>NC_133617.1:38365598-38965598 GCF_048593235.1 Sminthopsis crassicaudata | reverse complement strand
TCTACTATGTGAAAACACCATTCCTCCACTCAAGGAATTTACATAAAATCAGGGTTGAGTGACTTGTCCAAGGTCACACAGCTAGCAAGAGTCTGAGGCCAGTTTTGAAGTCATGTTTTTATGACTTCAGGGCTGATTCTCTATCCAATAATAATTACTCTTTCTCTTACTAATTGGCCAACAATAGAAACCAGCTCAAGCCTCATTTGGCTGCTGTTTGGGTTCTAATGGCTCAGAGTGAGTGTAAATAGCAGTGGTTTGTATTTTGTTTTTTGGTCAAAAACTCCGAGGGCCTTCCCCTTCTAGAATTGATTTTTTTTTACTAGGGCTTTGCCCAGGGCCACACAGCTAAGAAGTATTAAGTGTTTGAACCCAGATTTGAACTCAGATCCTCTTGACTTCAGGGCCAGTGCTCTATCAACTATGCCATATATCTGTTCCTTGACTAGGTTTAAAAAAGGTCATTCTTTGCTTTATTCCTTACCTATCCTTAAACACTGAAGAGGCCTTGCCTTAGACAAACTAATGCCTGTGAAAGACCTTAGCTTAAAAAGGTTAAGGTTTCCCACTACATCCAGAGCCATTTCCTGTCATCTTGATCTATGTCTTGCTACTGCACTCAGATGATTCTAGAGGAGAGAGTGAAGCTAGTGACTATGTACAGCCCCTCCCTCACTTACAAGTTATGACATCACTTCCTCAACCTCCATGTCCAGATGGGGAACAAAACTTGGAGGGAATGAATATTTAAAAGTAGGGGAGGAAGGAAAAGACTTTACATAGGAGATGTTTCTTGAGTGAGTCTTGAAGGAAGCAAGAACTTCTAAGAGGTAGAGGTGATAAGGGCAAATGTTTCAGGGATAGACTGGGCAAAGGTGTGGGAGGTGGGAGAGAGAGCAGAGTTAGGGAAGTGGACTGAGGGTTGGAGTTGGAGTCAAAAAGATCTGATTTTAAACTCTGTCTCAAGCTCTCACAAGTTAAATGGCCCTTAATTTACCAAGTCAATTAAGTTTTGTCAGCTTTAATTTTCTTATTTGTAAAATGGGTAGAAAAATAATGCTTTTGTTGGGGAGGGGGACCAAATGAGAGCATATAAAGAACATGGCAAATTTAGAGGATTATATAATATTATATAATAATATATAATATTAGTAGTAGTAGTCATAGTAAATTCACATATTTAGGTACACAAATAAAGAGATACACTCAAGAATTAGTCTGTGAAGAAGTATGATTTTGTACGTAGTAAGTATCCAAGAAATATTTCTTGAGTGAATAAACGAATGAGTAAGGAGAGAATAGAATTGATTATCATTAATATTTAATGGGCTGCTAGGTAGTGCAGTAGGTATACCAGTCCACTGGTCCTGGAATCAGCAAGACCATCTTAATGACTTCAAATTCATTATAGATCCTTGGGCAAGTCATCTAACCATGTTTGCCTCAGTTTCCTCATCTGTAAAATGAGTTGGAGAAAGAAATGGCAAACCATTCCAATATCTCTTATAAGTAAACCCAAAATAAGGTCACAAAAAAATCAGACACAGCTGAAAAATGACTGAACAACAAAGTGCTTAATGGACTTAGTATCATGTGGGAGGCACTTCTGCTAGTAACTTTTAGTAACTCATCAAATTAGAATGTATTGAGCACCTGGTATTCGGGAGTCCTCACACTTGCCATAAGAAGATAAATAGATGAACTAAAAAGCCTTCCCTAACACCCATATCCCAGTTGATATTTTCTCCCTTCTCAAATTACTTTGTATTTATGTTTTTATATAAGTTGTATATACTTCCTTTCTCCAGCAGTAGAAATTTCTTGAGCACATGGAATGTTTGCTTTTTTGCCTTGCTATTCCCAGGACCTAAGACTATTTTGCATGTATTAAGTCCTTAATTCATGTTTGTTGAAGTGAATTATTTGATAACATATGACCTCTGTCCTCACAGACTTGTTGGGGAGAAAAATCATAGACTTACAGCTAAGAGAGGGAGGAGAGTATGATAAGAAACGTGGCATGGATAATAAAGGATGGAGGGATCAAAGAAGGAAAGGGAGGGAATAGGGAAGAAATGGGAAGGTGTCATTCATTTATTCAATATTGAGGAGGGAGCATATTTTACTTACAATGTTTGAAAATAGTTGGGGCCCAATAACTGTTGATTGAATACATGGGTAGATTTAATTTAGACATTCCCTTGGGGTGGCATCTAGCGAGCCATTTGTTCCAGGTAAACATCTATCCCTGCTACCTTCCTCTCTTGGTTCTGACAACCTAAAGCTCGAATTTTGCTTTTTTTTCCTCTGCTTTTAAAAGGCTTCATTGCTTAGTCTTTCACTCCACTGTTTTGGATCATCCCCAAATACAACCAAGAGACCCACAGAGGCTTTTTCCTGAGCTTGTGAAACTCTGCATGGGGCTTCTGGCTGTTTGGATGTTTTGGCCGAATGACTTAGTTCATAGCTGGAGGTTGTTCCTGCTGGATTTCAATAGTCGGCTGCATAGCCCCCAAGGCAAAGCTACTCAGTAAGCAGCAATTTTGGGACAATCATATGCTGCCTTATTACTGTATTAGCAAAGCATTTCTCCCCTGAATTTGCTGTGGTTCATTAGTAGGCGTCATTCTACTCATGGTTAGAAAGCTTCATTGATCATGGGTTTCATTATCTCCTTTTGTAAAACTAGTATGCCTTTTGGTAAGACTGAGAGGATTTGATCCAAGACTGTGGAATTCAATATCCCAACTCCAAACTGGAACAACAGCAATCCCTGCCTTTGGCCTTAGGTGGATGGATCTCTTAGCTTAATTTAGTAAATTGTTCACAAATTAGCAAGGAATTCTTCCAATTCCCTGTGCCTTGTTCCTGACTGATACCCCTGATTTTTGAAAAATCCATTTCCTTAGATGTTCTCATTACATATGAGGATACTAATGTATTAGACTAACAAAAGCCCATAGAGAAAAGAGGTCTGTTTTCTGTTTTTGCTCATTTGTTTTTTTCAAATGATCTTTAAAATAACATCATCAACAAATCTATTTAACTACGTGAATGGCAAATTCAAGAGAGGAGAGTTCACTGAAAGTGAAGGCAAAATTATTTCACTGATAAGAAGAAATATAGATGATTGTTCAGAGATGGAACGGGGCCGGGGGAGGAAGATGATGGAGGAGGGGAGCAGAGAAATGAGAAAGGAGGGAGGAGGGAGAGTGCAGGGAAGAGGGAAGTGGAAGGAAAAAGGAAAAATAAGAGAGATATGACAGAGGGGAAATGAATATTTTTGACAAGATGAAACATGTCTAAGAGGCTAATACCAAGTGAATTGGAAAGGTATTTCTTCATAGTTAGTGGGGAAAGAAATGTAAAGTTAAGAGCAAAGCTGCCTACTCACCTACTGTTCTCATGTAAATAATTTCAAGAACATATGCTTTCTCAAGTGTTATAAACTAGACACAGCACCAGCTTTTAAAAGGGATGTTCTTCTTCTTTCCTATTTTTCAGAGTTATCTGTTCAGGTACCTAAATGTGTCCTATTTCCCAATTCCCTTCTCCATTAGACTGAAAGCTCTTTGAGGGCAAGGCGAAATAAATTTTCCGATGAGAACAGTAGGGAAACCCAAAGATCTTGCTAACTAATTTAGCTTGATAAATAAAAAAAAACCTGATTAATAAAAAAAAATTATGTTTGCATTTTATCACATGTGAATAAATTGTATTGAAAATCAATCCTATACAATACAAAAAGTTTAATCAGATGTAAAAACAAAAAAAAAAAAGGAAAAAAAGGGACATACTGAAAATGAAGAAAAGAAAAGGACCAGAGAATGAAAAAAAAAGAAAGATAGACATACTATTTATGAGTTTTCCCATCAGAGTGGATGGGATGATAATAGCTAACAAAAAGAATGGATTCTGAATTCTTTGCCTGTATTTTCTTTGACAAAAAGAAAGGACAAGACAAAAGGCTTATGGGCAGTTGATATCCAATCGAAGTGAGCTGATGACAGATCAGCTTGTTGCCCTTGATGAATTAGTTTAAGAAACCTAGGGACTAGGTTGTTAAATCTTTGTTTTTGATATCTCTAGTGCTTAGAACAGCACTTGGTATATAGTAGGTGCTCAATTAAAGCCTGTGAATGGAATGAAGTATCCTTTTATACTGAAAGAACTGATTCTTGCTATTATTTATTTATTTATTTGCTGAGGAAATTGGGGTTCACTGACTTGCCTAGGGTCATAGAGCTAGGAAGTATTCCGTGTCTGAGATCGGATTTGAACTCAGGTCCTCCTGACTTCAGGGCTGGGGCTCTATCCATTGTGTCATTTAGCTGCCCCAATTCTTGCCATTATTGAGCCCATATAGAGAATGGGAGAGATACTAGAATACAAGAAAAAGGCAAATATTGTCACATTTGTTTTTTATCCTTAGTTAAAAAGAAAAAGAAAATTATGCAAATTCTAGTTCAGTAAATTTGATTTCTGGGAAAATTCTAGAATATATCATTAATGAGATGATTAATGAACATCTAGAAAAGGGAGTAATGATCACAAAGAACCAGCGTGGCTTCAACAAGAACAGATTAATTCAACAGAACAGATTAATCTTAATTACCATTTTTGACAGGGAAACTAATCTGGCTGTTCAGAGGAATGCTGTAGCTTAAATTCACCTAGAGTTTTGTCAAGCATTTGATCAAATCTTGTGCTACTCTTCTTGTAGAATAGTGGAAAGATGTGGGTTAGATAGCAGTGTAGATAAATGGATTTGGAACTGCTTGAATGACTAGACCCAAGAAATACTCATGAATCTTTTGATGCCATTTTGGCAAGACAGATCCAGTAGAGTGCCCCAGGGATCTGGGCTTGGATCTGTGTTTAATATTTTTATCAGTGACTTAAGAAAGGGCATAAATATCATCTCACTTTTCTTTTTATTCAGATAAAAATTGTTTAATATCTTCTGTTTTGTATTATTTCCAGGAATGATTGGTGATCCATGAAGAGTCCTTTTGTATTCTTATCTGACTTTATCTGGACTATCACTAAGAACATTGATAAGCTGAAGATGATCCAGAGAAGGATACCTAGAATACAGAAGGACCTCAAATTTGTGCCCTATAATTATTGGTACCATTGGTTTACAATGGTCCACATTGTAGGTCTACAAAATGGTTTAGAAGGATATTGATTTCAAGATGACAATATAATAAGATTTAATTCTTACTATGACCCTTAAGAAAGGTAAGTACTATTATTTTCTCCATTTTGTGGGGAGAAAAGTGTGGCTGATAAATGTAGTATGATTTGTCAAGGATTATAGAGATGGTTAGTGACTGAAGCAAGATTTGAACTAAAGTCTTCCTGAGGTCCAGCACTTTGTCATCTGTATCATTCAGTTTACTTCATTAAGTATCACCTTAAGAAACTTGGAATTCATATTGAATTCCCAGGTCAATAACAGCTAACAATTCTTTTGTTACTTTAAAATGGACAAAGCTCTTCCCATTGATTCCCACAAGCCTATGAAACAGGTTATGTTATCACCCCAGTTTTACTGATAAAGAAATCGCATGTTAAAACATAACTATCTTCCTGACTGTAACTCCAGCACATTATTCACTATGCTGCCTACCTGTCTATTCCAGAATATTAGGCTAAATCTAATAAGATGATATTTAATAAGACCCTGGGAAAGTCACTTGAACTCATTTTATTTCCTAATCTATAAAAATGACCTGGAGAGTTAAATGGCAAACTACTGCCCAAAATAACCCCAAATAGGGTCATGAATTGGCGAAAAATTACAAAACAATTGAAAAAATATACAACCTTATGTTTGAATCAAAACATTCACAAGGACTAGAAGTAGGAGACATGATTAGACAGAGGTTGGTCTAAGCAAAGGTCTCAAGAGTTTTGATGAGCTGAAAGATCAAAAAGAGAATATAGTGACTGTAGAGTCATTTTTGAAATTCCATGATCCCATTTGGGTTTTTCTTAGCAAAGACACTAGAGTGTTTTAACATTTCCTTCTCCAGTTCAATTATATATGAGGAAACTGAGGAAAATGACTAGCCCAGGGTCATACAACTAGTAATTGTCTGAGGGCAGATTTGAACTCAGAAATATGAATCTTCCTGATTATAAACCCAATGCTCAATGCACTGTGCCAACTAGCTGTCCTACTTATAGCAGGAAAAGAACCTAATATATGCAGAGGAGAATCAGTTCTGCCCTTGTTCTACTCAAGTTAACAAATATTTATTTGAGCACCTGCTAAATGATAGGCACTGTGATAGCAGCTGGGGATAAAGAGACAAAAATAAAACAGTCAACATCCTCGATGAACTTACATTGTACTTAGCAAATAAGATATACTCAGATTAAATATCCACAAAATGTGCTTTGGCAGTCTAGATCTTGTACCAATCAATCAGTCAATCAACAACCATATGTTTACAAGATCTAGAAGTAGACAAAAGTGAAACAATTCCTGCCCTTAAGGAGTTTATGTTCTAATGGAGGGACAATAAGCACATATGTAAGTGTGGATCAAAAGTAGATTAAAGGTAGTATAGGGATGAGTTGGGATTGGGAATGACACAAGTTGGAAAGACCAGAATTGCCAACATGGAGAATATGGCAGAACTTGAGCTGAATCTTGAAGGAAATCAGGAATTCCAAAAGGGGACAGAATTCCAGTCATGGAAGACAAGCAGGGCAAAAGCAGAGAGATTGGAAATGGAATCTTGTGCTTGTGGAGCATTAAGAATGTCAGTTTGTTTGGATCTTAGAGTTCATAGAGGGGAATAACAAAGTAGTAAAGTTGGAAAAGTACTGCAGGGCCAGCCAGATTGTAAAGAGTTAAAAGGAAAGAAATGTCAAGCAGGGGAGTATTTCCATTTGATTGAAGAGGTAATGGGGCAGGGGTTGGGGGCAGCCAGATGGTATACTGGATAAAGCACAAGTCCTGGAGTTAGGAGGACTTGAGTTCAAAATTGATCTCAAACACTTAACATTACTAGACATATGACCCTGGGCAAGTCTTTCCCAATTGGCTTGCACAAAACAAACAGGTAATAGGGAACCACTGGAATTTACTGAGTGGGGAAGTGACACGGTTAATACTTTGCTTCAGGAAAATTATTTTAGAGATTGTGTTGAGGAGAGATTTTAAACAAGTTAGGAGGCTATTATGATTTAAGTGAAACAGGATGAAAGCTTGAAATAGGGTGACATTTGTTCGAATAGAGAAAAGGGCACAGAATCATGTATGTATGCAATGTTGAGGAGTAATCACAAGTATTTGACAACCAATTGGGAGGAAAACATATCTTTGAGATTGTAAAAATGGTTGCTGGAGGATGGTGCTTCTACTTAATATAAAAAAGGGAACATTTGGAAGAGGCGAGGGTTTGGGGGGAAGGTAATAAGTTATGTTTTAGACATAATGAGCTTAAGATGACTGCTGGATATTTGGTTCAAAATGTCCAATGGGCAATTGTTGCTACATGAACTGAAGCCCAAAGCATATCTAGGTTCGTAAAGCTATCAGAATTCAGATTTGAGTTCTATATAGCATCTTATTGACCTCCCTTCACTATCAATCAAAGAGAAAGGGAAAACCAAGAAGTGAAATCTTTGGCCAAGAGTCGAACACAGTTTCCTCCTTCCTTTTTGGGAACTCACAGTGCCAGGGCATGGAACATTACCAGGACTTTCTCTGGTGACAGTTGCTGAATGAAAACACTTAAAAGACAACAATATCCTCTATTGGATTGGACTAAGTTTGAAGTCACAGAAAATACTGATCTAATGATGCCTCGCCTCCCATAGATCCAAAGAACACCCATCACTTTGACTTACTGGCCTAGTTTTAAAAACTGACATTCTACTTAAATGAGATAAAATGGGCTAGATTTTGAGACTCTTAACTGGAGGATTTGGGCTTCCCGACACCCTGGAAAATGAATGCATCCAAATGTTTCAGTGCAGTATTTTTTTAAAGGGCAATAAATTAATAAATAATCTCAATTAAAGCTGGCCCTTGAATCACTGGCGGCATTTTCTTTTGCTGACTCTGTATCTTCCATAGCCCACACCTGGTTAAAAAAGATAGCAAAAAGAAAATCAGGTCACACAAAGACAAATCTGTGTGGTAAATTTAAACTAAGTACGATGTTGCTCACAGCATCATTTTATTTGTCTTATCTTTCAGAAGCACTAACCACGCAAGCACATTTGGGCTGGAAAAATGGCTTATATTTTTTGATTCAAACTTTAATAGTTTAAAATTGAACCAAGACTTTTAAGATACCCTATATATGCGTCAAAAAACATATACACATACACACACATATATGTATATGTGCCTATATATATGCATGTATATGCAAATGTGTCTGTATACAAGTACAGTAGATATACTATGGGATCTGGAGTTGGGAGGTAATACGTAGCCTCAGACACTTACTAGGTGTGTGACCCTTGTTAAGCTACTTAACCTCTTTCTTCCTTAGTTTTCCCTTCTACAAAATAGAGATAATAATAGCCTATCCATAAGGCGGTTGTGAGGATAAAATGAGACAATATTTATAAAGTGCTTTGCAAAGTTTAAGATGTTATATAAATCCTAGCTATAATTAGGCTATTTTTATATAAATTATGCAGATTTGTTATGTATCTATATATCATCTATATATGTTAATATTTAGAAATATTTGTACCTTAAAATAATTGTTAAATAGAATAATATTTCCCTTATTGGTCTTGCATCTTCCAAGACACTCTATAGACCTAGCACAATGCATTGGACACAGTGACTGATCGACACATGTTTACTTATTTACTTACATGTTAATTAATTCATAACCTGATTTAAAAAAAAAAAAAACAACATAGCACAAATCTCTGTCACCATCTTCCATAGCTATTCACTACCCCTTGAAAGAAATCTCAAAATCCACAGTCTAGCCCTCAAGTTGCTCCAAGATCTGGCCCTAACATATTTCCAGGTTTTGGGTTTTTTTTGCTATTTTCTGAACATATTTCAATTCCTCCATCTTTCCAAGTTGGTTCATGCTAACTCCAGTACCTGAAATGCTCACCCAACCAATTCCTGCCTACGAAAGAGCCAACTTCTTTTTCAGAACCAGTTGAAATGCCATTCTGATCATTAAGACATGATTCTTTTTTGCCTCTGAACTTCTTTTGATGATCTTTGAAAATCTTTCATGGAAAATGTCACATATCTTCTGCACTCATCATTTCCCTGATTAGAATGTAAATTCCAGGAGGAGAGGATGGTGTCCTAGTCATTTCCCTTTTCTGTATTTTATAATCCTCATATATGACATTCTATTTCCTAGCCCTGGCTTGGTATGATTATGCCTTTGTATTCCCCAAGCCTGGAGATCTCTCCTTTTTTACTGTGGTCTTTTAGAACCTCTCATTTCTTTAACATTCAGCTCAGATATCAACTTTGTCAGGAGCTGCTCCCTTCTCCATACCCTCTCTTCATGTGCCAGTCTTTCCCTTTAAGGTTATCCTATATATACTCTTTGTGTCTTGTATGTTCCTATTTGTATACATGATGTCTCTCCCATTAGAGCATACGCTCCTTGAGGACTGGACTATGTTTGCTTTTTTTGTGTGTGTCTGATGCTTATTGCAATGCTTAATAGAGCTTAATAAATGCTTGTAGATTGTTTTTTTAAATAACAAAAAAAGAACAAAAGCTAAAAGAAGCCTCATTCATGTTTGTCGTAAATTCTTCCAAATGGAATATTGGATGAAGAGAACATTATACCAAATAACTTCACACAAAAAGTCAGATCTGTTTAAATTTTTACAGGAAGTCTTGTCAAAATTATTACTAAATGAGAGGACTAGGATATACAGATAACTCTGATAATAGAATTGATGAGCACAAGAGTTTATATAACTAGCTATAGGAGTTCAGAAGATAAGGGAAGTAGGAAAGGTTTATGGGAAGATATAATTTTGAAATGAATAGATTAATTCATAACTGGGAGCAAGTCACTTAAACCTATTTTCTCCAGTGTTCTTATCTATAAATTGAACTGGAAAAGAAAAGGGTATCTTTACTAAGGAAACCCCAAGTGGGATCATAGAAAGTTGGACCCATTTGAAACAACTCTATAACAATTACTATATACCTTTTGTTGACCTTTCAGGTCACCAAAAGTCTGAGATCTTTGCTTTTGCTTCTGTGTGATCATGTCTCCTCCTACTTGTTCTTGTGAAACTGAATTTTTTGATTCAGGCATAAGGTTGTGCCTTTTTCCAGTTGTCTTTTTCAGTCATGTCTATCTCTGTTTCAGAATACGGGGATAACTCTAATAAGATGGTATTTAATAGGACTCTGGAAAATTTGATTACTCTGTGGGACAGAGTTGGACGTGACTGAAAAATGATTAAATAATCCATACCTGAAAGATGCCTGAATTCCCTTCATAATTGGCTTGCTGTTGAATAGCTCCAGTTATATGGAACTCACTGCCTCACAAAGAAATCCATATACTTATTGCTTCTATGACCATGAGCAAGTCACTTAATTTCATTGGTCTTTAGTTCTCTCTTCTGTAAGATGATAGGATTGAATTAGATGACCTTTGAATTCCCCTTTCTCCCTAATTCTATGATATGTTTGTGATTCTAAAATCTCCCTCCCTCCTTCTCTCTCTCTCTCTCTCTCTCTCTCTCTCTCTCTCTCTCTCTCTCTCTCTCTCTCTCTCTCTCTCTCTCTTTGTCTCTCTGTCTCTGTCTCTCTCTCTCTTTGTCTCTCTGTTTCTGTCTCTGTCTCTCTCTCTCTCTGTCTCTCTGTCTCTCTCTCTCTGCCTCTCTGTCTCTGTCTCTGTCTCTCTCTTTTTCTTTTTAAATTCTGACAGGAACTCTTGTCATATTATTATTATTATTATTATTAAATGGGAGGACTAGGATATTCAGATAACTCTGATAGTAGAATTGATGAGCACAACAGTTTGTATTTCTTTCTTTCTTAGTCAATTAGGGTTAAATGACTTGCCCAAGGTCACACAGCCAGAAAGTATTAAGTGTCTGAGGCCAAATTTGAACTCAGCTCCTCCTGACTTCAGGACTGGTGCTCTATTCATTGTACCACCTACCTGTCCCTAGATGATCAAATTTAAAAGATTTAGTAATTGATTGAAAAGTGACCAAGAACTCATGATGGAATGTGCTAACCTCCATATAGAACACAGATTGAAACATATTTCCTTCTATTTTTTCTTTAAAAAACCATAACATGGCCAATGAGGAAATTTGTTTTTTACAACATGTTTTGCATATTTACAATGAGTTCTATTTTTTGTGCCTTCCAAAGAGAGGGGAATAAAGAAGTAGGAGGAAACCAAAAAATAAAATTGAATTAAAATTGATAATTATTTTAAAAAATTATAGCATCAGCTTTTAATATATCCATACATTCTCATCCTTATCCTCATTCAAATTGAGTTTTTAGTCCATTAAGACCTCTGGTGGTCCCTGTCTGTTATGATTCTAGAACAATAACAAGCCAACCACTTTTTATGTATACAAAGTAAATTTATCTACTCTGCCCCTTTCTCTGGGCTGATTGCTGTTAGTTTTCTATTTTCTAAGACTCTTAAAACAGACCATGAAAAATTCAGGAAGTTGTGCATTTTTGAACTCAGGCTTGTCTGTCTTGTGATCCTTTGTAAATGTCATACTGTGAGGAGTGGTGGTGAACTTTAAATCCTTTAGAAGTCTCCCTCCTCCCCCTAAGAGAAATGAGAATCATAAGAAACCTCAGCACTGTTTGAGTTTCCTCTTCAGTTCCATAAGTTGAGATTTCACTTTATTATGCATTTTGTTAGCGATTTTTTTTTGGGGGGGAGGGGATATGTAACCTGGTGGCAGCTGGTACCTGAAGAAAGAAAACTCAACTCTGCCCCACGCTTATTCAAAAGAAAAAGAAAGGCCTTTCAATAAAATAAATGAATGTGCTGATTTTGACCTTTTTAAACTCCATGACAAAATCCAGATAGAGGCAAAAAAAATCTCATTTCATCTAGCGGCTCACATATTAATTTATAAAGCAAAATACTGAGATTAATTCTCATTCAAATCTGTATTCACCTAAGGTCCTTAAAAAGGAAATTCCATTAACAATTCCCTTTCATTTTTACTTTCAATATTTTCTAAATTCAAAAGCCTTTGTGCCTTCATCCAATGCTGCTATCTTCTGCATTCATACAGAGTTCATATTCTTTGGTTGTTTGGGGAACTTTCAATTCTTTTGGTTTTTAAACAAACAATGTTTATTGGAAATCTTTCTCTATAACATGGAACATATGCTTGCGATAATGCCAAAAAACCCACAGATTTATTTTTTTTAAATTAAAATTATAAAAAATAAATGTGTTTATATGTAACATAAAATAAAATTTAAAAAATTAAAAAAAATTTCGACTCACCAGCAGGGAGTATATGAAAAATCACTACCCAGAGTAAATCTTTCACTCTGGATTTGGGAGTGTGGAGATCTGTGTACTTACATTGTCATGGCATTCTTCAGCAAGAACAATGTTTGCCGTGGCCTGCGACTGTTTGACAGTAATCCTTCACAAAGGAGTCATATGCCTCCCAGACAATCATTTTCTAATAAATCCCTCACTTTCTGGGCTCTTTTAAAAAGGAATGAAGGGCGAAAAGAAAGGCCACCATGAATCTTGAGCAGCCAGTGACAACTACCTTGTATTTCTTTACAATAACTCAAAACAGATGCTGGAGGGTCTTGCTTTTCTATAGCTGTCTAAAGACAGAAAGACACAGACTGTGAGGATGACTGAGGCATAAACAATTAGAATGATGAGGTGGAACCTATTCCTCTCCAACTAACAAAGTATATTTAACCATTTGCCCCCAAATTAATAATACGTTGGCAACTAATTAATCATAATGTTGACAAAGACTTTTATATTAGTATGGATCTTCACAATAGGCTTTGGTTCACAAGATTTTGATTCACCTTTTTGCCTCTGATGTGTAATCACTGAACCTTTCTAAAGCTCAATAATTTCACCTGTAAATTAAGGTAATTGAACTCTGAGTTCTAAATCTGATCCTTTGTTGTCTGTGGAGGCAGATAAGTGGCTCAGTGGATAGTGCACAGGACCGGGGGTCAGGAAGGCTTGAGCTCAAATTTGTCCTCAGAAACTTACTAGCTGTGTGACCATAGCCAAGTCACATAAACTCTGATTGCCATAACTCACTGTAGAAGGAAACGACGAATCAATTGTTTGGGGTACAGCTAGCTGGCACAATGGATAGAGTGCAGAACCTATAGCCAAGAAGAGTTATCTTTGAGTTCAGATCTGGCCTCAGACACTTGGTAGCTGTGTGACTCTGGGCAAATAACTTAACCCTGTTTGTTTCAGTTTCCTCATTTGTAAAATGAGAAGGAAATGGAAAACCACTCTAATATCTTTGCCAAGAAAAACCCAAGCAGGGTTAAAAAGAGTTGGGCATGATTGAACAACAAAAAAAATTGGTCCTTGTCATTTAAATTCCCTGAGCCTCAGTTTCCTTTTCTGTACAATAAAGGAATTCAAATAGAAAACCTTTGAGGTCTATTCTAGCTCCATATCTATGATCCTATGATTATAGATTCTTTGGAATAGAACACTGGAGCTGGATTCATGAAGATCTTGAGTTCGGATCTGATCTCATTCATTTATTAACTGTATGATTGCAGGTAAATCACCTAAATTTGGTCTCACTCAATTTTCTCATTTGCAAAATGTGGTTAATAAAAGCACCACTCTTCCTAGCTTATTGTAAGAATAAACTAAGATATTTGTTGTTACTGTTATCCAGGATGTGAACTCAGGTCATTCTGCTTCCACAACCTAGGTGCCCAGGATATTTATATGTAATATCTGCAATTTTGAAAACATTAAAGTGTAAAGGGCTGAAACTTTGATTAGGTGCACTGGATTCAGACAACAGAGCACTTAAGGCTAATTACCCATTGGACAAAATCTATTAGTTTATGCTTGGAAAATGGCCCTTCCCACTATTCTGTGCTGGCTCGATCTTTTAGTGTATACAGATAATTGTAGGAGGGATTAGGGGGTGGAGTAAGAGAAGCCAGGGTCACTTTGGTGGTAGACGAGGAAAAGGGAAGTCATGGAGATTCTGTGTCCATTCCCTTCATCTACCCCTAAAGACCAAGAATAAAGACCAAGGACTTTTGCTTATCCTGACTCCGGCTGATTCTAAGGCATCCAGGGTGCTAACTCGGCCTTCACATTAAAGTGCTATAGAAATATTAGTTATTATTGTAATGATGATGATGATGATGTACCATGGGTATTATCCCCCCGCTATTTTTACCAGATGGAATGAATAAGGATTAGAGGTTCATGGGATAACAGGACCACATAAGAAGAGCTAGAAAGAATATTAAAGATCACCTAGTACAACCTACTCATTGTATACAGAAGGAAACCAGCTAAGAGGGGTTAAGTGAGTTGCTTATAATTAAGCATCAGAGCGAGAATTCTCAGATGCAGAGGGAGAACAGTTTGAGGGACAGTCAGGGAAAATGCCTAGAACTGAGAGATAGACCATCTTTTCTAATGAAATAGCCAGGAGGCTGTTGTCAGTAGATCGAAAACTACATGTTGTGGAGTAAGGTATAAGAAGACTGAAAAGTTAGGAGGGCATTAGACTATGAAAGGCTTTGAATTCCAAAGGACATTTTGTATTTGATCCTGGAGGTAACACGGAACCATTAGAATTTATTGAGTGGAGAGGTGACATAGTTGGACCTGTGTTTTAGGAAAATCACCTTAGTAGATGAATGGAGAATGAATTGGAGTTGGGAAAGATTGGAGGAAAGTTGACCAAAAGTTATTGCAGTGATCCAGGTGTGATTTAATGACAGCCTGAACTAGAGTAGGGGGTAGTGTCTGAGGAGAGAACAAGGCATATATGAAACATGTTACAGAGGTGAAATGGCTAGAATTTGGCAGAAACTTGATTAGGGCAGGATGAGAGATAGCAAGGAGTCCAGGTTGACTCCTAGATTGCAAGTCTGGGGGATTAGAAAGATGGTGCTGACAATAGGAGTAGGGGGAAAGAGTTGGGATAAAAAGAAATGAGTTCAATTTGGGGCCTATTGAGTTTAAGATGTCTCCTGGACATTTAGATTAAAATGTTTAAAAGAGAGTTGGAGATGCGTAATTGGAGGTCAGCAGAGATTTGGGGACAAGATAGTTAGATATGAGAATCGTCACCATAAAGATAGAAATTAAATCTATGGGAAGTGATGAGATCATTAAGTGAAATGGTATGGAGTAAGGCTTCTTCATTTTTTCCTACTCAGAACTCCTTTATGCCTGACAAATTTTTACATAACCTCAGATATATAAGTTTATAAAATAGGTATACAAATCACACATTTACATACAAATCACAATTTTGTGTCCTCCATATTCAGTTACATTACTCTATATGGGATCTTGACTCACAGATTAAGAAGCTTTGGTATAGAGAGAGAAGAAAAGAGGGGTCAGGATGAATTCCAGGGGACATCTATGGTTTAATGGTTATATTTTGGATAAGGGTCTAGCAAAGTATACAGAGTAGTGATCAGATAGGTAGGAGGATAATCAGAAATGACTAGTTTACTGAAAACTAGAAAGAAGAGGATATTACAGGGCAGAGTGATCAACAGTGTTAAAGGCTGCAGAGAGGACAAGGCAAATGAGAATTGAGACAAGGCCACAGGATTTTTCAACTAGGGAATCATTGGTTTCTTTGGAGAATGTAGTTTCAGTGGAATGATACTCAGAGCCTGTAATATAAGGGGTTAGAAGAGAATGAGTGGGGGAAAACTGGAGGAATTTACTGTAGAGCGACCTTTCGAGGGGTTTATCCACAAAGGTCTAAAAAGATATAGGAAGGATCAATTGAGGGTTTTTTTTTTATCAGAATAGGGGAAACATGTAGGTATTAAAAAACTAGTAGAGAGGAAAAGAGTAAAAATCGGTGATAAAGTGAGGATGACAGAGAGGGAAATCTGGTGGAAGAGATGAGATATAAAGGGATCACTTGCATAAATAGAAAATTAGCCTTGGTAAATTCATCATGTGAGAGAGGAGTTAAGGAGGAGAGAAAGGCACTTCCATGAGAAGAGGAAACTCATGGCAAATGGCCCCATTTGTAAAATGTGTAGCAAGAGGATGAAAAGAGACACTGTAGAAAATGGGATAAAAGTTGATGATAAGAGAGGAATAGAAGAAAAAAATATATTTTTTATATATACACACATTATATATATACATATATATGTATATATATATATACATATATGTATATATATACATATATATGTATATATGTATGTATTGCCAGGAAGTAGTGAGAGCCCAGTCTTGAGAGGTAGTTTTTGTTATATGTTTATTTTATAGTTAGTGTAAATAGCAATGAAATAAATGCCATTCCTGCAAAAAACCCTGAGGGTCTTTCACTTCCAGATTAATTTTATTTTTGAGTAGGTAAAAGTCATCTTTTACTTCATTTCTCATCTATCTTTAATCACTGAATGGGTGTTGCTTCAGAGAGACTGAGACCTGGGAAATACCTTAGATCAAAACAAACAAACAAACAAAACAACAACAACAACAACAACAACAACAACAACAACAACAACAACAACAACAAAACAAGATCTCTCACTGAATCCAGGGCCATCTCCAGTCCTCCTGATCTATATGTTTCCACAGAACCCAGATGGCTCCGGAGGGGAGAGTGAGGCTGGTGACTTTGCACAGCCCTCTCCACTTTAAATCTAATTTATTTGCATGTCACAGAATTACCTCCCTGATGTCATTGGTCTTTTTTTTTTTTTTTTGGAGAATGAAACACAAACAATAATTTTACAGATGAGAAAACTAAAGCCAAGTGACTCATCCAGGATCACACAGCTAGTAAATATCTGAAGTCATATTTAAAGTTTGGTCAGTGCTCTATGCATTGTGCCATCTAGCTCCTCATTACTAAGTATTTACTGTTTGTTGATTCACTGAATGATGGCATATTAAATATAATATGGAACTTGCAGTCATGCATACAATCACCATATTTCAGAATTGGAAGGGACCTCAGATATCTTGTTCAACCTATATTGCTTTATATCCAATTTGCTGGTTGTTAAACTGAATCTCAGAGAGATATAGCGACTTGCCTTGCCTAGAGTCACATTAAGAGCATAAATAAGCCGCCAATCTCTGCTGGGAGAACCCTAAGTCAGGAATAACTGGACTTTAGCACATACTACCAGCATTCTATTTACCCTCTTGCTGGGATAAAGACACAACATCTGTAACAATTCTGCCATTCTATCAGGCCAGTGAATTTTTCTAGATGGGCTAGACATGTTTACCTGGAGTCAAGAGACTTGACTTTTAGACTGGGTTGTAAACAGGTGTGTGACCTTTGATGATTCAGTTCATTGCAGCTCACTATGCCTTAGCCACCACAACATTCAGTGATTTTTTTTGGCCCCTTTACCAATAGAGTATTCTATAATGAAACTTCTAATATTTCTAGAAGGACAAAGAAAACTATCATTTTAAGGTGTAGCAATGAAAATATTACATGGTTCTGCCCACTTATAAGCCATGGAATGCTTTTTACTGTAATGGAATATAAACCAGAGGCACTATTCTGCAGATGGGCCATTTTTAAAAAGTCATTTCTCCCCAACAAGCTCCTGTACACAACAGGATTTCGGCTCAGAGTACAGAACACTGCTTTCTACAGTCCATTGTCCAGCTCATTGCAATTTCAATGATTAGATTATTCAGGTTGAGTTCAAGTTCACTTCAGTGCAGCCTGAATTAATTATCTCCACTGGAAAGGGAAAGCAGGGCTGTTGACAAACTGAGTGGGAAAGGAAACTACTGCGTATCTTATAAGTAAAAGAAATAGTAGAGCAATGATGAAAACTGGACTCTGGGAAATGACCCATCTACAAAATAGCATTTTCTTTTGCTTTCTTGGCAAATTTTCATTTAGTACTGGTTGGTATTAGTCCTGGGCTTCTTTAGCAACCCCAGGAACTAGTATAATGAAGATGTACAATAAATATTGATTAATGGATTTATTTTCATCCTTATTACAGCATCCTAGAATTTTAGAGTTCTAAGGGATCGTGGCAAGCATCCAACTCAACTAGTACTCAAAAGAAATCCCCGTCTTTGACAGACCCAACAAATGGTCACTCAGTCTCTGATTGAAGGTCTTCAATGAATGAGGACCTACTCTTCCAGAGGCCCATTTTGCTTTGGAGACCTCTGATGTTTTCTTATATCCAACTTATTTTCCATTTCCAAATGGCCATATTCTAATTTATACCCATTGCTCTTGGTTCTGCCTTCTGGGGACCATATATAGCAAATCTAATCCTTCTTACACAAATAGCTTGCTGGTATTTGAACACTATGGGGTGTTCAAATATAGGTCCCTCCTGGATGATCTCTTTTTTTAAGGCTAGACTTTCTCAATTTGTTTAAGTATTCTTCATACTGTATAGATTCAAGGACCTTCACCATTTTGGATGCTCTTTTTTGGATACTCTCCTGTTTATCAAAGTACTTAAAATTATAGCTTCTAATAGTCTGACTATGGTAAAGCATCTTCTTATTTCTGGAAGCTATGAAGTTTTCTTTTCTCTTCTTTTTCTTTCTTTTTTTTTCTGAGGCAATTGGGGTTAAGTGACTTGCCCAGGTTCACACAACTATGAAGTGTTAAGTGTCTGAGGCCAGATTTGAACTCAGATTCTCTTGACTTCAGGACTAGTGCTGTGTCCACTGCACCATCCAACTGCCCCAAACTATGAGGTTTTCAATATATCCCAAGATTATATTAGCTTTTTTGGCTGCCACATCACAATGTTGACTCACATTGTGCATGCACTCCAGTGAAACATTCAGTTGTTTTTCAGACAAAAATAGCTGCTACGTCTCTCCCTAATATGTCTCTTTGAAGATTATCTTTTTAATCTTAGCATAAATCTTTCCACTTATCCTTTCTGAAATTCATATAATTAGATTCAGCTGAATGTTTTAGCCTGCCCCCCCCCCCATCTCTAGGAAAACACAATACAGGTTTCCTTGATTCTTCATCCAAAAAACCAGGGGAAAGGGGATAGAAAGTAGAATATGGGGACAAGTAGATGGATTTGGAGTTCAGAAGACCTGGGTTCAAAACCCTATACTTACTTATCTGTGTTTGAGGGTAAGTAATCACTTTTCTATTTTCATTGGGGTTGTATTCTGCAATGATGAATATATTACCTTCACTAATGAAATCACAGATTCTTGAATCATTGAAGAAAAGCAGAGTAGCACAGTGTGGTGGATACTTTTACCTCAACAGGTGTCAACCCAGGTGTTTCCTTTCTCATGACTCCTTCCTTGAACATCTCCCCATTCTCAGTGGAAAATCTATCTCTCCTCAAAATTTCCTAGAGGTTTCTTTGAGCTATTCCTTTGCATCCTGAGATCTCACTTGACCTTCTGGCATATTTATCTCTGTGCATAATTTTCACCCTCACAGTGCGCAGACCCAGATTGAAGCCTGATGTAAAGACTTTCTCACAATGAAAGCTCGTCCAAAGAGGAATGGGCTGTCCGTAGAGACGGTGAGTTATCTCTCAATGGAAATTTTTGAATAGAAGTTAGATAAGAAGAAGCAGAATTTGGTTCCCAGGCTGGTTCACTCCCCACTATTCTACAATGTCTTTTTGGTAAACCATAGATTAAAAAACAAATGAGAAGGAAAAAATAATAATTTTCACCCTCTTTGATTGGAATTCCCTTGGGGGCAGGTTCTGTTTTATTTTTCATCTTTGAATACCCAGTGTCTAATAGATTGCTTATCACATAGTTAAGTGATTAATAAATGCTGGTGGACTTGGAATATTTATTAAGTATTAATAATAAAAGAATGCAGTGGAACTTTTGAAATGAGTTAATGAAACTTGATGTAAAAGTGTTCTCAACACATTTGCACAAGTAAATAGAACCTCCATCTCATAATTTGCACAGCCATGGAGAGCCAAAAATTGACTTCACCAAGAAGACTAAAATTTTAGGTGAGATTTAATGATTAGGAAACAGGTTTCTAATTAACTTCTTCCATTACTATTAAATTCAATCCTTTCTTCTATCAACCTCCCCATCCTATTTTATTCTGTTATGTTTTTACAAAACATGTTGAATATATAGATTTTAATAAGGTGGGACACTAGAAAAGCCTATGTAAATGAGAATTTATTTTTGTAGAAAACTGAAAGAAAAGCTTGGTACCAATTAATGTTATTTGGACAAATGATAGACAGATGGGGGAATGGGATTTTCTGTCTTTTTTGAAATAGCTCATTGAACCAGCAAGGACTTTAGAGGTGCAGAAAATGTGTTTGCTACGTGCACTCAGCTCTTTCCCTTACAATAAAGTGGCTGCCCTGTTATCTGGTTACTTTCACTGTCTGGTAGAAAATGCTTCCATCCTCCATTCATCCTGTGCAATAATTAAAACACAATCCCACTGGGTGGATTACTGTGGAACTCTTCCTGATGTTTAATGAACTTGGAGAAGAACTTAGAGAAACACATTAATAAAATAAGCTTGGAGGAAAAAAATATAGATTTCCTCATTAAAAGTAAGTAGTGCATACATTTCTCCTAAAGTTTTCAGCATGAAATTAATTTATGGAACAGAACTGGACATGACAAAGAGACAAAAGGATGATGATGATGGTTACTATCATCCAGCTAGCACTTCACAGATCATAGATTTAGATCAGGAAGGGATCTTAGAATTATTAAAGCCTGATTTCCTTACTTTACAGATAAAGAAATGAAGATTCAATGAGATTAAGCATCTCAGATGTAGTGTGTCAAAAAGAGAATTTGAACCTAGGTCTTCCTAATTTCCAGTCTGAGTTTTTATCTGTTCCTCCATGTTGTCTTCCCACAATCTACTATATATATTTGGGAAAAATGTATTCAATTTCAGTTTCTGTATCTTTCAATGGTCTACTGCAATGTCCTGAAAGTCACTTGAGACAATATGACTTTAAAGTTCATAGGGGGCAGAACAAGGATCAATCAGAGTGTCAGATTTGGAGTAAAAATCTTGATACCGATTTATTACCAATTAAATTTCTGAATAATCTTGGATGGGGCAGCGAGGTAGCACGATGGAAAGAGCACCAAGTCAGGAGTCAGAGTCATTTTCATGAGTTCAAATCTGGCCTTAGACTTTGATTAGCTGTATGATCCTGGGAAAGCCAATTAAATCTAGTTGCCTTGGTTTCCTCATCTGTAAAATGAGCTGGAAAGGAAATGGCAAACCATTACAGTTTCATTGCCAAGAAAACCTCAAATGGGGTTACAAAGAGTTGGACACAGCTAAAACAACTGTACAACAACAACAACAACAACAAATGATTTTGGACATACTGTTTAACCATTCTGAGTGCTTATTTATCTGAAAAATTACGGAGTTGTACTAGATGATCTCTATGGTTACTTCTAGCTTGAAGTATAGGATTTATGAGATGCATTTATCTCTCTTATCAAAGACTCTTTAAAAGTTTTTGATAGTAGATTCACTATACCTAAGAAAGTCTTGTGAACTTAGATCATCCTCAGATAATGAATATATAAACATTACCTCCAACCCAGTGGGACTCAGGATCATCTCCAGGACATCATGAGGCACTGAGAGGAGAATTCAGGGAAGAAATAATACAATTGCAGATGGGAGATGTATCACTATGTGAGAAACAGTGAGAAGGATAGTATGGCTGGACTACAACCACGGTCCATTTTACTGTTATAGAGTGCATTGAGGTAGGTGATGTGCAAAAAGACTGGAAATATGGGAGGTGAGGGGGTCGAGTTGTATAAAGAACTCAGTGTCAAACAAAGTATTTCCCATTTGACCCTGAAGGTAAGAAAGAACTATTGGAGTTTATTTATGACATAGTAAGACCTGAGTTTAGGAAAATCACCTTGGTAGCTGACTAAGTGATGGATTGTTTGGGAGAGAATTTAAGGTAGAGAGAGCAATTAGGAGACTGCTGTAATTAGTCCAGACAAGATGTAATAGAGTTCAGTCTCATTCAATCATTGCATCAGAGATGCAATCTGGGTTGCCTCAGATTGGCTGATTTGGTTCTTAACAGAGAATAGTTTTGTTCCTTTTCTCTGTCATCACATCCTAGCCACCCTGCCCTCCCACCAAACTGCCACCTCCATTTTTCTTCCAGATATCAAACACAGCACACCAAATGGAAGAATGAAAATACAAATACACAAATTACTAGTTGGTTGCCTTCCCATCCTAAGTACTTTGGGGAAGGCAGTTAGTATTTTGAGAAGGATTTATGAAATGTTTAGATCCTGTGTTGAAAACCCTGAGGATATAAGAAAAGGCAAAGACATTTGATACTCTTTGGGAAATCACATGCTAATGGTGGAGACAAAATGTGAATAACTATGTACATACATGATCTATAATGTAAATGGGAGGGAATCCTAATTTTAGAAGGAAGGCACTATCAGTGGGCTGATGTTTGCATAGTCATAGACCAAGAAAGCCAGAGAAAGAGGTAAAGAGGGCAAGAATTCTGAATATGGTGGAAAGTCAGTAACAAGGAACCAAATCAAAAAATGAAATGTTGTGTTTGAGGAACATGTAGAAAGCAGTTATCACTGGATCAAAGAAGGGAGTAAACCATAAGAACAAAAGGAAGGGACTGGGTTGTAAAGGGTCTTTAAAACAAACATACACATACTCCCATTGGGAACACGGTTTAGGAATCTCTTCTGAACCCGAGAGGTGGCTACAAACAGAGGTATGGCTTCAAATAATCCCTGGTGCTTTTAGACACCAAGACACCACTAGCTTAATTATAGCAAGGAATGTCTTTTTTGCATCAATTGATGCTATTTATTTTATTTAATTTTTTATTTTTAAAACACACGCAAAGATAGCTTTCAACATTCACCCTTTGGAACTTTTGTTTCCAAATTTTTTCTTCCTCTCTTCCTCCTACCCCTTTCCCTAGACAACAAGCAATCCAATATATGTTAAATATGTGCAATTCTTCTATACACATCTCCACAATCATTATGCTGCATAAGAAAAATCAGATCAAAAAGAAAAAAAAATGAGAAAGAAAACAAAAAGCAAGCAAACAACAAAAAAGATGAAAACACCATGTTGTGATCTACACTCAGTACCCACAGTTCCCTCTCTGGATATAGATGGCTCTCTGCATCACAAGTCCATTATAATTCTTACAATCTAATATTTGTATGGGACAAAGAAATGGCTCCAGAGCTTTCCTTTCTGCAAATGAGACATTTCACTTCTCCCAATGGATTCCTCTTTCTGTGGGATCATTTAAAATGAATTCATTCATAGATTCATACTCTAATATATTTCAAATTAGCAACATAATTGGGATAAATTAGAAAAATCAGAAAAGTAAGGCTCTGACTCTCATTTATGATCTCATCACTCTCCACCAAAATTGATCAAATCAGAAATTTGGCAGTGAACTTCACATATTATTTTATAGAATTATTGAGTATTGAAGTGGACAGAACTTCAGAGATAATCTACTCCAAAAGCTGATGTTTTATACGTAAGGAAATTGAAGTTCAGGAAGGGGAAAGTAGCTTTCCTAATAAGTAGTAGATTTGAAACTCATACCTAGGTCTTTTGGCCCTGAACCCATTGAAATTTCCATTATACCATTTTACTACCTCTATCAGTAGGGCAATATTGTGTGTAAAGGAGGATTTTTAACTAAGTCTTTATTTCTTTTATTTTTAACCACTTGCCTATGTCCCATCTTTGACACTTACCACCCATGACGCCACGGGTATGTCTCTTGACTTTTCAGAAGCTGACAAAGTAGAAAGAGCATTGGCTTAGAATTTAGAGGATTCACATTCAAACCCTAGATTTTCCACTAATTGCTATATGATCTTGGGTAAGGTACTTTCCTTTCCTTGGCCTTAGTTTCCCCAGCTGTAAAATGAGGGGGCCGAATTCATTGCCTTTTATGATATTTTTTGGCTCCCAGTTGATGATGTCTCATCTATAAAATGAGAATCATAACATGGGTACTGCTGACCTCACAGAGCTGAAGTGAGGAAAATGTTTTGCCAGCTTTAAATCCTATGTCAGTGTGAGTTATGATTATTGTTATTAGCAGTATTATTTTCCCCATGTCACTTCAGAGGGCTGTATTTATACCCTCATAAAAATACAGAGGCATTAAATTCAATAAAAATGGAACAAATACAATTCAGGCTTCAGGAAAACTTGGTATTATGGCTATGTAGGGAGGCACTTGATATTATTCCTTATTCCTGGGTATTCAGTTCAGCTCTAGGCACAAAAGCCAGACTTTATAAAGCTGTTCAGTGTCTGGACTAACTAGAATTCTGAAACAGACCCGAGGGCTACAGACTTAGTTATTTAAAATCTTCCTAGGGCATAGCCAGTTTTCAGTGAGACAAACCTAACTTCCCCTTTCAATTCAGTGAAACATTTTTCATATGTCACAAGGGAATCCCGGGCATATACCATTTTTTTCTAGTTAGTTTACTGTTTCATTAATATATTAATACCTCATGTCCTCTGTGATTTGCCCTTCTGTGGCTACATGTGGGGGAAGGTATCGAGGATACACTACCCTCATCCTACAACTTTGTTATGAATGCCAAATGCTGCTTTTGATATCTCTAATGCTTTAATCTTTAACCAGACAAGCAGTGAAGAATGGGATATAACTTTAATCTTCTTTTGTTCTTCATGCTAGTACCAACCATGTGAGTGGGACAGAGGTGCATTGTGAACGCAGAGCAACAAAGAAACCCCTGAATATTTCTTCATACCATGATGAGGACACAGTGTGATGACATCAAAGACCAAGCACCATACTTCATGCCCTGCACCTACACTTCTAATTGTCCTTAATTCCTAAAAATGTCACCAACCACTCTCTACACAACCAAACACACCAGGTTGCAATCAATCTTAGCAGCCCAAGTAGTACTTGGGTTGGAATCCCCATTATAATATACTCAACAAAGGATCAACCAATCAATACCTGAAGACCACCAATGAGTGAGAAGCCATCATCTCCCAAGAAAATCAATTCCACAGTTGGACAGCTCTAATTGTTAGGAAGTTAATTTTTATTTAAATTCACCTCTTTGTAACTGCTACCTGTTTCTTCCTGGTTCCTCTCTCTGGGGCCCAAAGGAGCAAATTTAATCCCATTTACCAGTGACAATTCTTCAAATATTTGACTAGTTATCATGTTTTCCCTGAGTCTTCTCCAGGATGAACAATCTGTTCTCCCTCCCTAGCAAATCCTCAAATGATCTGGAAGCACCACCTAGATGCTCTCTTCTAAGAGCATTCCAACTTGTTTATGTCTTTTCAAAATTATGGTAACAGGAATGAAATGTAATAGTCCAAATGTGGTCTGGCCAGGGCTAAGTACAGTGTTACTATCGACTATATTCTTGGAGGCTATTCCTTTTTCAAAGCAGCCCAAACTCTCACAGGACTTTCTGGCTGCTCTATCATATTATTTACTTATTCATATTGAGCTTGTAGGCAATTAAAATACATGATATATCAAATTGTTCTAAGACTTTTTTTTTTTGATATTGTGTATATTTTCCATTCATTCATCTTTATCTATACAGATAATGGTTGGTCTCCACAAGTACTAACCAGATGGCTGTAAATACCCTTCCTCATAATTTTTTTTGATATCCTAATATTCATAATCATCTTTGTGGATATTCTGTTACAATAAACTTCCTAACACTATCCATGGCAGGGAGAGTTGCTAAGAAGACATCTTATCTTCTCTGTGATGCTATTGCCTTCAAGCTCCTTAGCTTCCCAGTCTCCTGACCCTTATAGACCTTAGCAATCCAGTCACCATCATTTTTGGTGCACCAGTCCAAACTCTTAACTTAGAAATTTTGATTTTAGATAGAAATGGAAAAAAAGATCTTTTTGATTAAATATAATCACCAGTCTTTGGACTTTTCCAGTTACCCTTCTTCCAACTCTTTACTTCAGTTGTGAATACCTACTTTCCCTAATTACCTTATATTTATTTTATTTATATTAGTTTGTAATTATTCTGTACTTATTTATATCCTTATCTCCCTTCTTAGAAAGTGAACTCCTTGAAAGCAGATGATGTGGTGAAAGCAGATTATTTATTTATTTATTTTTATTTAGCATTACTTCTGTGTTTATTATAGTGTCTAGCACATAGTAAGCGTTTAATAAATGTTGCCTGACAAAGTAAATTGCTTGAAAGTAGTGATTATTTCATTCTTTAGTACTGTACCTAGTGCACAACAGGTATTTAATAAATGCTTGTTGATTGCCGCTATTGAACTATATTCTTTGTTTAAAGGTAATCTCTAGTATCTCTTTCTTTCTCTCTTTCTCTCTTTCTCTCGTTCTTTCTTTCTTTCTTTTTCTGAGGCTGGGGTTAAGTGACTTGCCCAGGGTCACACAGCTAGGAAGTGTTAAGTGTCTGAGACCACATTTGAACTCAGGTCCTCCTGAATTCAAGGCTGGTGCTCTGTCCACTGCGCTACCTAGCTGCCCCTCTAGTATTTCTTTTGAGAGTCTTGGTACTTTTGAATAGAAACTCTTGGGTTATTGGAGACTATTTAGGGAATAGCCTATCTATATTCCTTTATACAATGCAAAAGATGTTCTTTTTCTAGCACTTTAATATAATTATTAAAAAGAAATGACATTGATGTAGTACTTTATAGCTTATAATGTATCTTCTGTTCATTTATCCATCCTTTTACCCATCCACCCAGTCATTCAAAAAGCATTTATTTAGTAGCTACCTTTAGATTTAGAAAGACCCATATTCAGGTCCTGAACTTGAACCATCTCGATTTTGTGGCCAAGCAGACCATTTGACTTCTCAATGTTCTAGGCAGCTCTCTAGGATTATAAATTGTGATGAAGTTACCAATACCAAATTTACATTGACAGAAGAGGTTTCTGGAATTCACTTGATGACTTCTAAAGTCCCTTACAATTCTAAATCTATGGTCCTTTGATTTTATACCAATAAAATCCTAGATTCAGTTCTTCTCCTTATCCCTATTCTGCTTTATGGTCAAGTGCTATCTTAGGTTCTGGAGATATAATGGCAAAAGGCATAATAATTCCTACCCACAATTTAGTTGAGCAAAAATGACCTATACATAAGAAATATTCTCTCCCTCCCTTTTTATTTTCTCCCTCTCTCCCTTACTCCATTTCTTTTTGTCTCTATCTCTGTGTATCTCTCTTGTCTCTGTCTCTCTTTATCTCTTTTGGAATCTCTCTCTTTCTCTCCCCCCTCTCTCTTATCCATCCTTTCCACCATATATCAAAGAAAAAACCAAAGAGCTCAAATTTACAGATGAGGAATGGAAGCCCTAAAAGGGTAAGTAACCTTCCCATGACCACACAGCTGATATAGCTGATACTGAATCTGAACTCAGATCTGCAAATTCCAGTATTGGCATACTATCCATTATGTCACAATGCATCTTGGGAGGAACTGCAGTTTCATAAGTCTTGTTGAAAACTTGTGAACAATACTGTTGAATTCAGCCCCTAAGGGCTAATGAAGGAAAAATGAATTTCTTACAGTCTATTTTCTCTAGGGAAATCCAGGCTGGAAGCTTTCAATGACCTTGCCTTGGCTCCTAGTGATCTCAAAGTCACCTAGTCAATAAAAAATAGAAGTGGGAGGGGGAAAGGAACCACACAAACTACTGGACTGACAGAAGATACTCCACAGTCTAAAACAATGGAGACATGAATTTCAATCCCTGGAGAGTTTTATTGATCCAGACTCATTTTCTGAATAAAGGAAGAGTCACTAAGAAAATGACAAAGAGGAAGTAAATACACAAAAAAAATATTGTGTCAATTTATTCCCCCGTGGAGCCAATCACCATTCCTGTGCCCAGTGAACCTGAAGATTTTTTCCTCAATTTCATAAAACACAAAAGAGACATTAAAATGATAGGATCATAGATATTAAAGGGATCTCAGAAGCCATCCACTCAAAACCCCTCATTTTATAGTTGCGGAAACCGTGGCCCAGGAAATGGTATCACATAGGTAATTAAGGAACAGAGCTGGAATTTAAAACTAGGTAATCCTGGATCCAATCCTATGCTCCTTTCACAGCATATCACACTACTTATAATTCATTCTGGAAAGTTTTTGATTGATAGGGATTTTTTTTTCATGTTCTTCATTTATAAAGGTAGTTTCAAATGCCTGACAATAGGGATCCCATCTGGATTTTCTTTAACCCTTCTGTCTTCTCTTTTCCCTATGATATATGATAGTGTTCCAATGCCCTCTACCTTGATAACTAAACAAGGACTTAAGTCATCCATCACACAATGTAGATTGACAATCAAATTCAATATGGATCTCTCTAGGTATTGCCAGAGACTCTTGGGTAACAAAAACCCATTCTCTTTCAAATGCCTGGTGCTCTGAGTTGAGCAGATACTACTGGAGGAAAATAAAGAAAAAAACAAGGAATTGAGGTGGGTAATGATGGAGCCAAACAAACTTTAGCATCTTTCCAGTACCTTTTCTATATAATATTTATTTTTAGTGATGAAAGCGGGGACAGTTAACCTTAGAAAATCTTCTGAAGCATGTGTTTTTGTTATTGCTGTTGCTGCTGCTGTTGTTTTGAGTGTTATTTAGTTCTGAGTCAAGGAATAATATAGTCTTCAAAGTATTAAAAATGAATATTGCTCGGAATGGGAAAGAGAGGAGCATGGTGGATGAGAGTAGATTGTGAATTAAATTGTAAATAAATAAATGTGAAGAAGAAACAGTATAGAAGATAATCATCCAAAAAATGTACCAAAAAAAGCAATGGTTAGCTGTCAGAGTAGATATAGAGTGTTTGTCTCAGAGCCAGGAAGATACTAGTTCAAATCCTGATTTACATACTTAATAGGTGTGTGATGCTGGGTAAGTCATCTAACCTCTGTCAATATTAGTTTTTTTAATCTCTAAAATGAGGGGGCTGGAAAATGTGGCCTCCAATAACTTTTCCAGTTCGAAATTTATGACAGTCTGATGATGGGCTCAAAAGGGGAAAATAAAAGCTAATCAGCAAACTGTTGGTGCATTCCACTGGTATTTTCATGATGTCAAGAGAAATCAAAGAAGACAGTGAACAGTATTCATTGATAGCTTGTTATTGAGGGGCATTGCAGTGGACACTCAATCATAATGGACAAAAATGTGTTTCTTTGTCTTTTTTAATTAATTCAAATTTGTGGTCTCATGAAGGTTAGTCATGGTTCAACAGTACAATAAATAAGTAAAAGGAAAAAAGGAAATGGTAGTTTTGAGAGTGGGCATTTTTCAAATAAAACTAGTTCAAGGGGAAAGTGTCATTTGGAAAGCTCCTGCAGCTATATGTTTATTTCCTAAGATAATTTAGGATATTTCATCCTCTTTATTTCTTTTCATGGGACTAGGAAGCTGATAGAGGAATGGGGAATCAGGGCCACCGATGAATTGTCTAATTCATTTCTAACTCTTTATATGTGTCTAACCCCAGTAGTGCTTGCAGAATCTTCTGATTAGGGGAGAGAATTTTCCCACTGGGGTAAATTTCTTGTCTAGAAGTATTTCATGTTGCTTCATTTTAAAAATTCTAAAAATTTTTGGGAGCATGGGAACAATTGCAGCCACTAACTCCCATGACTCACTGGATGACTCCCATCTCACTTTTTAATGACATTAACCTAATTGTTTAGAGAAATCCAACTACCCAGTTTACTGCTCCAGTCTGACACCATGAGGCTGATGTTTTGGGGTTCCTACTTTGAGCTCTGGGAGTTTTTCAATGCCCCTTATTCTAATTTAGAATCCATTATTTCAATCTCAAGAAATTTACTATAGGGGGTAGACCTTGGTTTCAGAATAGAAGAAAAAGCCTTGGACTAGAAGTCAGGAGATCTGTTTTGCCTAGTCCTTACCGTGCTCCTAACTCATTGTGTGACATGGTCAAAACACTTCATCTTCTTGACCATCAGTGTCCTCAATTATAGAATAAGGAGGCTGTCCTCCATTAGAGAGGGTTTTTTTAAAATGAGATTAAATTCATTCAAATAGTACCAAAAAATTAAGTTCAAAATCACACTATTTTTTATTTAGACAATTTAATTCAATCATTCATTGAATATTTTAACTGTATACTGAACATTGACCTTAGTACCAGGCATGTGTGTTTATGTGTGAGCATGTGTGTGTGTGAACTCCAGCATGTGTATATATGAATATGTATATCTACATGTACATATGTGTGTATGTATATATATACTGTGTGCAGTGGGGAATGATAACTTCCTTTAAATATTTAAAGGATGGTTAGGTAGAGAAGGGATTATACTTGTTTCATTTGAGCCCAGAGGCCATTATCAGAAGCAATTTAAGTTACAGAGGCAAGTTTATATTTGAGGTTAAAAAAAAAAAAGAACAAAAAAAAAATACTACTCCTGTGAATAATCTGCCTTGAGAGGTGATCAGCTTCCTGTTTAAAGGGGGGACCATATGGGAGCTTTCCAATTCTGTTACAGAAGGTGTGTATTTTGTGCATGCATTGAAATTCTATAATTCTATGACTTTTGGGATGTGTAAATTATAGAGAAAAACCTAGATTTGATCATGAAGCAAATAAAACTTAACAAAAGATTTATACCAATTAACAATGAGTACTATGCCAAAGAGGAATGGGCTAATGATGGGCTCCCAACTTCACTAGTGGTATTGGGGCCAACCTTAGATGACCATGTTAAGGAGGGGATTTTTGGTCAGTTGGACCAGATGATCTCTGAAGTTCATTCCAAACATGATGTTCTATGATTCTGTGATCCTTGACATTACTTCTGGTGTTACTTTTGGATTCCATAAGATCATATAACAGGACAATGTCATATCTCAAGCAAGCATCAAGTATGTATTAAGGATCTACTATATATCATGCTTTGTACTAGGTACTCAGTTACTCCCACCATCTGCCTCCTCCACTTCTATTAATTATCTTGCTGCTCAGAGCTGAAGGAAATTATGTAACTGAGCCAACTGGGGCAACTACAAATTTGTTATCTAATCTCATTTGGGCTTTAGTAATCCTTTTATTCTTCCCTCATCACCTCCAGGAGTCCTTTTAATCCTCTTTAATCGAATCTTTATCCCCCTCCCCAACTGAAACTGCTTTTAAACCTTTACTTTTCTCATCAAGCATCCCCTACCATCCTTACTCCTGATTCTCTAATCTAAGGACCTTGCCTTAGAAATTACTGAGAAAATAGAGGGCATTTGCTGTGACCATCCTTTCTCTTCTTCAAACCCCTTGACATAATCCCTTGAACAGAAAATATAGAGAAGGAATAAAAGACAGCCAAGGATAGAGCTTTGGGGAACACCTGCCATTGGGGGTGATCCAACTATTTCTTAACCTACTGTTCTTCCTTTTCTAATGTATATTTTTTTTCTGTTTGAACCTGCTCTCTGTTCATCACTCCAATATAGAATCAAAACATTGGGATCTCCCCAATTTGAAAAAGAAACTCTGCAGGCAGTAGAATGGTATTTGAATTACACTGTAGTAGAAGATGCTTTTGCAAATATTCTAAAATAAACTCAAGTCAAAATTTATTTACAAGTGATCTTAACATAGTGAATGAATAAAGCTGTGTATGAATAATCCCTACATAAATGTGAGTTTCAACAATGCATCTTGAATTCCTTTTACTCTTTAATGTAGCCTGCTGCTGAGCAGGAGACCTTTTAGGTCAAAACACTGAATTATCCTTCTTTACTTCTGAGATGGTATACACTGCCTGACTTAGCTCAGCTTGGTTCTTTATATCTGAGGGGCAATGTTGTCTATTGTCTATTAGAGGTATAGAGTAGGAGGAACAGGAGGAAGGAGAAGGAAGGTGAGTATCGCTCTACCTTCATTTTTTTTTTAAGTCCTGCATTCAAGTTCTGGTTCAGTCATTTACTCTCTGTGTGGTCTTGGGCAATTAATATAACCTTTCCCAACCTCAATTCCTTCATTTAAAAAATGAGGAGCTTGGATTAGATTACCTTAAGGTTCCTTCTAGTGTTAAATCTATTTTTTGGTTTTGTGTTGAAAAACCTCCAAACCTCATTCAAATATATAATAGCCCCTAAATCCCAATAAATTCCATAACCTCTAGAAATGACTTCAAATGGCATCATATACAGTATGTTTATTTTCATGGATAATTGTTAAGCATTCTAAGGTACATTACAACTTAAATACTGTGTATAAATTGTATACTATGTGTATACTATATAATGTATATTATCATACATTAATATATTCTAAGGCATCCAAGTTTCTATTTTGCTCAAAGTTTTTCAATGGCTCTTTTTGGCCTTTAGGATAAAATAGGAATTTTCAGTCTGTGATTTAAAGCTCTTAATAAGCAAACTTTAATTTATACTTTGAAATACATTTCACATTTTTTTATCTTTTTACACAATCTCTCTCCCACTATCATTAATCCAGTCAATAGCTATTTACCAAATTTGACATAGCACCTCCTGTCTCCTGTGCCTTTCCAAAAACTTCAGCCATTTCTAGATTGTCCTTCTTTTTCATCTCCTCGAATACTTCAAATCTTTCAAAGTTCAGCCCAGGTGCCTCTAAATGTGAAATCTTTCTAGGTTGTAATGCTTGCTCCCTTTTAAATTCTCTCATATTTTTTCTCTCCTTATATAATGTAGCAATCCAGTAGAATGTATGCTTTTTGAGGGTAGCAACTATTATCCTTAGCCTTTGTATTTCTCTAGCACTTAACATAGTATCTGGCATATAGAAGACATTCAATAACATTTATTTTTTTTTTCTAATTGAACTAATAGTAACCAAATGTTATTGTTCATTTGTTACAGTTGTGTCCAAATTTCTGTGGCCTCATTTGGGGATTTCTTGGGAAAGATACTGGAGTAGTTTGCCATTTCCTTCTCCAGATCATTTTACAGATGAAGAAACTGAGGTAAACAGGATTAAGTAAGTGACTTGCCTAGAGTCACACAGCTAGTATCTGAAGTCAAATTAGAACTCAAAGAGGATGAATTTTCCTGAATCTGGGTCCAGTGCTCTAATCACTGAGCCACCTAGCTGCTCATACTAGATATTAGACTTTGTGTATCTGACTTCTTAAAAATATATGTACATGTAGAGATTCAATCAGTTTTACATTGTTGTGAGCCATGTTCTGTCCAAAGGAAGGGCTTCATTTGGAAGAGTGCTTCAGTATGTGATTGATATAATGATGGCATCTAAATTTCTACTGGACAAGTTTGCTTGTTTATTCATCCTATGCTATTTTATATATAATGAGTTTCTATGTCACAGTTCAGTCAGAGAGTATTGTTTAAATTCAGAAAGCAACTTGGCTCTCTTTGTGGCATTAATCATCAAAAATACATTTTTTAAGAAAATTCATTTTTGTTTATTACTATTCAACAAGCAAAATCAGTCTGAATGGCCTCTGTTTAAGTGGATTTTAGTTACATAGTACATTATGGCTTCTGCCAACTAGTGCCCAGGGAGAGGAAAACAAAACGCTGAAAAACTTTATTAAAAGAGCAGGAGTTGATTGTGGAGGCAGCTAGGTAGCATGGCGGAAAGAGTGCTACTAGATTTGGAGGTAAGATCTGAATTCAAATTCAGCCTCAGACACAGTAACTATGTGACTCTGGCCAAAGTCATTTAGTCTCTTCTTACCTCGGCCTCCTCTCTGTAACATGAGAATGATAACACTTATCTACCAAGTTTTTTGTGAAGATAAAATGAAGTAAATTTGTAAAGTATTACATAAATATTCATTATTATTATTATTGGTAGTTAGTTGGTGCAGTATATAAAGTGCTGGTCTGTAGTAAGGAAGACAAATTCATATCTGATCTCAGACATTTCTTAACTATTAGATAGATGTTGGGAAAGTTGCTTAATCTTGTTTGCCTTAGTTTCCTCATCTGTAAAATGAGCTGAAGAAGGAAATAGCAAACTACTATAGCATCTTCGTCAAGAAAATCCCAAATGGGTTGATGAAGTGTCAGACATAACTGAAAAATGACTGAACAACATTATTATTATTAATAATAATTTTCAGAGAATCTTAGGATCGAAAGAGATCTTGAAAATCATACAGTCCAACCTCTGACTGAACAAGACTTCACTTTATCAAAAACATCAAACTGCAGCCATGTAAAAGTCTAGAATGCTTCTCAAATAAAATTAAAATGTAATTGATAAATACTTAACAAAATACAAAATAAACAAAAATACAATTCAACTTAGAAGTTAATATGTGATTTTTAAAGTTAATATTTGAATTTGACACTATAGCACTAGATGATATTCTGGACAAACGGTGAGCCAGTGTTTGCTTGAAGACTTCCAATAAGGGGGAATCCTCCATAGCATTTTGATGGAAAAATATCTTGAGATTTTCAGGGCCTGCAAACTCAATATAATTCAATATGAGTCAACAGTGTTAGATTATTAAAACTCCAAAAGTGAATGGGATCTTGGGCTTCACTCAGAAAGGTTCAATTTCCAGGAATAAGAAGCAAGTTAATCCTCTATATACTGGAAGTTAGGCGGTGCATGGACAAAGCGATGAGCCAGTAGTCAGGAAAACCTGAATTCAAATCCAACCTCAGGCATTTACTAGCTGTGTAACCCTAGGCGAGTCACTTAACCCATGTGCCTCAGTTTCTTCACTTGTAAAATGAGCTGGAGGAGGAAATAGCAAACCATTCCTGCATTTTTGCCAACCTGCATGACTGAACTGAACATCAATTCTGTCCTGGTCAGAGCAGATCCCAAATCTTTTGATCTGGATCATTCTCGACCTCAGAATGAAGGAACAGACCCAGGATTGACAAAAGACCTGGAATCCTTGGCATATTTACGATCAGTTAAAGAAACTGGGTATATTTGGAGAATAAAAACTCAAGAGAGATTTTTACTATTTTCCTTAGAATATTTTAGTGGCCATCTTGTTAGAGAGAAAGTATGCTTGCTTTTTTGGCTCCAGAAGGTAGATCAATCAATCAATCAATCAACATTTATTAAGTACTTATTATATGTCAGACATCAGGGGTATAAAAAGAAGAAAAGACAGACCATATTTTTGAAGAACTTGCAATCTAAACAAGAACCAAAATGTAGAAGCCATTGGGAAGCAAATTGAAGTAAATTAAGGCTTAGTATTACAAATAAACAAACTTCCTAATGAGTGAAACTATCCCTAGGTGAAACAGGCTATCTTGGGAGGTTATCCATTTTTATAATGAGAATAGATGATCATTTCTGAGAACATTGTAGTGAGGATTCTTTTTCCCCCCAGTACGGATTGCACTCAGTGACTGCTGAGATCTCTTTCAACTAAAATTCTGTTATTCTCTCATTCAAAAAGGTACAACATCCTAACAAACTTCTTATCATTAGGACAAGACAAAAATAGAGATTACTGGAGTGGGAATGAAATTGTATTGAACCATCCATACTTTTACCCAGTCCTCACCATGGCTACTAGGACCACTCACACATAGTGACTGGTGGGGGTTGAGTATGATATAATACAATAAGCATACATTAAGGAAATCACTTAATGTTAATATTGTAAGATGTTAATATTGTTAATATTGTGTTAATATTTTAAGATGTGTTAATATTGTAAGATGATCAACTATGAATGACTTAGCTATTCCCAGTGATATAATGATCCAAGATAACTCTGAAGGACTTAACTTGAAAAATGACATCCATTCCCAGAGAATCAAAACTGATGGTGTCCAAATATAGATTGAAGCATATTTTATAAACTTCATATTTCTTGGCTTTTTATTTTGGTCTATGTTTTCTTTTATAACATGACTTATATAGAACTATGTATTGCATGAGTGAACATGTACAACCTATATTGAATTGCTTGTCTTCTCAATGGGATAGAGAAACATAGAATTTGGAATTAAATTTTTAAAATAAATATTTTAAAAATTGTTTTTACTTTAATGGGGGAAAATAAAAAGGGAGAAAAGAAACAAAAAAGGAGTCCTAGGTTTAGCTGACATGAGCTGACATGATTTCTGATCACAAGGAATTTATAGTTTAGCAGGTAGTGAAAATGCCAACATATAGTTATAATAATAATTAGAATTAACATTTACAGTTTTAAATTCCATTTACATTTATGTCCTTTAATATGTAATACTATATGGTAAGGATATGAGAGGTACACAACAGAATGTGAGGAAAGGGTAACAACCAGTGGCCAAACTAGGTGATGCATATAGTGACATAATTTTTGACTTGGCTCCCATGCTATATGGATGAACTAACAGATCTCAGACAGCTGTACAAGAACACTTGAAGAAGGTCAAATAGGAAGTCAAATAGCTATGTCATCCACTGACAAATTACAACAAATTCTGGGTTGGAGACAGGGTGATCATTTGGACAGGAAGTATCCAAAAGGAACACAAATTACATTGAGGCAAAGGGATAGGGAAAAGAGAGTGGTCAAATAAAAGGAGAACTGGTGAAAATAAAGTCCATTTGAATAAAGGTCTTACCATGGCCAAGGGAACAATTCCCACGAGGTCCTTCTGGCTGATGAAAATTTCAGAGATGGCGATGTCTGTAGTCCCCTTACGGGGATACTCTACTTGCCAGGTGATGGGCTGGGTCCCCGAAAGACTGCTGAAACTGGCAATTTCAAAGTTCATCTGTACAACCTCACTGAATAAACTACTGCTCCTGAAATTAAAGTGGAAAAAAATGCAATCAGATTGATTGTCTACCTTGGGACCATAGATTCTTCAGAGCACTGCCATGGCAAGACAAGCTTGAGCCAGTAGCCACTAAGCTAGAAAGACTAAATCCAGATGAACTCTCAACAGAGGGACAACCTTGTTCAGTTGGAGTGCTCATAATTAGAAAATGAATTTTATTACATTTTAACAATATTTTTGGCCAAAGCTATTATGAAATAACCTGGTAAGGATTGTGAACCTACATTGGTAGCAATAGTATTCACAATATTTAAATTCTAGAACTTTTGAATTCACTAGAATGGTTATAACAATCATAAGATACAAGAAAGGTCAAAGGCTGGTCCTTTTCTTGATGGATTTTACATTTCTGTTGAGGGGAAAATTAAATCTAAGGATGACAGAATAATAGATCTATCATTGTTTAATACTTATAGGCATCTCTGACTTCTGTAGAAGCTATTTGGGATTTTCTTGGCAAAGATGCTGGTGTAATTTGCCATTTCTTTCTCTACAAATTTGACAGATGAGGAAACTGAGCCAAATAGAAGGAAGTGACATAATTAGAATCTTGCCCAGTTAGGAAGTGTTTGAGGCTGGATTTGAACTCACGAAGATGAATCCCAATACTCTATGTACTATGGTACCATCTAGTTATCCAAACCCATCACTTAAAGGGCTCTAAAGACCTCTGGGTACCACTTTCACATTTTAGAGCTGAGGAAACTTGAGCTTAAAATAGTGAACTGATGCCCCTTTATCACAGCCCTTAAGTAGCAAAAACAGAATTTGAGTCCAGGTATTTCACCTCCACATCCAACACACTGTACACTCTATGTACTGTATATCAAAGGGCCATGGAAGCCTCAGCAATATCCCTCTCTTTTCACCAGAAGAAATAAGGAGGATTATGGGACTTTGGTACCAGATATAGGCCTGTGGTAGCCAAAGGCTTCTGATGCTTACCTGAAAGTAACCTGGTTGTTCTTAAGGGCTATCTCTAATGGTATACCTATCTTGATCTCTCTAGTTTCTAGTTTCCTCTCACTGAAATTACTTGGAATTTACTTTGTATGTATTTTCTGTTCAACTTCTGTGTATCTTGTTTTTATGTCTCTACCAGTATAATGTAAGTTCCTTGAGAGAAATACTTGTTTAAATTTTATCTTTGTGGTGCCAGTACCCAGAACAGAGGTTGGTATATAGTAGAGATCTAATGAATGCAGCTTGAATAAATGAATATATTCCTTGTAGCACTTTCAGGTAGGCAATCAATTATTTATTGGCACTTATCAAGAGCCACCTATGTGCCAGCCACTATGCTAATAATTATCAAGGATACAAAGAATGGCAAAAATCAGTTCTTGCCCTCAAGAGACTCACATTCTAATGAGAGGGATGAATATGAAAACAATTTGATTCATACAAAAGGGAGCTAGAAGAAATAGAAGGGAAGGAGGTAACAGCTGGGGGTCATTGTGAAAGGCCTGCACCAGGTAGAAATGGGGCTAAATATTGAGAAGTGATGACATGAACATGAAAAAGTGGAAGATTCCAAGCAAGAGGGATAGCCAGAACAAAGACATGGAGTCTAGAAACAGTGGCAGCTTAGTGTCTTAGTGGATAGACTATGCAAATTGGAACCAAGAAGTCCTAAGTTCAAATAAAGCTTCAGATATTTATTAGCTCTGTGACCTTGAATAGGTCATTTCACTTTTTTTAAACCTCCATTTCTTTCTGTGTAAAATTAGGATAATAATTGTGTCTAACTCCCAGGGTTGTTATGAGGATGAAATGAGATATTATTTGTAAAATATTTTGTAGACCTCCAATTACAATTATGGAAGATGCAGACAAGCATTTTTTAGAAAACCTACTATGTGCTAGAAACTGTGCCAACAGTTTTACTTTTGATTTTCTAAAGAGTTCTGGGAGGCAGGAGCTTATCATCATTATTATCATCATTTCTTTTTTTATTAAAGCTTTTTATTTTCAAAAAATATGCATGGATACTTTTTCAACATTGACCCTTGCAAAACCTTGTGCTCCAAATTTTTCACTCCTTCTCCCTATCCTCTCCCTAAATGGCAAGCAATCCAAAATGTTATATATGTTAAATCCTATATATACATATATATGTGTATATATATACATATATATGTGTATATATATATATATATAAACATATTTATACAATTATCTGGCTGCACAAGAAAAATCAAATCAAAAAGGAAAAAATGGGAAAGAAAAAAATTGAAAGCGAACAACATAAAAAAGAGTGAAAATGCTATTCTGTGATCCACACTCAGTTTCCACAGTCCTCTCTCTGGTGTAGATGACACTCTTTATCACAAGATCATTGGAACTGGCCTCAACCATCTCATTATTGGAAGGAGTCACATTCATCAGAATTGATAGTTGTATAATATTGATGTTGCCGTGTACAATGATCTCCTGGTTCTGTTCACTTCACTTAGCATCAGTTCATGTAAGTCTCTTCAGGCCTCTCTGAAATCATCCTGCTGATCATATCTTACAGAACAATAATATTCCATAATACTCATAAACCAAGAAATAGTCAGCTATTCTCCAACTGATGTGCATCCACTCAATTTCCAGTTTCTTGCCACTACAAAAAGGGCTGCCCCAAACATTTTTGCATACATCATCATTATTTCAAAAGAACAGTAAATGGGATTGTTGTTTTTATTGTTTAGCTCAGGGCCTCTTAAATTTTTTCTACTTATGACCCATTTTTCTTCTGAGAAATTTTATGTGACTCCAGGTATATAGGTATATAAATCAAACATTTATTGATGATAAATCATAATTTTGTGACTCACATTCAGACCCCATATGGGGTCACGTAACATGCCCTCCTGGCAGTTACAATACTAGTCTGTCTTATGCCCAATAGAGTACCTTTGACCACTGACCTTTGCAGTGTCAACTCTACCCGGCTTGCCTCTTCTAAGGACTTCAAAGGTCTCTGGCCACAATTTCTTGAATCTATAGTTTAATAACCAGTAGCACTGAAGAACAGCCATGTGTAATCTTAAAAGCCTTTATTATAGCTACTCACATGCCCTTGATGCCCTGACTTGTTGGTTCCCTAGTGAACACCTGGTCTGAAGACCCACGTATTCACTACCAAACTCCTTACCTCTCTGGCTATCCATCAGCTTGGCTTAGCTTCACTACCCCAGGTTAGGGAGCCAAGTTAAAGAGAGCGACTGCTGTCTGCAGTGGGTTTATAAAGGGCCTGTGAGGTCACACACACACAGCCAATCAGCAAGAGAGTCACCCATTACTAAGCTATCTCAATGTGGCCACGATCCTACCCACAGGGAAGTATTAATATCCACAGAGAATACTTCCTGGGGCACTCAATCTCCCGTTGCACTGTGGCACCGCCCATTTAAAGGGCCCTTACAGGATCATGACCCACAGTTTAAGCTGGGATTTACCTGGTTTTTCAGTTTTTCATGATCCTATTGGCAAAGACACTGGAGTGGTTTGCCATTTTCTTTTCCATTTTTATTTTTTTTTTTTTTTTACATATGAGGAAACTGAGGTTAAGATCATTGATTGACATGTCCAGGTTCACATGTATGAGCTAGATTTGAACTCAGAGGTTCTTGAATGCAGACCTAGCACTATCCTCTGGGTCACCTAGTTGCCTCCAGAGTAGCTTAATCATAGAATGTGCAGAGGAGAATTAAGTCTGAGAAGACTAAAAAAGTAAGAAAGAGCTAAGTTGGGGAAAGGCTTTAGAAGCCGAACTGAAGATTTTTCTACGAAGTCTAGTAGGAAACAAGAGCCAGAAAGCCTGTGCAGGAGTTTTTTGCTGCTTGATATATGGGACAATGGAGCTACCTGTTTTGAGCTGAAATGAGTCTATGCTTGGACATAAATCCCAATTCTAGAAGGTTACAGTCTGATATCAAGAGATGTAGAAATTCTGCTACATATCACAGGCTGTTAATCAGGAAGGAGACTATGAGAGGAAGATCTAGACATCTTCTGGGCAGAGATCCCCAAAGATCCAAAAGCAAATGGAAATCTTCGTGGAAGCCCTATCCCCCAGTAGCCAGTGGCCCTCCCCACAAACTTCAGAGCATCACATTTATAGCCCTGAGTAATAGTCATATTTCAGCCATTAAATGACTATGCAGTGAGCCCAAGAACTACCACTTGTTAAATCAATAATTTGGATTTATTGCAGTAACTCATAAAATAAATTTCCAAAATTGGCTTTTTTAAAAAAGGTTGTCTCTCACTCAAAAGCAAATATATTATCCCAAACAGTCAAGATGAGGTTTTGACCACTGGATATACAATTTACTAAAACCTCTTAGTCCTGTAAGGCTATTTAATCTGAAGCTATGAATAGTATTTACAAGATGCTGTGGAAACTTTCCAGTGGTAGACTGGGTGTGAGACAGCAGGAATTCCAAATCTTAAGAAATGAAAAGGCTTTAGAGACCACCCAATTCAAACTGTCAATTTAAATTACCTGGTCAAGAATCTCCCCTAAGAACCAACATTTATATAATGTTTAAAGGCATCTCTTTTGCTCCTTACAACCACTCTATGAAATGAGTCTTGTTATTTTTCACATTTTGTTCAGTTGTTCAATTGTGTTCAATTCCCTGTGACCTCATTTGGAATTTTCTTGTCAGAGATATTGATTGAATGATTTGCTATTTCCTTCTCCAATTCATTTGACAGATGAGGAAACTGAGACCAACAGGATTAAATGAAATGCCCAGCTCAACACAACTAGTAAATGTCTCAAGCTAGATTTGAACTCAGGAAGATGAGCCTTACCGCCTTTAAGCCTGGCATTTCATTCACTATTTTATCATCATTTTGTCAGCTGTCTACTTATTCTCCAAAGAGGATCACACTTCTTCCATCTCTGTTCCATCCCAAATGCTGTCTGCCATTGTTGGGATGCCCTCTTTCTTTCTCTTTGCCTCTTCTGGATTCTTTAAATGATTAATTCCAATGCCACCAGTGCTATGTACCTCCAATGTATTAATGTTCTCTCCTTTAAATTCCTTCTTTTCTTCCTCTCTCTTTCCTTCCTTCACTTCCTTCCTCCTTCTTTCCTTTACTTCTTCCCTCCCTCCCTCCCTTCCTTCCTTCCTTCCTTCCTTCCTTCCTTCCTTCCTTCCTTCCTTCCTTCCTTCCTTCCTTCCTTCCTTCCTTCCTTCCTTCCTTCCTTCCTTCCTATTTTTACATACTATGTCTCCTCCCACCAATAAAATGTCAGCTCCTTAAGGGTCAAGATTGTATTATTCATGCTATTGATATATTCATTCATTCATTTTTTTTTTCTGAGACAATTGGGGTTAAGTGACTTGCCTAGGGTCACAGATAGGGAGTGTTAAGTGTCTGAGACTAGCTTTGAACTCAGGTCTTCCTGAATTCAGGGCTGGTGCTTGTTCATACTTTTTAGTACCACCCTAAAATCCTAGCACTGTGCCTGGCATATAATAGAAATTTAATTTATTTTTGTTGAATTGCTGTTGATCTTTAAGAATTAGGAAGATAAACAAAAACAAAACAAAACAAAAAATAGAATAACCCGGGTCTCAAAGAGCTTATTTTTAAATGGGGAAAGGGGTTTGGTGGGAGAATTAATCTTACTCCCTTTAATATTCATTCAAAATTAAATCCTCCATCTATGTGACTTTGGGCATATTACCCACTCAGTGCTCTAGACCATTTGTATCAATTTCAAAAATCAACCAGCTCACATATTGACTTAAGAAATCAGACATTAGTATTATCTATGTTTTATCATATTTTAATTTGTTAAATATTTCACAATCATTTTTTCTTATGAACTATTATACAGTTCATGCTATTGTCATTCAGACCTGACCCTTTTTATCCCTTAATGACTCCAAGCGTGAAAGGACAATGGGGGACAACTTAGACTTATAAATGAAGATTTAAAAATGTGGTTATTTTAATATGCACAAGTGGTTATTTTAATAATTTTCTGCTCAGGAGCTTTCACAGAATATTTCTGATGTGAATCACAATTCACTGGGCAGTTTTGCCTGGGTGAATGTCTTTGATAACTGTTCTAAGTAACTCATCCGGTCAAGACAATAGTTGTTCAGAGAACATTTTTATTGGCTCTAATAGAGAGAAATTTTTCCTCACCCAAAAAATCACAAGTCCAACCCTTATCCCTACAGGAGGCATATTGGTGCTAAGTGCAGTAAAACATACCTATAACCCTTGCTGTTGCAGAGGTTGAAGTTGGTGGATCTCTTGAGCTCAGAAGTTCTGAGCTGAAGTCTGGCTAATATCAAAAGGATGTCCTTCCTAAGTCTGATACTGACACAGCAAGACTTTTGAACTAGAGGGATAAAGGATAAGAAGAACAGCTCAGTTTGGAAATGGAGTTGGAACATGTCAAAGTTTCAATGCATTGGTGAGGCTGACCCGTGAGTGACTGGTGCACTTCCAGTCTTGATGAGAAAGGAAGACTTAGTCTTCAGAAAAGAAAAGAAAAAGAAAGGAAAGGGGAAAAAAGAAAAAAAAAAGTATATTGGTTTACTTACTCTACTAAATCAAATACCATATTGTTTTGGGGACAAAATACATTTCAAAATGATGCTGCTGGGTATGAATATGCATTCTGAGGCCCTGTGAAACACTATTCCATCCCCCAGTCCTGGAGGAAGGGTAAGGAAGGAACAAACATTGTCTACTATGTGCTTGGCACTTTACAAACATTTTCTTCATCTATAGTCTAGAAAATATTGGCCTAGCCCAAGTGAGCTCCAAAGGGAATTGTTGATAGAGAATTGCATCCTAGCTTTATAATTGTCACCTTTACCTGAAATAAAAAAAGAGAATCAAGCTGAAAAGGGTCAGAAATAAACCCTTTGGTTAATGATAATGCCTCCTACTCTGATTAGTGTGAATGATCTTGGTGAGATAAAATAAACAGTGCTGTCAATGAATTAAGCAGTAGCAGCAGTTTCCCGGTATCCCCAAAATGATAAGTAATGAGAAGGAAATCAAGTAATCCTTTTGCCAATTTAGATAACAAACACTTTCTATCGATTAGAGCAATCCCTTAATGGCGGGTAAACGGAACTGGTATATTTTATGCATTTGTCCCAAGTCACTAAAACCACAAGCCCAGGAACCCAGGAAAGGATAAAACCTCACTTTGTAAGAACACAAAACTGTTTGCAAATTAGTGGGATGAGGTGGAGTGGGGGCTATGGATACATAAATAAAGCATATGTCCCAGGCCTCCAGAGTAGGGGGAAAGGTAGGAAGTTTGCTAAAGTCTTGAAAATGTCTGGGAATATTACCCGGCGTGGACAGTAACATGTAAGAAACATGACTCTCTAATATTCTGTCTTGCCTATACCCTTCATATGAAATATAAGAAAGGTTACTAAAGACAGGTGATAATTAGAAAGGAAAATACACATCTCTGTCTCATGTTCTAGTGTCTCAGAATAGAGGGTCACAGAATTACAGATACATAGAATTAGAAGGGATCCCAAGGGCCATTTTAAATATTTCCAATTTCCACTGGTTGTGATTCCAATCAAGTCACTTTACTTTTCAGCCTTGGTTTACTCATCTATAAAATGAGGATAATAATAGTACCTATCACATAGGCTATTAAAAGGATCAAATGAATTAATCTCTGTTAGGTGCTTTGAAAGCCTTAAAGTACCATACAAAGGCATGATATTGCTATTAGTATTATCCTAAAGGGATAAGGACTAGACTTACAGAGAATTCCCAGGGGAGGGAACTTCCTTCACTGACACAGATACATCCTCTTTGCAACTTCTATTTTTATAGATTGGTCAAGAATACTGAGACATTAAGTGATTCACCAATTGTACAGACAATGTGTCAGAGCACGGACTTGAATTTAGTCTTTTTGGGCTATTCATTATTCGATATTGCTTAAGTGGTTATCATCATCATCTTCATCATTGTTAATTGTCACCATGACTCCTTCTTCTCCTTCTTCTTCTCCTTCTCTTCCTTTTCTTTGTCCTCCTCCTTTTACTACTTCTTCCATTTCTTCTACTTCTAGTACTATTACTATTTCTTCTTCTACTTCTACTACTATTTCTTGTTCTTTTATTTCTACTATGTCTATTAATTCTCTTCCTCCTCTTTTTCCTCCTCTTTTCTCCCCTCTTCCTTTTCTTTCATTTCCTCCTTCTTTTCCTTTTCTTCTTCTTCTTCCTTCTCCTCCTCCTCCTCTTCCAAATTTTGGGAATTATCAGAAGAAATTTGGTCCAATTAGAATTAGAATTCTTTCCATATTAAAACTTCTTACCTGGGCATTTGTGAATTTGTTTCTAAAACTTTCTGGAAGCATTTGAAAATGCTAAAAATCCCTTCCCTATGGCATCTCTGAAAAAACCCCATCAAACTTTGCCTGAAGAACTCTACTGAGGGGGACCCCACTCCCAAAGTAACCTAATGTACATTAGTCTAATTTTCTTAGCCAGAAACTCATTCAAGACATTATCTTCCTCTCAACAATTTGAAGGATAAATAAACTAATGCATCTTGTTCATTTTAAAGTCAATAAAACTACCAGTTTCAAGTGTCTGAAACTCAAGTCCTTTCTTTGTGCAATCTACTTCATAAGGTCATAATAAAGAATGTATATCTCTCTTGTGCATTTGTTCTAAGCACTGGAAAAAAACAAGTAATCCTCTTCCTTTTGAAGCATTTCTAATTATTAGGAAGACGTTACCAGTGATGACCAGAAAGCCAATGCTTTCATGAATTTCCTAGGAAGATGTTGTCTTATAAGACTCCTTGAGGGGCTGTTAGGGTGGGGAAGATGGAGCTCTATTAAAAGTGGAAAATCCTTGAAGACAAAGAGGATGATTTTTAAGTCTCTCCTCTCCTTATGGAACTTAGTCAATAATGCTGTGACTAGATGATGTCAGAGAGACCGAGACAAACAGGGGCAGAGATGGATAGTCAGAGGTAAACAGAGAGACAGACGGAGAGACAAGGAAAGTTAGAAACAGATGTAGAGAAAGAGATTGAGGCAGAGACATAGACACAGTAAAACAGAGATAAAGAGGGACATAGACCCATACAGAGAATAAAGAGGAAAGGCGTAGACAGATATAGAAAAAGAGAAAGAGTCAGAGATTAAAAGAGAGAGAAAACACAAATCATTCCCCATCTTTTCCTAATCACGTCCTTTTTAGGTTCTGTTCATATCCATTTGTTTAACTCTCACAAATCTATGAAATAATTCTCTAGGAGCTCAGTTCCCTGGAAATCCACTCACTTGTACCTCTTTTTTTCATAAGACAGATCAGTAGAAAAAATTCACCCTATGCTTTGAAGTTCCAAGTCTTTCAAGAAAACTGGATCCCTTCCAAAGACAACACTTAAGGAAACACAGGAATGAGATATTCCAGATGAGATACATCCAGAATTCTGCCAATGAAACTTTGCATATTATGTGTTGAATTTCATATATAGTTAAAGAGAAAATTGAGTTGCACATAATAGAGATTCATAGCTTCATGTATAATTCTTTTATTCTGTTCCACTATGCATATGGAAATGCTCATTTCAAGTCGATTGCTAAGGTTAGAATAAAAAAAAAGACTTAAAACAATATAAAAACCTTTCAATGTTCAAAATGTCATAGAAGATGGAGACTGGATCGATTCCAAAGCTTGCTATTAAATTATATGTCTGCTGAGCACTGCTAACGGCATAATGAATAAGATGAATGAAATATGCAGCAGTCTAATGTAGAGTTCATGTTGGTAATTGATTAGTTTAGGAGTTCTGGGCAGCACTGATGAGGCTGGGTTCTGAAATCTGTCAAAGGTGCAGAGAGTGAGGGAATATTTTTTGGTCTAAGACCTCTCTGCAGAGTGTCTTATCTTTGTACTAATCACCAGAAGCTCCTGGTGATGGAGCCTTCATTTACCTAGTTGTGGATATCATGCAGATGATACGTTATTTTGGTAAAGGAACAATGAAGGCAAAAATCCTGGATGGAGTTGCATCTCAGCACTTGGTACAGGGGCAGAATTGGACTTGGTACCCAAGCAGCTGGATTCACATTCACAGTTGTTAACCCTCCCTCCACCTCTGTTTTCTATTTCGTGGCTGCCTTTGTTTCTCTAGAATCTAGTACATATCTAGATAAATAAATAGCACTAAATAAATCTTGTCAAATGAAAAATTTATTTGGACTCTTCTATGTGATTGATAGCTGGAAGACATAGGAGAGAATGCTAGTCTGGGAGTCAGGTGAGTCAAATCTCACCTCAGATTTATGAGCACACTAGTTGTGTGAACTTGAGAAAATAGTTAACTTTCATTTGCCTCAATTCTCTCATATGAAAAATGGGGATAATAATAGCATTGACTGTAGGATGGTTGTGAGGATCAAATGAAAAAAATAATTGTAAAGTACTTAGCACAGTGTCTGACAGCTAGTAAGCACTATGTAAATATAAGTTTTCTTCTTCTCCTCCTCCTCCTTTCTTCTTCCAGGATTGTATGAGAAACAGTAACTGTGAATGCTTAGCTTGGTGCCTGGTGCACCAATTGAGTTTTCTTGGCAAGAGTGATTTGCCATTTCTTTCCCCAGTGGATTAAAACAAACACTGTTAAAAAATTAAAAAAAAAAACAATAAAACAAAAACAAAAACCCCAAACACTTTTTAAGTGACTTGCACAGGGTCACTCAGCTATTGCATGTGAATTTGATTTGAACTCAGATCTTCCTGACTACAGGCCCAGTATTTACTGAGCTACCCAGGTGTCTTCCTGTAAATGTCATTCATTTGCTTATTATTCCCTTCCAGGATTATTATTAAGATCAATAATTGTAAAGCACTTAATACAGTGCCTGACATGTAGTAAGTACTATGAAAATATTAGCTATTATATTATTATTATATAGTGCCTGACATGTAGTAAGTACTATGAAAATATTATCTATTATATTATTATTATTATTATTACCTTCCAGTGTCATTATGAGTATCAAATGAGATAATAATAGTAGAGTGCACAGTGCTTGGCACATGGTAATGCTATATAAATGTTGTTATTAACTATTATGATTTGGGGCAAGATAGTTCATTTCTTTCTCCTTCAATTTCCTCATTTATAAAATGAAGGCAATTCTTACAACACTTTTCCTGAAGTTTTCTTTTCCTTTTCCCATCCCTTTTTTACAAAAAGCACATCACAGGAAAGGAGCAAAAAAAAAAAAAAAAAAAGCATTACTGACGATAGGAGGGGAAGATGGGCTGGCTGGTCACATATGGAAGCTTGAGAGGTAATAAATAGGTAGTTGGCTACAGTGCCCTTATGGTACCCAGGTCAAATCAGAAGAGATCAAGGAGGGCCTTCAGCATGACCTTGGGGGGTAGTGACATGGATAAGAATCTGGGAGGACAGGCGTGCACAAACTATGACCTTTATCACATGGCAGAAAACTCCATTATCAATGAGATGTTAGGATTTTCGAAATATAAAGCTACCTAGTGTTCTGTAAATGTTAAGTATTATACAAATGTGAGCTATCATTATAGGGATAAGGTCAGGTTGCACATGCTTTCTTAGATCTCACATCTGGATCCCACAACTGGAGCCGCTCCCTGGCAGAGGAAGGCCAAGGAGAAGCTCCACACTGGAAGAGTTTCCTGCTCTATTCAGGGTTGCCAGGGGGCAACATCAAAGCTTTCAAATCTTAAATGATTCCTCCTGTTTTAACACTGAGGTAATCCTGGCCCTGAATGCAGGCACATGCCATAAACAAATATCTCCCCGGTGAGCCATCAAACCTGACACTGAGAGAGAATCAGATATCAGCGTAAGAATGTAACAGAAGAAGAAATAAAAGAAGGCTCAAACCAATATTTTCCCATTATGTTCTCTGGGGAAAGATGCTTTTTCTATAAGCCACAATGACCATTCTGACCCACTGTATTAAAAAAAAATTAAAAAGAACTACTTTTTTCCAAAGCTCTCACTCCCTCTTACAGACATAACTGATGCAACCACAGCCATGATTGGCTTTGTGGGAGCAGCTGCAGCAGGGAGTGAGGGAGGAGGGATGGTGGAGGATTTTTCATATCAAAGGCATGGATGCTATAACTGTCTGGTGGAGGCAATCTAGAGGGACCTCCAATTTAGGGGAGGAAACCAGTTTTTAGGTGTCTTAGAACTGCTGGGATGGAGAGTGAAGTCGCTAAAATGAACCATATCCTTTGAGAAATCAGTTTAACGGTTGCAATTTAATCTGAGAATAAACTGAGTTTATGTGAACTCCCTGGACTGCAGACTTCAGGGAAATGAATAATACCATGTACACACCGAAGCTGGAAAACATCATCTGCGGTTGAAAAATAGTTTCTATCTCGGAGCCTTCCATATGCTGGAAGTATGTTTCAAAGGAATATGCTGCAGCTGATCCAGACTTGGGACATGATCTCCATTGTTATCCCGCAGCCAGATCTTGTCTGGTGACTGGAGGCAGTCCCCCATTGTTGTTCTCCAGAACATTCCTGTTTATGTTTCTGGGGGACGGAAAGAGGTTCTGCATTCTAATAATGACCCAAATCAATTACTGACTGTTAGTCAACCAGAAGGCATTTATTAAAATACTGATCTGCATAAGTCAGGGATGACTGGGTTGGGAAGGAGGTAGAGTGTCACAGCATGTTAAAACCAGTTCCAATAGAGCAGTAATGAACTGAATCAGCTACACCCAGCAAAAGAACTCTGGGAGATGACTATGAACCACTACATAGAATTCCAACACCCCTATTTTTGTCTGCCTGCATTTTTGATTTCGTTCACAGGCTAATTGTACACTATTTCAAAGTCCGATTCTTTTTGTGCAGAAAAACAACTGTTTGGTCATGTATACATATATTGTATTTAATTTATACTTTAACATATTTAACATGTATTGGTCAACCTGCCATCTGTGGGGGGGAGGGGAAAAATTAGAACAAAAGGTTTGGCAATTGTTAATGTTGTAAAATTACCTATGCATATATCTGGTAAATAAAAACTTTTAATAAAAAAAATTTAAAAGATTGAGATGGAGCGTGGCATGGGGGAAAGACATCCTTAGAACTTGATGGAGAAGATGGAGGCCCAGCCTTAGCCAGGAAAGCCTGGCTTTAGTTCTGGCCTCTGACAAATATTAACTGGGCAAATCACTTAAATCTTAGTTACCAAAGTAATTATAAAAAATTACAGATTGCAGGAATTTCCTATGCTAATGAAATCATGATTCTCATTTCAAAATAAGATTATAATAAATAAAAATGAAATTATAATAGATAGAAAATTGGATCTGTTGTCAGGAGACCTTCATTCAAATCCTACCTTAAATACTTATTGGTTGATTGACATAAGGACCTCATTTTCTCATGAAATGGGACACAAAAAGGTTGAAACCCATATTTTATTATTTGTATGTGGGTCATTCAGTCCAATGGTTCTAAATCTGGGGTCATTGAACTTGTTTTTTCAAAGACTATTTTGATAATTATTTCAATATCATTTGTTTTCTTAATATGTATTTTATTTTCTGCATTTAAAAACATGGTTCTGAGGAGAAGTCTCTAAGCTTCATCAGATTGCTCTGGGGTCCAGGGTACCAAAAAGGTCAAAAACCCTTAATTTAATTTTACTTTCTCATTTTACAAATGGAAAGCTGAGGCGCAGAGGGAGAAAGTGACTTGGCTAAGTTGATATAGCAAGATGGATGTCAGCATTAGATTTCCTGATTCCAATTGTAGTGTTCTTTCCATAGATTGGTTTGTTAGTTACCCTTCTTTCTCAGAGGACCAAAATAACCCCATTCTGTTAAGAGTGTGTCTTTCCATTATAGCACATTGCTTAAGTAGGTCCCTATGTGGTAGGAACCAAGCTTTGTCAGGGGTTTCCACAAACCCTCCCTTTCTTACTTGTTAAAGCCTGCAATTCCATTATTAGTGAGATTCCCTGGTGGCCAGGTGCGGTCCCTTGCTAAAATGCAGAACCCCCTGAGCAGGTTTACATTAGGAGTTATCAGTCTTTAACAACTTAGCCTGAATTAATTTATCAGCTGCTTTGCAAAGCCCTATGGCAATGGAAATTGTTCTCCTGGATTTTGCATGTAGTCTCTTCACCTCAGATGAAAAGGCAGCAAGTCTGGGTCCCTGCTGTTCTGTGGTTATAGCTGAGTACAGGCCAACTGGCTTTTATCCAGAGACCCTTCTTTGCTCTTGACATTCAATCGAAATTTTACGACCATAAAAGCAAGGAAGCTGGGACTCTTTTGAAGGCTGCTAGACTTACATTTAGACTAAATAAGCAGTATTTTGATCTATGGATTTATAATTCACAAGCCTTTTTCCATTTAAATATATCAGACACCTTCCCATTCATACAGGATACGCTCTATATATCCTTGTGAATGGGGAAATTTGGTTGTCTCTATTGGACACATATCCTTAAGGTGCTGGCAATATAAACCAGGGAAATCTCAAGATATTCCAGATGTCTCTCATTGTACTTATGTGTGTTTAAAAAATATTGCTATCTTTTGATTTTACTTCAGTCCCATTTCCAAATATATCCTTTTCTTCCTTACCCAGAGCAACATCTCTTATAACAAAATATAAATAAGAAAATGAGAGAAGAGCATGACAATAAAAGTAATATATCAAATGACAGAACATAGATTAATCTACACCAATAGTCCCTCAACTATGCAAAGAAAGAATGGAAGCATTCTTATCCTTTCTTGAGAAGCCTCTGAGGTAGTACAGTGTATAGAGTATTGGGTCTGGAGTCAGGAATACGTGAATTCAAACCTGGTCACAAGAATGTAGCAGTCATTATTCTAGTTGAGTCAATTAACTGCCATCTACCTCGGTTTCTTCATCTGAAAATGGGTGTGATAGTAGTACTGACTTCCCTCGGTTGCTATGAGGATCAAATGAGCGAATCTTTAAAAAGTTATTAGCATGGAGCACATAGTGGATGTTCAAAAATGGCTATTTCCTTCCTTCTTGATTTGTTATTATAAATTCACAGCTTCTGTTTTGATTTTTGTTAGCACTGCTGCTGTTTTTAATTTGTCTATTTACAGTCTATTCTTGGTTCTGCTAATTTCATTTTGCATCAGTTTATGTAAATCTTCCCATGTTTTTCTGCATCTTCATATTTATCAATTTTAATGATATGTCAAACCTATGCACCCCTCTTTGTTTACTTCTCCAATGGATACATCCTGGATTTCTAAAGAAAATCTAGCAGAGATTCCAAGGAATCTCAGCTTCTTTACTTCCCTGAAAGATTTCATTTGATTTGTCCTTTCTGAAGCGCAAAAGGTTTTGTGAACCAACAGCCTCCAGTTTAGGAGAGTGGGGAGAACCTTGTTTTCTTTCTTAGCTCTGGATGTGCTCCTGTATTGAATACTTTCGATCAGCTTCATTTTCATAGACAATTAGAGTTGGAGCAGACCTCAGAAATGATCTGGTCTAACCTCTTTCATGCGAGTCAGCTCTTTATAGTGGGATGGAAATCTTCGAGATCATCTTGTTGAAATCTTTTATTTTAACAGATAGGGAAACTGAATCTGGGAGAAAGACTTCCCCACATTCACAGAGATATGAGGTAGATTGTTTTGGAATCAGAGAACCTAGATTTATAACCTTCTAAGTTTTCTCAGCCTAGGAAATAATAGGGTGGGACTTTAGAATTTCAAAAGCCTCTTCCCTCTCCAAATCTATATTTCATAGAAATTTCCAAGGGAAAAATTTATAGGGCCAGACTAGGATAAAAAGCTAGAGGGATAGGTTAGGGATGTGTGGCCTTGGACCTGTCAAAGAAGGATTCACACACAAGGAATATTAGAAATGACAAAATGTGAGATCTTTCTACTTATAGTTGCATGTGGTTTTTCTAGCTTTTCCTCCCCCTTCATTTCTTCTTCTCTTTTTCCATCTCTATCTCCTCCATTCCTTCCTTTGTCTTCTCTCTTTCTTTCTTACAAAAGACAAATAATATTTTGAGATGAATATACCTTTGTGACTAAAATCTCACTTGATATCTAATTGTTGAGCATAGCACAGCTTGTTGCCATAGAAATGTTTGTCAGATGCCGAACCACTTGAAAATGCTCATTTTATCCTATGTTCAAGAAACTGGAGGAACAGAAGAAAGCATACACACTCCCTTTTCTCTTCAGGAAGCTTCCACGGGAATAATGGATAAATTCACATGATAATAAAAGTTACTGATGTTCTTTGGGTAGGATGATGAAGTTACTGAACTCCCTCCACCATAAATAGAACAGATTCTTTTGAATTCTTTTTTTTCCCCAATGAGGATGAGAGAGAGCAATGATTTATCCATACTTCTGAAATTATATGAAGTGATTTGACCCCATAATTGATTGATGTTTATTTTGTGTAAGGCTTCATGATCCACACAGTAAGCACAACAATTAAAGGGAAAAATAAAAAATGATCCAGTCCTTGCTCCCAAGGAACTCCCGTGCTATATGCAGGTGAGGTAGCAGAAAGGCTATTATTTCATTGGTATTGGAGAACTTCCAAATGAGGAAGCTCCTTTTACCAATCCAGACTTAACACTTTTACAGTTTTAATACATTGCTTGGAGAACTGAGAAGTTAACTGATTTCCTTTGGGTCACATAGCTGGTATATGTCTGAAGTAGGATTGACTTCCTCTACAAATCCAGCTCTCTCTTTGCTAGGTCAAACTGCTGATATAAGTTATAGCAACACAGAAGTGGAATGGGCTGCCTCAAGCAATCTTTTTTCTGCCCCCATTGAAGGTCTTCAAATTGAACTTCAGTAGCATTTATGAGACAATCAGGTGGCACAGTGGATGAGACCATCAGGTGGCACAGAGTGCTGGGTCTGTAGTCAGACTAATGTGAGTTCAAATCCATCCTCAGATACTTGCTAGCTATGTGATCCTGGGCAAATAACTTAACCTTTATTTTGTTTAAATATATATGCAAATATTAAACATACATATAAATACATAGGCACATAAATATACGCAATTACAACTGGTTAGTCTCGAAAGGCAAAGGTCAGAACTTGTAGAGAGGAAGAATCAATCCTAATGTCATAAAAATGAACTTTCTAAAAAGTATCAGTGGAAACTCTCAACTAAATATACAGGTTACAAGGTTGTTTAGCCCCATGAGTGAATTTCCATTTAAGGTGTATTCTCCTATATCTTCTAGGCCAGGAATACCCTTCATCCTCATTTCTCTGTCTCTAATGCTTTTCTTCCTCCAAGGTAAAGCTCAGGTGCCATTTTTTCCAGGAAATTTTTCTTGATCCTTTTCCCCTGTCCCCAGCAATATTCTCCTTGTTCACATTTCCCTAAAGCACTCTCCTTAGCTTCTATCATACTCTGTCTTGAATCATACTTACATACCCATGTGTCATAGACTCACAGAATATGATGTGCACCCCTCTTAGAACAATAACAATCATTACAATGTCAATAGCTTCTCTTTAGATAATTCATTAAGTTTTGAAAAATGCTTCAATTTTCTATTCACTGCACTTAAGCTACTCCTATATAAGCTCCTTGAGTGCAGAGACTATGTATTTCTTTTTAATATTTGTAGTCCAGTCCTTAGTATAGTGCTTTATACAGAGCAGGAGATTTAATAACTATTGCTGAATTAAAATGATAGCATCAACAGAATACTGTAGGGTTTGAGTTCCTAAAATGACAAGGTGACAATTCACTATTTACTTATATCATAATTGAAACACTCAAAGGTGGAGTGCCATGTTAGATAGAACACTGGGCTTAGAGTTAGTAAGTTGTCATTTTTGTTCAGTTGGGTCCCACCTCTTTGTAACTCCTTTTGGGATTTTCTTGGTAAAGATACTGGAGTGGTTCCCTAGCTCATTTTACCAATAAGGAAACCGAGGTAAAATTAAATGACTTTCACAGAATCAGACAGCTAGTAAGCATCAGAAGCTAGATTTGAACTCAAGAATATGAGTCTTCCTGATGCCAGGCCTAGCCTTTCATCCACTATGCTGCCACTTGGTGGTCCAGAGACAGTAGGATCTGGGCATAAATCACACTTTAGGCTCTGGATGGGTCTCAGTTCCTTCATTTGTAAAATGATGATATTAGACTTAATGATCTGTAAGACTGGTTCTTCCAGCTCAAAATCAGTGATCCTATAGGAAACAGCTTTTTCTGATCCCTGGGTACTTATTCCTAAAAATTACTTCTGGTTCTATAGCATATTACCCTAATAGACAATAAGCTTCTTGAGGGAAGAACTTTTCATCCTTCTCTTCCTTTTACTGCTCTTTTTTCCTTTCCTTTTTCCTCCACCCCTCTTCCTTTTTTTAAATTTTATTTTTATGAAAGCTTTTTATATACAGAACATATGCATGGGTAATTTTTCAACACTGACCCTTGCAAAAGCTTCTGCTCCAACTTTTCCCCACCTTCCCTCCATCCCCTCCCCTAGATGGCAGGTAGTCCCATACAATGTTAAATGTTAAATATGTTAAAGTATATGTTAAATACTACATGTATCTATCTATCTATCTATATCTATCTATCTATCTATATCTATATCTATATCTATATCTATACAGTTATCTTGTTGCACAGGAAACATTGGATTTAGAAAGAAGGTACAAATAACTGAGAATAAAAAAAATGCAAGCAAATAGTAACAGAAAGAGTGGAACTGTTATGTCATGGTCCACACTCATTTCCCAGTGTTCTTTCTCTGGGTATAGCTGGTTCTGTTCATTATAGATCATTTGGAACTGATTTGGATCCTCTCATTATTGAAGAGGGCCACATCCATCAGAACTGATCATCATACAGTATTGTTGTTGAAGTGTGCAATGATCTCCTGGTTCTGCTCATTTCATTTAGCATTAGTTCATGTAAATCTCTCCAGGCCTTTCTGAAATCATCCTGCTGGTCATTTCTTATAGAACAATAATATTCCAAAACATTCACATACCACAATTTATTCAGCCATTCTCCAATTGGTGGTCATCCCTTCAATTTCCCCTCTTCCTTTTCCTCTTCTTTTCCCTTCTTTCTGGTAACAGCTAAAATGCCTAGCACGTAGTCAGAACTTAATGAACATTTGTGGAAAGTAGAGTAGCTTCCTCAATGATTGCTTCATAGATCCTATCATTAACGTCCCTCTACTCTCAGAGCTCTCTAGTTTTTACTTTTGACCATTTCCTTCTAGTGCCATATTTGGCCATCAATTTCCCTACAGATTTACCCATCAATAAAGAAATAATTCCTTCTGAGTACCGGCTGCCTCTAAAGAACACTTCTGTTTCTTGTGTCCCAAACACTTTCCCCTTATGGACTGAAGAAGTCATGAACATCACTCATAAAGTGGGTTAGGAAGAAAAGTAATTTAAACTTATGGCATTCGATTCAGGAGCACTTCACTCTTTGACCATTTACTACCATTTTAAAATAACAGGGGCAATAAATTGCTACCCGTAGTATCTTTACAAAAATCGCCATAAACTCTTCAGATTGTGGGGAACTCCACTGTATTTACTTTACCTGTATCACAGTGAGCTGCTGCTGAAATAATAGCTAGGAGAGTGGAATTTATAGGTGCCAGTGAATGGTTTCAATGTCTTCTAATAAACTTGGTTGTGAAGATAAGGTGAAGATGGAAAGAAGAAGGGAAAAAAACTAGTAGGATCATAAATGGAGGATATTTTCTGCCTTGGGTATTTTTTATTCAATTTAGCATTATTTGATGGCTGGGATTTGCTTTATATATGGGGATTTCATGAAAAGAAACAGCATCTTGCTGGATGTTGGAGCTTCGTTTTCTATTTCATATTTACATCGATTTCATGATGGTGTGATAGTATTCTTGTACAGAAGAAATCTCATTAAGAGTGAAATCTTCTGTATAATTAAAGAATATTTCATTGGAGGGAACAGGCTTTGTTTCTTTGTTCTGTCTTTGTCCAGACATTGATTTTATCTCTGAGGGGAATTCCCAAAGTGAAAACTCCTTCCACTGATACAAATAGCCAACTCATCGGTAACTTTTAGTCTTGGAGAGTTATTTGGGGGGCAGTTAAAGGTTAAGTGCAAAAATTAAGTGCCTTGTCCAAGGTTGTATTTAACAAGAAGAAGGACTTGAACCCAAGTCTTCTTGATGCTAAGCCCTGTTCTCTAACCATTATGCAATACTGTCTTTTGGAGACAATAGTTGTCTTAAATTTCACTTAACTTAACAAACATAAATTAGATTTATGGGAGGACTTTGGCAAGAACTACACAGGATGATGGGTAATATGTTCTGCATTATTGAAAGGTATACTCCTACTGATGAGGTTGCAGAGAGCCATGCAAGTATCAAAATCTGTACCAGGCACTATAATAAGTCTTATAAGACAAAGACAAAACCAAAACAGTTTCTACCACCAAAGGCTATAATCCACTAGGAGAATGTGCAACAATGGGAGAACACAGGAAAGACTCATTCCATCTGATAGAACAAGAATAGAATTCTTAGCTCTAAAATGTAGCAAAAGAGATGCCCATTTTATTTTTGCTAGATTGATATTGATACCCACATTTTAAGGATAGCCACTCTAAAAATGTGCAGTCAGAGTTCCAGTTCTTCCAAGTGATCAAAGAATCACAGAATATCAGTGTTGAAAGGGATCTTGGTAGCCATCTAGTCCAACCTACACTTGAAGAAAATGCGTATCCTGTCTCTCTCTCTCTCTCTCTCGTCTCTCTCTCTCTCTCTCTGTCTGTCTCTGTCTCTGTCTCTCTCTGTCTCTCTCTGTCTCTCTCTCTCTCTCTCTCTCTCTCTCTCTCTGTCTCTCTCTGTCTCTCTCTCTCTCTGTCTCTCTCTCTCTCTCTTTCTCTCTCTCTCTCTCTCTCTCTCTCTCTCTCTCTCTCTCTCTCTCTGTTTCTGTCTCTACTTTCTCTTTCCATATTTTATGTCTATATCACATGTATCATATATATTATATGCACTACACACATATATTACATATGTGTATGTATATATACATACATATATACAACAAATGATCAAATAATGAAATGATCATTTAGTTTTTGCTTAAAGATTTCTAATGATTATAATTGATACAAGTAAAATCCCTCTTCCCTCTTTTTATGGGAGGAAGGGAAGGAAAGAGAGGGGGGCAGAGAATTCCTAAGGTTATGGAATGCTTATTTGACATGCTTTGATGAGGCAATAAAGAAAGAAGGGGAGAAGGGCTAAATTCATCAGGTCTCAATGGCTGTATTAGAAAAAGCCACAAAATGATGTCTAATCAGGTCTCTAAGCATATAAGTGAGTTAGATGGGACCTCAATTACTCACGTATATATTCAGTTTGGGTGAACAGAGCCACATACTTTCTGTACATCCACACTCACAGCCCTTTTTGTCTCCATAAAAATCAACAGTTTCTGTTTTTCCTGATCCTTGAATCCTGCCTTGCAGCTGAGAAAAGCCATATTATCCATCTCTCTCCTTGTTGATAAGGGGTTCCACAGATCAGTCTCATTTTGGAAAGATTTAAACATTAAGAAGTTTTTCTTTGTATCAACCCTAACTGGGACACTCTGCTGATTCTCCCTATTTCTCCTAGTTCTTCTGAGATCAAGTATTAGGAGTTTATTACCTTTTCCAAATTAAGTTCCTTCAGATACTTGGAGATACTGCCCTTTTCCAGGTTAAAACCACATAAGTTTTAAAATCAATTATTATAATATACTATAGTTTTATAATATACTATATTATTATAGTCATATTGTAGTATTATCATAGTCTTATGGGATGAACTCAATGTTCTTCACCATATGTAGGTTCTATATTGTGACTACTCCCTATTTTATCAATGTCCCTCCTAAAACATAGCTTGGAGAACCAAACAGAATATTTAATATATGACAGGCCCAGCACTTGCCACTTCCATAATTCTGAGCATCATGAGCCCCTTAAGCATAACTTTTGTCCGTTATTTGATATCGTTGACTGATTAAGCTTGCAGCCCCTTAAAACCATCAGGTTTTTTTTTTCCAGTTATATTGGTGTTTAGATACAACTCTCCATTTAAACTCTGTAGATTTGAATTTTTGATTTCAAGTGCACAACTTTATATTTTTATCCCTATAAAATTACATTTTGATTTGACTTGAGATTCAACACTGTTGAAATGACAAAATACATATTTTTTGACCACTTGAATTTGTTTCAAGAATATGGTGTTGAGATTCTATCCAATACTGGTTTACTTCAGATGGAAATGTCTCAGTATATTATCAAAAGTATGTCAAATACTTTTATATATCTCCTGCACAAACCCACATTAGAATACAAACTCTGGAAGGTGAAGAAATGTAGCAATAAAGACAATATATCCCCAGTGTAGGTATCAAACTTTGAGGATACAATAATTAAAAAATATAGAGATTTTGCCAAGAGCTGATGCCCAGGGCTGAGAAATGGAGTGTCTTGTTCATGGGACAACCAGGACTAGATCACTAGATCAAAGAATATGTGTTGGGGAGGAAGGTATTTCTTTCTTTTTTTTTTTCCTGATGCTGGGGTTAAGTCACTTGCCCAGGGTCACACAGCTAGGAAGTGTTAAGTGTCTGAGACCAGATTTGAACTCGGGTCCTCCTGAATTCAGGGGTGGTGCTCTATCCACTGTGCCACCTAGCTGCCCCCGGAAGATATTTCTTTATGTACAAATTGGCTCCCTCATTAGAATATAAGATCCTTGAGATCAGGGATTGGTTTTGCTTTTCATTTGTACAACAGTTGAAAACTGACATTGTGGGAGTTTGGAGAGCCAAACATTTCTTTTAAGCCTTAAGAGTGATTTGGACTGACTGAGAAGAAAATGGTGGCCCTGCAGGAGTCAAGGAGTTTGGAAATGGGACAGATGTGTTCTCTAACTTTCTCTGGTGGAGAGACTTATTGGCAGGAGCTTTATGGATGATCAGAGAGAAAGAGGAGAGCTGAACTTTAACAAGAAGGGGAGAAATCACTGTGAGCTCTTGGATCCCCAGGTATCTTGGAGCAAAATACTGAGCCTGTTGGTTGTAATCAACTCTTCAAGGACTAAGGGAAATTTCAGAATTTTTATAATTTTCCAACTTTCATTTCATATGCTTCTGCAATAAACAGCATATACTGTTATATATTGCATTTAAAAATATCTGAGCTAGTTTCTTTTTCCTGATTTTGTCTTATATTAAAACAACAATAACAATGGATATCATGTAAGATCTGTATTGCATGGTTTTGTACATACTCCAATATCAGAAATGGTTCATGGAGGTAATTGGGATTTAGTTGGAAATACACAAAATTTAAATTAGAGGAAAGAACTAAAGCAATGTCAATAAATATTAGGATTTTTCCAAATATGGGATTCTAAGCTGATTTGATTTTATTTCACTTTGGTCCGTGATAAATTCTATAAAATCTCGGAGAAAGGGACGATGTGAACCTTAGATCCATTGTAGCCTGGGCCAAAACTAAAAGTGAGGGAATTATTTTAAAGTGATATGGCTGATTAAATCTCCAGCCTCCAAATTGAGAGAGAAGGGATACATGGAGAAGTCACCAGGGAGGTGACCCCTGAACCTGATCATGGAGTCTATGGATGGAATTGGGGAGAACTGAGATCCACCTCTTTCCAGAATAGATGGAATAGGGTCAGCTTCCTCCTTTATAATACATCCTTCCCCCACAATCCATCCTTAATGCTTTGCATAGTTCCTGGCAAATAATGAGAGAGAAGGATGGGATGAAGATTGGATTTGTGACTTCATAGATCTAGAAAACTCCCAGGTGAGCAATTACCTTACCAATGCAGGCCAGCACTTTTTATACAACTATTAGTTTTAATAAGTCTCTAGAGAATACTAGAGGTCAAATAGATTACAGGCAAAATGGGGCAAAGATGTCCCTTGGATCCAAGTTTTAATAACATCAAATCCAACGATGCTATGCCATCTCTCTTATACACTATGTACATATTGTAAATAAATTAACATATACTAATTGCCTACCTATTGATGATATATGATAGACTTTTTGGAGGGAAGGGAGAAGGCAAAGTTTTCAAATATCAATATTCCCCAGTGATATCATTATGCATTTTAAAATCCTAAGAATAATTATGCTAGCCAATATCTATTTACATAATATTTACTATGTGCCAGGTACTGTGCTAAGAGCTTTTATCCATATCATTTTATCCTCATAACAGCTCTAGGAGATAGATGCTGTTATTATCCCCATTATATACAACGTGAAATGACATATCATGGTCATATAGCTAGTAAGGGAGTTAAATTCAGGTCTTCCTGACTTCAGACCCAGAACTCTATCCACTCTGTCAATTAGAAGTGGAATTAGAATTGTGTATTATCAAAGGGCAATAAATAGATTTATGGCGAGTATAATATAGACAACGAATATAGCTTACAATTGGGTACCAGGAGGAACTTAATAGAACTCATCCAGGAGATGTGCCATCTGAAAAGTAGCTAGACCAGTTAGATAGAGGGATTGCCTATGAGCTTCTGCAGTTTTGAGATGCTCAAGAAAGGTACTTGGGGATGTTGGGTGTACCATCTATCTGTGGATGATTTATAGGAGACCATGAACAAAAGGTACATAGAAGTGATGGGACAAGACAAGAGAAAGGGTCAGTGATACTGATGGGAGGAATCACATTCGTCAACTACTTGAATGGTGTAGTGGAAAGAGCTTTTAACTTGGAAGATCTGAATTCAAATGTAGCTTTAGACACTAGCTCTATGACTTTGGGTAACTCATTTATTCTCTCTGTGCCTCTGTTTTGTCATCTGCAAAATGAGATTATAATAGCATCTACCTGGCAGGGTGGTTATTGTAAGGAACAAGGGAAATAATATTTATAAAGCTTTTAACAGAGTGCCTGGTACATTTTGTTGTTATTGTTCAGTCATTTCAGTCATGTCCATTTCTGTGAAAGCATTTGTGGTTTTCTTGGCAAAGATATTGGAGTAGTTTACCATTTCCTTCTCCAGCTCATTTTATAGATGAGGAAACTGAGACAAATAGAGTTGGATGACATTCATTTTCCATGGAATTCACATTCCATAACTAACAATTTCCCCTTTATTTTGGACCTCTTACTTTCATTTTTCTCCCATTTTTTAGCACTCACAGAGACCTCAGATGACTCTTATCATAGTAGGAGCTTAATAAATATTTATTCCTTCATGTCATCCCCAACTTTTTGTGAGGATGAAATGAGAGATACTTATAAAAGTGTTTATAAACCTCAAAGCTCTATATACATTCTAGTTAGGATTTTTACTGTTTTATTAATGACATCACAGATTCAACAAACTATCAGAATTTCCCAGCCAAAAGTTAATGTTTTTTGTATAATCCAGTAAAGACTCAACTCTTTGTATGTTGAAAGGAACCAACAGATTGAAATACATCATCCTCTGTTACATATAGCACAAATTGATGTCAGGGAGATTAAGTCACTTGTCTAGAGCTCCCAAAGTGGGAAACTCCTAGGGCAGAACAGTCTGCTAAGTTATATTTTGGTACTATATGACTCTGACCTGGGCACCAGTTTGTATTTTTTATGTCCTCTCCTTAAGGGAGACATGCATCACCTATCCATCACTCCCTAATTTTAGCTCTCGCAGAATGTGAATAAAACACCTGCTTTCTCCATTTTCTAATAACATTGTGTCTTGATATCATGGCATCATTGTGCTTGCTTTGAACCTGAGCTCCTGAAGTTAATACAGTAAAAAGAAGAGATGAGAAGTCAAGAAAATTGACATCAGCTGCCTGGCTCTGAAATATACTCCAGCTGGGACTCAAATGTGTTTAATATCCTGGTTGGTCATTACAGTGGTGATTTTGTTGTTGTTGTTGTTGCTTTTTTGGGGAGGATTTTTTTTATTTTAGAGACTGATTCAGGCTCATAGAGGGAGATATTTTCATAAGCATTGTGATGAGAATTTAAAAACTAAAAGTGGGATATGAAACATGGCTAATCCAGTGATGCAATGTGCCCTGTTAAAATGCAATAAAATGTTTTCTTTCTTATTGACTGCAAGAAAAGTCTGCTGACAATCCCTAAATGCAATTCTAAAATGTAATGTGTGACAGATGATTTAAAGCAAGAAAGAGGATGGAGACAGGGAGATCTTTAGAATGTGACCACAATGACCTAAGCAGGCAATAATAAATGCCTGAACTTGAGCATTGACAATTCAGAGTAAGAGAGCAATCAGAAATGGCTAGAACCCCAAGGCAGAGCCTCCAAGACTCTCGGCCTTTTAATTTAATCATCTGCTATTTACTACTGTGCAGCATGGTTAGCAAGACCAAACTTCTACCTGTTACCTTTTCAATATCTGCAATACTTAATCATTAAATGCCAAAGAGAACGTTGTGCCCCATCTCAGTTTCTCTGTCTCATCCTCTGGTTTCCATCTTTTTTTTTAAATTTTACCCCTTCCTCCCTCCAATCTAGTTGTTTGCTCATTTTCAGTTGTATCCTACTTTGTGACCTCGTTTGGGGTTTTCTTGAGATACTGGACTGGTTTGCCATTCCTTCTCCCACTCATTTTACAGATGAGGAAACTGAGGCAAATAGGGTTAAGTAACTTGCCCAGAGTCTCATAACTGGTAAAGGTCTGAAGCCCGATTTAAACTCAGGAAGGGGAGTCTTCCTGACTCTAGGTGGGGCACTTCTATTGTGCTCTCTGAAATTCACATTCCATAGCTAACAATTTTCCCTTCATTTTGGACCTTTTTCTATCGTGCTTTTTCCATCTTCTGTACGAAGAGACACTTAGCTCGCTCCCTATCAGATAGATATTGTGACCCGTGCCATCCTCTTTAACAATGATTGTACCTTCTTTCCTTCATTTCCCCTCCTTTTTTCTTACACTTGTCCTGGTTAGGAAACATTCTTCCTCTCCACTGTCATTGCTAATCTCTTCCTTTGACACCAAAATTTATTATCCAATTCAGATCCTGGTGACTATTATCTATAAACTTTGAGGTCATTCCCCCTCCTATCTTCAGAAGTTCTATGTCTGTCTCTCTGTCTCCCTCTCTCTCTCTGTTTCTCTCTGTCTCTGTCTCTGTCTCTGTCTCTCTCTCTCTCTCTCTCTCTCTCTCTCTCTCTCTCTCTCTCTCTGTCTCTGTTTCTCTCTATCTGTCTCTGTCTCTCTGTCTCTCTCCTTCTCTCTGTCTCTGTCTCTCTGTCTCTCTGTCTCTCTCTCTCTCTGTCTCTCTGTCTCTGTCTCTGTCTCTCTCTCTGTCTCTCTCTGTCTCTGTCTCTCTCTCTATTTCTTTGTCTCTCTTTCTCTTTTTGTGTCTCTCTCTCTCTCTCTCTCTCTCTCTCTCTCTCTCTCTCTCTCTCTCTCTCTCTCTCTCTCTCTCTCTCTCTCTGTCTCTCGACTCTTTCTCTTTCTTTACTTTCGCTCCTTTTCAAATCCTGCTCTTATAATAGGAATTTAACATTTATAGTGATGCTTTTTCAAACAGCCTACCCTCCCAGTTCCTTGACCTCCTCAAATTCTGTTAACTGCACTTCAGCCACACGGATAAGAACTAGAATTTTAATCATTAATCACAGTCTTTCTATTTCTATTATTAAAAAAATCCCATCCCATTTTCTACCTATTATTTTTTTGTCCTTCTGCCTTATACCTCCTAATCCTATCTTCATCCTCATCATGACCTCCCCACAACTCAGTACTTTCTCAGTCTAGTACCCATACCTTAATTCTTCTCCCTTCCAACCTTGACCTTTTTTTAGTTGTTTAGTCATGTGTAATTTTATATGTCCCCATATGGAAATTTCTTGTCAAAGTTACTGGAGTGGTTACTCATTTCCTTTTCCAGTGGATCGAGGCAAACTGATAAAATGAGTTATCCAAGATCATACATCTAATGATCATCTGAGATTAGGTCTTCCTGACTCCAGCTCAGCCCTCCAGTCACAGTGCCACGTCACCACTACTATTTCAAAAACATGAACAGATTTGGCTATCTGCTACAGCAAAGGTGTTAAATTTGCATCTTTCTCCCTATGCTGACTTAGGAAAATATTTAATAAAACAAATAAAAGTATAATAAAACATAGATAATTTCATATGAAAACTAATATGTGTCTAGCAGGGATCCTTATGTGCAGTTTAGTGGTCTCTGTTTCTTTTTGAGTTTGAAAATACTGCTCTGTGCCAGAATCCCTCACTTCCTTGTCCTAGATTACAACTCATGCCTTGCCAAACACTAGCTTGGCTAATTTCCACTTCTACTTATCTCTTGGCCAGTTGAGCTAGAGGAAGTCAGACTGGCCCCAGTACAAATTTATATTATCCATTTTATCTGGTCCCTTCCTGAAGCACAACAGCCCATTTATTCCTCCATGATTGATTCTCTATCTCACTCTCCCCAAAGAGAGTTTTCTGAACTTTCTCATATCGCCACAAGTTTCCAAACCTCTTTATCTCATGTTTTTTTTTAGGTGAGAATTTTTTTCTCATATTTTATGAGAGAATAGAGACCATTCACTGAGTTCCCTTTTCTCCCTTCCTTAGTGTCCCAGAGCCCCTAGGTATCACCTTCTACCCTCTCTTACATTTTCCCAGGCTCTGATAATGAGATGGTCCTCCTTGCCACTTCTATGTATCTTTCATCTCATCCTTTTCCTTCTTCTCCAGAAATTTTTTCTCTCAACCATCTCTATCCTTCCTTTAAATCTTTAATCTGGCCCTATCTCCTGCTTCCTTCCCACTGTCTTTAAATATGTGCAAGTTTCTCCTATTCCTAAAAATGCTTTTTTCTTTAAGCTATCATTTGTTCCTCAGATATTCTGAGATATCCCCTCCTTTTCTCTAGATAAATTAATCTTCATTTAGAGATAGCTGGGTGGTGCAGTGAGTAAAGCACTAGATCTGCAGTCAAATAAATATGGATTTAAATCTGGTTTATGATATTTACTAGCTGTGTGACCCTGAACAAGATACTTCACCTCTGTCACCTGAATTTCCTTGATTCTAAAATGAGAACAATAATAGCACCTCCCCACTCCCTAGGAGAATCTAATAAAATAATATTTGTAAATCACTTAGCACAGTGCCTGGCACTAATTGATGCTTAATAAATGAAAGTAGCCTATACTCCTATTGATTGTTTCATTGACTTTCTCTAGAAAGTGTTTAATAAATACATATTGACTAATTGACCTTATAGACAAAGTCTTTCCAGAATCCTCCAGCTGCTGTGGCTACTGCCACATACAACTTCTATTTACTTCTTTCTTTATATATTTCTGAATTATATATATGTTCTGAATATATAATTTCAGAATTACATATATATATATATATATATATATGTATAATTCTTTCTATCTTACCTAATAACATGTATAAGCTCCTTAAGGGCAAGCACTGATTGCTTTATTTTTGATTCTGCAATTCCTCACCTAGCAGAATGCCTAACACATAGTGGGTGCTTAATAAGTGACTCCTGGTGGATTAAAAAATTGACAGGACTTATAAACTAATTTTATATGAGAAGCAAGGGAGAGAGAAGAATCCCAGACCATCCCAAGGTTTAGAACGTGTGAAACTGAGGGAATGTAAGTGTCAGATAGAAATAATAAAGTGAGAAAAAATATTAGGTATAGAGGAAATGAGTTCAATTTAGTACAAGTTAACCTTAAGGTGTCACTGGGACATTCAGGTGGAAATTACTTTTAGGGAGCAGTGGAGGGAGCCTGGAGCTTAGAAGAACTTGCATACTGCTTTTATGGAAATCTTCATTCTTACATATGTGGGAAGGATTTTTTTTTAATAATAGCTTTCTTATTTTCAAAATATATGCAAAGATAGTTTTCAGCAGTCACCTTGTGCTCCAAATTTTTCTCCTTCCCTTCCCTACACCCTCTCCCCTAAACAGCAAGTAATCCAAGATAGGTTAAACATGTGCAATTCTTCTATACAATTTCCACATTTATCATGGTGCACAAGAAAAATCAGATCAAAAAAAGAAAAAATGAGATGAATAAAACAAGCAAGTAAACAACAAAAAGGTGAAATGACTCTGTTGTGATCCATATTCAGTCCTTATAGTTCTCCTTCTGGATACAGATGGCTCTCTCCATCACAAGTCTATTGGAATTGCCCTAAGTCACCTCATTGTTGAAAAGAGCCACATCCAACAGAATTGATCATCACATAATCTTGTTGCTGTGTATAATGTTCTCTTGGTTCTACTCACTTCATTTAACATCAGTTCATATAAGTGTGGAAGCTAAATAAATGCTTGGGTTTTTTTTAATAAAACAAAACACCCAATATTGTAAAGAAAAAAATCAGTTATATTTAAACAAAGTTTTAGTTTTTACAAAGCACTTTACAAATACTTGTCATCATAACCTTGAGTTTAAGTACTCTCATTATTCCCATTTTAAAGATGAGGAAACAGGTGTAGTTTAAGAGATTTGATTAAAGTCCCACAATTAAGTTAGAATCTAATTTGAACTTGGATCATCCAGGATCTACATCTAACACTTTTTCTACGATACCATTTAGCTGTTGTGAATTTCATTGCAACATCATAACAATAAAATCATCTTATTTTCCTCCACATCATTTTCATGTGGCAAATTCTCTCTACTAATATAGGGAAAAATATAAAAATTTTTAAACTAAAATAAATGTTTGGTTTTTTTTTTTTACTAATGTAAAAAAGAGGGGCAGCTAGGTGGTGCAGTAGATAGAGCACCAACCTTGAAGTCAGGAAGACCTGAGTTCAAATCTGACCTCAGACACTTAACACTTCCTAGCTGTGTGACCCTGGGCAAGTCACTTAACCTTAGTTGCTTCAGCAAAAAATAAATAAATAAATAAAAAAGTAATTAAACTGTATTTTAATGTACCGAAAGTAAAGATGCTAGAGATACAAAGACAAAAATGAATTAGTGCTTGCCTTCAAGTAGCCTACATTCTAACATTGCAAACTGTCCTACTGATAAGATGGATATTCTCACTAAGGGAACTTAATTATACCAAGCAGAAAGGTGCATTTCTACAGAGCATTCCCACTTGATCTACAGAATTCAAAAAAAGGCTTTGGAATGGGAACTCAGAAAGTGAAAAATATGATTACAGCAACCACAGTGCAACATGACACGCTCTCAATCCAGATGCAATGTAGGGGGAAAGCCCCATTTCAAGACAGAGTCACAGAGCAATGCCTCAGTGAACAAAGATAATTTTTCCCTAAGGAGGAATATACATATGTGTATATATACATACATACTATATATCTATCTATCTATATCTATCTATCTATCTATCTATCTATCTCTATATCTATATCCACAGATATAAATACCTATGCATGTTCATACATATATATGCATGTGGATATGTATCTCTATATAGATATATTTGTATCTATACATAGGTAAAATATAAATATATATATGGATGTTTATGTGTATATGTATATATATGTGTGTATATATATATGTATAAATATATATATATATATGTATATGTGTATAAACATATGTAAATCACAATATGGAACTCAAATCTATTGTTAACTCTTTTTCTCAAGACACCCTTCCTATACGAGCTTGGTTTGAACCTACTGCCTTAGAACTGGGAGTTTGGATCCATTAAGATGTTGCAAAAGATACAGGAATTAAGCTTTTTGTTCACATAGTTGGCATGAGTTGACACTTTGGGGTCAGCTTTGGCTCAGTCCTGTAATGAAGAGGCTTTTGGGAAAGCCAAGGAAAATACGAGGCAGGCAGACAATTTGGTGGCCATATGTACGATCTGGCTGATGTGATTATTCCACGGCCCCCACTGCCAAGAAACGGCTTCAAAAGCCTGAGCTGTTCATAGTCCAAAAAAGTTCGTAAAGTATTCATCTGTGAGCACGCGCTGGAAAGTCAGGCTGACAACTTTTTTTCTCATATGCTAAGATAAATTCTCAGCAGAATCTTGTGATTCCTAACCCATCTACTCTCTCTTCCATGGGCTAAGTGTTCCCCACTTTATGGAACTAAACAGATGAATCCAAAAATCATGATTCATGTGACAAAATGATTCCACCTAAAAAATGGTCCTTTAAATAGCAATTTCTCCTTTTTAAGTGAGTGTTTATAGATCACCACTACATTGCCAAAGGCAAATGGTCACAGAGTTAAAGCTCAAATACTGGGAAAGACTAGTCTTTGAAGAGACACCAGACCTGCAGATAAATGACTTAAGAAATCTCTAGTCAGAGGAAGGGGGGTGAGATAGGGGATTCTAGAAGAAAAACCTTCTCTTCTAAAAAGACCATTCCTAATACTATCCATTCTGCCCTCACTTGGCCATGTTTCTGGTGACTACCACTCATTGTGGTGGTTGATCTCTCTTTAGAGAAGTTGGCTGGATGATTTTTAAATGGAAGACTGGAGCTGTTGTACCACAGTTCTCTTTTAGTATCCTGCCTCAGTTTCCCTGAATTATTCTACCTCAGTTCCTAATTGTTCTGCTCAATCCTGCAACACCATCCCTCCCTCCTAATTATGATGATCCAGATAAGGAGAAAGACCTTCTACCTTCAGCATCATCAGAATGTTGGGTGCCTCTCCCCATTCTGTAATCCCAATTTATCAGATGTCCCGCCTGCTTCCCCCCATCCTGTGAGAACCAAATTGATAATCTCTTCCCGCTCTCAGTGCTCTAATGCCGCCTCTGCCTCAGTCTACCCCCTGATAACTTGGAGTCACGTGTATGTATATATGTCATTGAGAACTCACATTGGCTGCTGGATTTTTGGAGATGATAGTCTCATTCAGCCCTTGGACCAAACCACGGATCCGTTTGGTCCTTGTAAATCTCTCCCTTTCAAATAAAATATTAAAAACTCTCTAATCTCTAGCTTGCCTCAGTTTCTCTGAGCATCTAGGGAAAATGAAGCAAGGATGTCAATTCTTCTAGGCTTTAATTAGCAATTAAATTAAGTTAAATTACCTAGTCATAGGTGGCTCAAGTACATTTTTTTTTTTTTTGAGGCTGGGGTTAAGTGACTAGCCCAGGGTCACACAGCTAGGAGGTGTTGAGTGTCTGAGACTAGATTTGAACTCGGGTCCTCCTGAATTCAAGGCTGGTGCTCTATCCACTGCACCACCTAGCTGCCCCCTGGCTCAAGTACATTAATGATTTTTTTAGTAATTTAGGTCATAGCTCCAAAACTGAATGGGACCTAAAATGCCATCTCCCTAATTTTACCAGAAAGAAATGGAGACCCAAGAAATAAAGGGTTTGCCCAATGTTGATGAAGCATGACTTGAACTTAAGTCATGGGAATGAGTATTGGAGGGGACATCAGAAGCCATTCAATCTAGTTCCCTTAATTTAAAGATAGAGAAAATAGTTATTGTCCTTTCTTAAATTTTTATTGTTTATTTCAGGATCAGAGTTCAATCATTTTAATTATATAACAGACATTTTAATTATTATCCATTCTTCTCTGCAGGTGTGTATTTAGAAATTCTTATGAGTGATGACCTGAGAGTACATTGATGGTACTCAGGAAAACTCCTACATCAAAAAAATAAATCTTTTCCTGTCTTTAAAAAATAAAGATAATTATAAAATTTAAAAAAATAAATTATAAAATAAAAAAATAAAGATAGAGAAGCTAGAGAGATGAAGTGTTTTTCTCCACGGTCACATAGTAAGGTGGGATTTGAATACAGATCCTTTGACTTGAAGTTAGAAAGACTTGAGTTCAAATCCAGTCTCAGAGCTGGGCAAATGACTTAATATTTGTTGGCCTCAGTTTTCTCAACCATAAAATGGAGAGCTTAATTCCATCTACTTCATAAGATTGTAGTACAACTCAAATGAAATAATATTTGTAAAGCACTTGGCATAGTGTTGTTGTTCAGTCAGTTGAGTCTTCATTATCACATTTGGTTTTCTTGGCAGAGATAATGGAATAGTTTTCCATTTTCTTCTTCAACTCATTTACAGATAAGGAAACTGAGGCAAACAGGGTGAAGTGATTTGCCCAGGATCACACAGGTAGTAAGTGTCCAAGGGTGGATTTGAATTCAGAAAACTGATTCTTCCTGACTCCTGGTCTTGGTACTCTAACCATCTAGCTAACCTGCAATACATGTTTATTCCCTTCCCTTTTATTCCTTTATGGACTCCTCGATTCCTTGTTAATAAGAAGTAAATTCAATTCATTTCAATGAACATTTATCAAGCACCTGCTATGAGCTATGCACTATGCTAAGTACTGTTGATACAAAAGAGGCAAGGAGTTTAAAATCTAATAGGAGAGACAGCATGAAAATAGATATAGACAAATTAAATGATATAAGGATAAATAGAAAATAACAGAGAAAAGGCACTGGAATTGCGAGGAGCTGGGGAGAGCTTTGCAAAGGACATGACTTGGAACTTAAAGAAAACCACAAACTCCAAGGTACCAGTTTCCTAAAGAAAAGAAATCCTTATTCCTTCTCCTACATAAGTTTTCTGCAGTGGTCAGTGGGAAGTCCTACTATTAACAGTGACTTTCTTCAGTATTACAATATTGAAGTTTCATCAATGTGGATATTATGTCTATCCTGTTGATCAGATTTAGATCTTTTTACTGTTTAAAGGATCTTTGAGCTTTTTTTTTTGATGAGAAATTCTCAGCTCTGAAGACTATTTGGTGATGAACCTCTCAGTCTGAGAGCCATTCTCTAGGCAACAGGTCTCTCCTCAAAGCCTTTTCAATCAACAAGCCAATCAATCAATTTTGTGCTTCTCATAGTAGCCTTTCAGAAACCAATTATCACTTCATCCCACAATGAGGCATCAGAGTGAGTAATGACAACCCCTAAAAAGGATTTCCAAATAATTTTAAAACTGCATTTTTATATTTGCATCAAAATCTTTGATTTTAATAAAATTTAATACATTTTATTTAACCCTGTTTGCCTCAGTTTCCTCATCTGTAAAATGATCTGAAGAAGGAAATGGCAAACTGCTCCACTGCTCTGCCAAGAAAATCCCAAATGGGGTCATGAAGAGTCACTACTGAAATGACTGAAAACAGCAAAAAATATCTCTCCCAATATATCTCCATTCCTGTTCCTAGAGAACCATCTATTCTATGTAAAAATAAAATAAAAATCAATTCAGCAAAACTACTCAAGATAGCAAAAAAACATAATATACAATCTTCAATATCCATAAACCCCCATCGCTAGAAAAAACTAATTTAAAAAAACACATGGAGGTGCCTTCTTATAGTTCTTCTTAGGGGTCGAGCTCAGCCAGCATACTTTCATAGCATTCATTATCTATTGAAAAACATAGTTTTTTGAAAGATTTAGTATATTCTTTGAATTCTGTCTGCTTTTGTTACTGTTCCTGACTCTACGCAACCTCATTTTGAGTTTTTCTTGGCAAAAAGTACTGCTGTGGTTCCCCATTTCCTTTTTTTTTTTTTTTTTTTTTTTTTGCAGTTTAACTCTAGCCTCAGCCTCTGAGCAATTTACTTAAACTATGTCTGCCTCAGTTTCCTCAATTGTAAAACAGGGATAACAATATCATCTACCTTTCAGGATTATTATGAGGCTCAAGTGGGTTATTATTTGTAAAGGACTTAGCATGCTTTTGTTCAATTGTTTCAATCAGGGTCAATTCTCATATGAGTTTTTCTTGGCAAAGATACTTCTGTGATTCACCATTTCCTTTTCTAGCTCATTTTACAATTCAATTCCAGCCCTGAACAATTTACTGAAATGATGTCTGCCTCAATTTCCTCAACTGTAAAATAGGGACTGTAATATCATCTATCTTATAGGACTGTTTTGAGCCTTAAATGAGATATTTGTAAAGCTCTTAGAATGGTGTTCAGTTGTTTTAGTCATGATCGATGTTTTTTATTTTTTGGTTTTTTTTTAAGCAAAGATACTATAGTGGTCTACCATTTTCTTCCCTGTCTTATAGACAGGGAAACTGAGGCAATCTGGGTGAAGTCACTTGCCCAGGATCACATAACTAATGAGTGTGTGAGGCCAGATTTGAATTCAGGAAGAAGACTTTTCCTGTCTCTAGCCCCAGCAATTTTTACCTCTGTACCACCAATTGTTTCCGTTTTTTTACAGCACAATAATCTCTACGGCATCTAGACTATAACTGTGAAGTAATGATGCAGAGAAAATCAATTATATAATCTGGAAGGCTGGTTTTGAAATACACAATGCCGTCTTTTCCTCCTTTTCTCTTGCCCCTTAATATTTTAATTGCAAATCTTGTTTTGTTCAGGCTAATACCAAAATTAATTTGTATTCCCTGTCCACTACCCAACGGTTGGAGGTAGAATGGGGGTCAGAAGTGAGATTGAAGCCAAGGGAAACCGGTCTAGGTTTCAATATTGACTCTTGTTAATCTCCCAATGAAGAAGACAGGGTTGATGGTGTTTAGAAGGGCTTCCCATCCAGAAATCAGATTCTAAAGGCAATTGTTGTTGTTTTTTTTTTTTATTTTTATTTTTCCCCTGACGTGCATGTCATAATAAGATTTACTCAAGATTATAATGGGACTCCAAGGTTGTTAATTATGTGAAAAGTGACAAGTGAGAAGGCTCAGCTCCTGATGAATGTCAGACTTGGTCTTGCCTGTCTCTTCAATGTGAATCCAACAGGGAGATGAAAGGCTGGGGCTGAAAGTCATTTGTTTCTTCTCTTTCCTTCTCTCTCATACTCTGAGAGGTCTTTAAGACAACTGGGGAAGAATTGTGGGCAATACGCAACTCAGATTACCCACCATTTCCCTACTGTCTGAATATGTCTATCGCTCTTCTCACTTCCTCTATAGCTCACATTACTGTCAACATAATTAAGCAACCTTTACATTTATTAAACCAAACTGTCTAAAGGAAGAATCCGTAGGCTCAGAGGGCAGCCATGTTTTCACGCATCTCAAGGTTTCTTTCTTTTTTTTTTTTTTTTGGCTTTTAATGATTTTTGGCAGCCGACATAAAGCAATCAAACCCTCCTCAAAGCAGCTGTGTAAGCAATTCTCGTTTAAATAGAGACAATGAAAAATTAATCCAAACTCCATGTAACTAAGTTTTCCTAGAAACAATGAAGCCCCTTGAATCTTATCATCTTCAACAGATGGTTGCTGACTGTCTCTATTTACTAAATTACCTGTCAAGTTTTACTATTTCCTCCACAAAGATTTCAAACACAGGCACTATCTTTGTGTCACCTGCTTAATAAAAAGCTGCTCACACAAATGGGAAATTAAAACTGCACAGCTTGCTAGCTCCCCTTTCCTTGCCTACCTTTTGCCTTCTGTAGGTAGGAGCCTTTCTCTTATAGGCAAGATTATAGATTTAGCACCAGATGGGTTCTCTGAGAGCCTTTGTTATAACTTTCTCATTTTATAGATGAGACATCCAATTTCCATAATGTTTTAATAATAAGAGGCAGAAAACAGAGATCTTATTTTAAAATGGGCACCTTATTTAATTAATTCTACTAGTAATAATAATAATTAGCATTCACATAGAATTTTATGGCTTTCAAAATGCTATACAAATACTTTATTTTATTCTCATGATAACTCTAGGAGGGTATTATTGCTATTAATTTCCTTTGAGTCAGGTAGAGATTAAGTGATTTAGCTAGATTAACCAGTTAGTGTCTGAGACCACATTTGAACTTGATTCCAGATCCCCTGATTCTTAAGTATGGCTACTGAAGAGCCAAGAATAGATTATAGTAGTTATGCAGGGAATGGATTGAGGGATTGGGAGTCAGGAGACTAGTGTTTTAATGCTGTCTCAATAGGAAATAATTTAATTAATGATGCTAGTAGTAATAATTTGTTATTCAGGCACGTCTGATTCTCTGTGAGAAAACCCCAATGGGCTTTTCTTGGCAAAGATACTGATGTGGTTTGTTGTTTTCTTCTCCAGAGACAACAGAAGGAAAACTGAGGCAACAGATTGCCTGAAGTCATATAGTTATTAAATGTTTGAATCTAGATTTGAACTCAGGAAGATGATTCTTGCTGACCCAGAGTCTGCAAATCTTTCTACTTACTACCTAAACATGGTGAAATTATTAAGGGAAGATCATCCTGGAAGATGATGGGTGTGTTCTGGTAAATAGCTTTCCAGCATCACTTAATGCCTCAAGTGGCATTCATGTCTAAGATGGCAGAACATGGCATTTCCCTAGATGGAGAGGCAAAGGAAGAAGTCCTAGGTACAAGTTGCAGTCACAAGGGCAGACCTGTAGAGGGAAGGAGCTGGCTAGTGTAAGACACTGGAGGCCTCTGTATAGATCTTATATATATCTATATCTCTCTCTCTCTCTCTCTCTCTCTCTCTCTCTCTCTCTCTCTCTCTCTCTCTCTCTCTCTCTCTTCTATATATATATATATATATAGATATAGATATATAGATATATACATATATATGTATATATAGATATATAGATATAGATATAAATATAGATAGATATAGATATATGTATTTCTATATATCTATAGATATATATAGTTATTTCCTTCTTGAGGGCAGAGATTGTTTCTGTTTTTCTTTGTATGTCCCTAATGATTACACAGAACATGCTCATTGGCAAGTGGTGAGAGCTTAAAAAATGCTCATGGACTGATAGTGCAGAATGGAGTGTAGGACACAAACTTCCCATATTTCATTATTTTTACTGAGGGCTTTGCCTTTAGGGTTGTGTGTCCCTCAGAGAGGCTTTGTCAGTCATAGAATGATATCATTTCAGAATGGATAAAGACCTGGTCCTAGCCAAACCTAAAAAAAACCCAAGGCATTCTCTAAGACAGAACCACAGCTTTAGAATTGAAAGGAACTTTAGAGGCCCCCTTATTTTCTAAATGAGGAAACTGAGACTCAGAGAGATTATGACTGAGGTCCAGAGAGGTTCTGATGGGCATGGACTGTTTTTGATGTTTCTTTGTATTCCAAATGCGGACTATAGTATCTGGTTCACAATAAGCACTTAATAAATGCTCATTGATTGATTATATCATCTCAAAGGAACATTGCTCTACTGAACTCTGGGCAAATATGATCATAGTGTTTGGTACATCATAAGTACTTAATGAATGCTCTTTCATTATAACATCCCAAAGGGATATCACCTTACTGAACTGTGGAAAATGTCAGAAGCTACTTGCTCTTAGGAACCTGGAGATAAGGATCTGAAACCAAATGATAATGAGGTTAGGAATAATATTGGTTATTTGGCCTTCGCCTTCTGGTGAGAGATAAAAAGAAGTTTAAATTTATCTCTAATATAAAGATATAATCCTTTCCTTTATTTATTCCAAATAGTCTAGAAAGTCATTTTATAAATGAAAATTTAAAGCTAACATTTCTATTAAAAGTGAAGTTTGTCAAGGCCTTTAAGATACTCATATTAACCCTTTGAGGTAGGAACTATGAGCATTTTCATCTCCATTTTACAGATGAGGAATCTGACTCAGATGCTGTTTTCAACTCTAGTCAGATGGCATCTGGAGCACTATGTTGAGATTTTTTTTTTATGATGGATTTTGACAATTGGGGAATTTTGAGAAGAGGGCAAGTACAATGTTAGAGAACCTTAAAAGTTCTTGCTAGATGAAGATTGGTTGGAGGAAGTGGCTATCTTTGGTTTAGAGAAAAGAAGTCTTAGGAGGCTGTAGTCATCTTTATCAAACTTGTTCTGATTGGCCCCAGAAGAAATAAGTGACAAAGAGGCACATTTATGCTTAGAAATTACATCCATCTAGAAGTTGGATGGGCTGCTTTGTGGGAGGGAGGAGAGTCAGCTTCTACATTGCTGGAAGTCTTTAAGTAGATACAGGTGTGTTGTAGAGGGCATCCTTATTCAGGTAAAGGGATGGTATCAAAGTCCCTAGGGTCTCTTCTAACTCTGAAACTGATTCTATGAAGAGTGTGCTGAGAGAGGGAAAGGGATATTAGGCAATCTGTCCAGAGTCCCCTAACCAGTGACCTTCATTGTCTCTTGATCTCATGTCTGTTTTTTTTTTATTCCACCATACTTTCTCAAAAGGATTTTATGGTAGTCTATGATGATTCTCCAGGAAACAAAATACAAGAAAGCAAAAAAATGGCAATGACCTAGATCTCGTGCCCTTATTGTAAGAGCAATCAATATAATAGTTCAGGAATAATGTTTCAAAATCTCACCTGATGGATGTACCAGCATAATACATTTAAATAAAAAGTTTAAAGGATCCATGCTTTGAGTTGGGAAAAAAGTCAATAATTTTGTTCAGAAAGTACTCAATAAACACTTGAGAGAGCAGAATCAGCGTCTGCTGGGCAGAAGTTGCCACTTTCCCTCTCCCATGCTCATCACCTCAGCCAGGTGTTTTTAATCACCTGCCCCCACTTGCAAGATAAATGCCAGCAAAGCCCCCCAACTGCTTTCTGTCTCCATCAGAAACCCATAAAAGCAAGGATCTACACTGCGCGGTTGCCAGTCATGGCAGTCCCCTGGTGTTGTTGCCAAATTCCTGCTCTCTTATGAGACCCTTCATCATTTGCCTGGATTTTGGACAAGTGGCCTAGCTGGGTTCTCTAGTGTCAGTAACTTCCTGGTTTCTGATCGCCTGCCTAGATTTTTAATGACTGTGTTTGGATTCTGGCATTTGTGCCCTTCTGCATCTTTTCTGATAACAACAAAAATCACAATAATGATACTTTACAAATACTTGGCTCTGTGCTGTATAAATATATACAAATTCATGTGAGCATCTATGTATCAATATAAATAGGTATTTATAGATTAGATAAAAATAACTAGATCTAAATCTGTATATCTAAAGATATTTATTGTTATTCAACCATTTCAGTCAGACATGACTTTTGGGATTTTCTTGGCAAAGGTACTAGAATGGTTTGCCATGCCTTTTTCAGATCATTTTATGTAATGTCTGGGCTAGCTTTCTGGAGGATCTCAGGACCAGCCTTGATCTTAGTGGAGGAGTGAAGGAGGCAGGAGGCAGGAGAGCCACCTGGAGGATGGTCAAAGATGGAATGTCTCATTTCCAGTCCTCTCAGCCCTTAAATACCTCAGTATGATTACATCATTACAGCACACTAAATATGTGGGAACTAGAGAACCGTGACATCACCATACTAAGTACTAACTATACACCTGAACTAGAGAATCATTAAATCATTAATCACATGAGTTAACACCCTACTGTATCTTTGTTTCAAGTATACTTTTTTTCAGAGTTCTCCAATATCTTGGTCCTCTACAATTTTACAAGTGAGGAAACGAGGTAAATAAGGTTAAGTGACTTGCCCAGGATCCCACAGCTAGAAAGTGTCTGAGGCCTTATTTGATCTCAATTCTTCCCTAGTCCAAGTTTAGCATTCTAACACTGATGTACCTAGCTGTTCCATGTATAGATATGGACATATCTGTATTTGTAGATGTAAGTAGCTCTAACTTTATCTATAGATATGTATTCATATATAGCTATTTCTGTATATATGTGTATACACAAAACACACACACACACACACGTGAAAGGTTTCTCAAAGCTTTAGGTTTCTCTCTCTCTCTCTGTCTCTCTCTGTCTCTCTGTGTGTGTGTGTGTGTCTGTCTACCTGTCTGTCTGTCTCTTTCCTCCCTAATTTTGAGGTCAGATCTCTAGTCACTATTCCATACTGCCTCTCAGTAGGAGTAGTTGGCCTTGGACCAACTCCCATAGCTTTTTGTTGTGTGTGCACGTACTCCCTGTAAGAATGAATTTAATTATACTTAATTATACTCCTTGGATTATTTTCTGTTGTGTCTTGTCTCTCCCTGCAAGTCACAGGGCACTACATTCTTTGAAGAATTAAAAATGGGCAATGGAGAGACATTTGGGAAGTGGAAGGAAGCTGTAATTCATAACAAAGAAATACAAAGATACCCACCAGGATAAAGGATATTATTTTTAAAAATGGAAGATGAGGGACAGCTAGGTAGCACAATGAATAGAGCACCAGCCCTGAATTCAGGAGAACCTGAATTCAAATCTGGCCTCAGACACTTAACACTTCCTAGCTGTGTGACCCTGAGCAAGTCACTTAACCCCAATTGTCTCAGCAAAAGAAAGAAAAAAGAAATGGAAGATGGAAAAAGAAGATGGACTGATCTCAGAATGAAGAATAATTTATGTACTTGATATTCTGACTGTGATTTTGCAAATCATTTCACTGCTTTAGGTTGGAACTTAATTTTCTCAACTATAAAATGAGGAAATTGAACTAGATCAGTTTTATTGTTGTTATTGTTGTTGTTGTTATTCTTATCATGGGCATGTGGTAAAGCCCACTGACATCTTCTCAGAATACTATTGCCAAATGCACAAAATAAAAAACAAAGGAAACCAATTTTATTGAAATACAATTATTAAAAAAATCTTGTATCTCAGATTGAGAATCCCTGGAACCTATGATCCATTCCAACTCAACATCTATGACCCTTTGAGGAAATGGACAGGAATTGTTGGGAACCAACAATAATAGATAGTGATTGGCATTTGGTTGGAGGGGAGATCCACATTGATTAGATTCAAGCTGTGGTTTGGGACACCATATGGGGTCCCATGACTGACTGTGGAGATTGTGAAATTATGATTTATCATCAGTAAATGTTTGATTTGTATACCTATTTTATTTACCTACATAGCTGAGATCGCATACGAATTTCTTGGGTGAAAAGTGGAAAAAGTTTAAGAAGTCCTGAATAAGATGACAGATGCATTTGATTATACGTATGTCTTGTCTTCCTCATCAAAATTAAGCCCTTGTTAAGAGTAATGGTCATGAGTAATCCTTCTCCTTTGCTTCCATCCACCTTAGGCCCGGCCAGATATTTAGTAATTGTTTGCTGATCTTTCAAGAAAGGAAGTTTTCAAATTAGCCTTAAGTAAGTCATGATCTTAAAAGGTAACAGAGTCCAAAGGGGCCCCACTGGCATCTTCTGGGGGTGGGGTGACATGTCAGAGCAGCTAGAAGATGGCTTGGCTTTACATTTTCCTCTGGCCTCCTTATCTCCTCCCGAGGCAGAGAATTAAAGCTATGATGAATGAGGTGCTGCTCCCATTTTTATTCTGGCCCAGTTTTCAAGAACAGCAATGAGAAAATATCGAGCCCTAGTTGAAACAACTAAGGTGTAATAACGACTGCCTATGGAGAACTAATGTAATGTTGCAAACTTAAAGAAAAGGTATCCTTTTATTAGGTTACCTGGGTGATGAATGGGGGGCAGATTTATGGAATGATTTGTCACCATTTCTTCAAGGCAATGGAGAACGAAGTGAGAGTCTGGAGGGACTAATTTAAAGTTATTAAAATGGTTTTTAATGTGCTTTATGCCACAGTAATCCAACTAAAGATCCTGTCTCTTTCTCTACCTGTCCATAGGATTCCCTCTGTTCATCTTATCCCTAGTGACAATTTAGCTACTGCTCAGTTTTTGGTTCTATGGGTAGCTAGTTGGTGCCATAATGAACAGAACACTAAGCCAGGAGCAAGGAAGACTGCTTCCTCTTCATGAGTTCAAATGTGGGCTCAGACACTTTCTAGCTGTGGGACCCTTAGGCAAGTCATGTAACCTGTTTGCCTCAATTTCCTCATCTGTATAATGAGTGGGAGAAGGCAATGGTAATCCAGTTTGGTATCTCTGCCAAGAAAACTCTAATGTACTTGATTGAAAATGACACAACAATAACGTTTTTAGTTACAGATAAGCAGGAAGATCTGAGTTCAAGTTTGTCCTTTGATATGTGCTAGCTATGTGATTGAGTGAATGACCTAACTCTCAATATCTCTCCAAGATTAAATTAATTATAATAGTAATAGTAATGCTAAATCCAGTACATCCTAACACTAACAGTTATAATTTATATAGAGCTTTAAGATTTGCAAAATAATTTGCAAATATCTCCCCAAAACAATCTTGGGAATTAGATGTTATTATTATCCCCATTTCACAGATGAGAAAATTGAAGCTAATAGCGGCTAAGGGATTTGCCTAGAGTTACACAGCTTGTAAGTATCTGAGGCAGGATTTGAGTTCAGGTCCTCAGACTCAACACTATCTATTGTGCCACCAAACTACAGAGAAGACACTGGTCTGCACTGATAGACAGTTTTCTCATTTGGGGTCTTTCCCAAAGTTCCAACTAAGACTTTCTCTTAGGGTTATTTGTTTTTAAAATTTTAATACATTTTTATTGATTTCTTTTTTTAAAATCAATTCTATTTTGTATTCTTTTCCTCCTTTAGCTTTTACTTTTCATTTGTTGAAGGGTTTATTACATTTTTGTTACATAATCCATAGATTTAAAACTGGAAGACCCCTGAGAAGCCATCAGGCACTGAGTCCCAGATGGGAAAAGTGGCTTATTCTTAAAGAAGGGAAAGGGGCCTGTCTGTGCAAGAATGTTTGTGGCAGCCCTCTTTGTGGTGGCCAGAAAGTGGAAACTGAGTGGATGCCCATCAATTGGAGAATGGCTGAATAAATTGTGGTATATGAATATTATGGAATATTATTGTTCTGTAAGAAATGACCAACAGGATGATTTCAGACAGGCCTGGAGAGACTTCCATGAACTGATGCTGAGTGAAATGAGCAGAACCAGGAGATCATTATATACTTCAACAACAACACTATATGATGACGTGGCCCTCTCCAACAATGAAATGAACCAAATCAGTTCTATTTGTTCAATAATGAAGAGAACCAGCTACACCCAGCAAAAGAACTCTGAGAAATGAATATGAACCACAATATAGCATTTCCAATCCCTTTGTTTTTATCCACTTGCACTTTTGATTTCCTTCTCAGGTTAATTTTACCTTATTTCTAAATCTGATTTTTCTTGTGCAACAAGATAATTGTATAAATATGTATACATATATTGCATTTAACATATACGTTAAGATATTTAACATGTATTGGTCTGCTTGCCATCTATAGGAGGGGGTGGGAGGGAGGAGGGGGAAAATTGGAAGAGAAGGTTTTGCATAGGTCAATACTGAAAAATTACCCATGCATATATCTTGTAAATAAAAAGCTATAATAACCCCCCAATAAATAAATAAACTTTGAATGTATTGGGGAATTTAAAAAAAAAGAATTGCAGCTTCAAATATCCCTTTTGGCCCACTCCAAACCTTGGTAAATTCTTCCCAATACAATTGTGTATATTTATACATTAGGAAGAGTTGGCATAGATTTAAGAGTATACTGATAATCAGACCTATAAGTATGAAACACGTGTGGTCAAAACAACTCATAACTCAAGAACTTCAAGGCTTTGTTATCCTTTTGTTCCCCATGAAATCCTCACAAAACTCCCCCTTGGGAACAGTTTCTTTGTTGGGCAGTTCAATGAATTGAGCTGTCAGCATCTGCTCCTCTATGCACTTTGACACTTGATAACTGCTCTTGTGAGACTATAGTGGGAAATCTTTTCATATTCAGAGGTCTTTCTTGTATCTTCTTCCAACCCCAAGTGATTTCCTCTCTGTATCCCTGTTTATGTGGAGAGGATGTATTTCTTTCTCTCAACTGTGCCTTAAACTCTCTTGAACTGAATCTTTAATTGATGGATGAGGTATCTTCTGCTGAATGAATAACTGCTGCTAGATATAATGACTAGGCAGGGGAGGCATGAGACAGAAATCCCCCCCCTCTTCTCTTTTTCCCTGAAGAGGACATACTTAACATTGTGCTGTATTCTGTTTAACTGCCAGACTGTATTGACTATTGTTAGTAGGCTTAGCTACATGATACCCTCTAGAGATGTGGCCACATTTCATCCTGGTCAGTGGTAACTATTCCTGATTCACTCAGTTCACACATAAACATATTGTTATCTGTGATTATATCCTGTGACTACATGATGAAATCATTCCTTCCTCATACAAAGATGAAAGTGAGGTCTCTGGTCTTATGGGGCTCACAGAAAGATAATCTCAGAGGAAGAAAGAATTCCAGGGCCATCTATCCCATCTTGAATGGCAATCTCTTCTGAAATATGCTAGATAAATGACCATGGAAAAGGAGGAGTTAAATTAAGTGATCATTAAAGTTCCTTCCAACTTCAAGCCATGATCTAAAGTGGCAGCTAGGTGGCTTAGTGGATCCAACACCAGACCTGGAGTCAGGAATATGTGAGTTCACAGCTGGTCTTGTATACTTACTAGCTGTGTAATCATGAGCAAGTCACTTCACCTTCAGCCTCAGTTTCCTCATCTGTCAAATGAGTTGGAGAAGAAAATAGCACTATTCCAGACTCTCTGCCAAGAAAGCCCCAAAGGAAATCACAAAGAGTCAGAGATCACTTAAACAACAAAAATGTGTCAAGTTGCTAAGAATCCACAAAGAGGTTTGGAGGTAGAGAGCTAGAGGAGAAAGGACCTGAATAATACTAAATGTCAAGACTGATTGCCAAGTTAAAAGACTATCATCATAACTCTGTTAATAGAAATAGATGGGAAAACTGGATTGAATAATAACAATTCAATTTGCACTTCCCTTAAGAATCTTTTAGTTTAACAGATTCTGAAGTTTGAATTGAATTTGTTGAGTTTGAATAGATCAATCAACAAACTAATTAAGAGCTTATTATGTGGCAGGAAGCCTATACCATTTTGTTAAGTAGTGAGTAATTGCTATTAACTAGTTGTGTTATCTTGGGTAAGCAAGCTATTCCAACATCATGGGGTCTCAGTTTCTTTTTCTGTCAATGATGAAATTATATAGTATTATTGCATTACATTACATATATTATATTATTTATTATTACAATTTAGTTATAGTAGTTCAGAGGATAGTATTATATTTATTATAGTAGTTCAGAGGATAGAATACTGTATCTGGAGTTAAAAAGACTCCAGTTCAAATCTAGTCTCAAGACTCTTAACAGCTATTCAATTGCAGTCTTCCTTAGTTTTCTTATGTGTAAAATGGTAATAATAAAATCACCTTCCTGTCATGGTTTTTGGAAGATATTTGTAAAGTGATTTGCAAATCAATAAAATGCTATAAAAATGCTCTTGATATTATTATCATCATTGTCATTGTTGTTATCTTGTGAAAGTTCTTTCCCAGTTTAATACATCTCACATCTAAAAGTCTGTACTTTTAAACTGACATTAATACTACTTCTCTACAATTAAACTTAGATGGTGGGGATAACTAGGCACTTAAAAATGGTAGGTGAGGGAGAGGGTCTCTGGGTTGTTTCCTCTGACTGCAAATTCATGTGGACAAAATAGGCCATCATCATCCCCTCCTGTGTATCACCTTATGCTAGGTAAACAGGTCACTGAATGAATAAATTTCTCCCCAGGAAAGAACTAGAAATCAAAAGGCGATGTGGTGAGATCTGAAGTGTTTATTAATTTCACAGCTGAACCTATTTGTTCTTTTTTTTATTATATACTATTTAGTCCAGAGATTGGAAATGTGATTTTATTTGTAATCAATATTCCTGTTTGGTACAAATGAAAGAAATGCCCTAAAGACCAGACCAGAGAACAGTGAACCAAGCTATCCTCAAGTTTACATTTTTCTTCACAAGAAGCGTTCCTTTTTTGTTTGTTTGTTTCTTCTAACTTTATGGGAGCTATCTTGCATAAAACTATCTTTCCTTACTGGAACAAAACCTCAGTGGACTTTGGTTACAGTCATTCTTTTTCCTCCCAGCTTTAAATAATAATTTGCAATTTGCTTTTTTTATCTGTATTTTCCCAGTGAAGTTACCAAAGAGAGAAGTTCAGATTAAACATTGTTTTTAAGCTCATAGTTACAAAGCCAACGTGGATCTCCTGTGGTTTGAGAGAAGTAACCCAAAACAAAAAAAATTGAATAAGGTAACAGAGGGAAAGATTTTATATTTTTTCTATTAGGAACTGTTGTTTTAAATTAGTATTGGTTAAAGTTAGAAGGTTCCTTGACATGGGCTGGGTGAGGTCCATAGGGATTCTTATGTCTCTCTTTCTATTTGAAATTACTAGTCCATTATGTCTAGTCATTAAAAGATTAAGAAGCCTTATTCTAGAGGAAAAAAGTCTAGACTAAGACTTAATGATGGAAGTTTTGTTGCTGACTCATTAAGTGAATTTTTGCTTCGTCTGTAACAGGAGGTTGCTATCACTTGCCCCTGTTGACCTCACATGGGAGGCTTTCAATGAAAATTTCAAAAGAAATATATAGAATTAAAAATAGAAATAAAAAGAAGCATCTAAGTCTCCCTGTGAGGCTGACAAACATCAGTATACATATTATTCTCATTTTATAATTTCTCTCCTATTGGACAGGTTACTTTCTCTGGATTTAACCAAGCTGGATTTGCTAAAGCTTCCATTCACTGTCACTGCCTTCAAGGACCCAGGATTACCTCCATATTGGACCCCTTGCATGATAGGATTTGCGAGGACTTCCATTCCACTGGAATAACTTTCAAGGACTCAGGATCACCTCTGTATTCACTTGCCCAGCATGATAGGACTTGGTAGAGTTTCCATTCCACTGGAATGACGTTCAAGGACTCAGGATCATTTCCAAATCATAATGAAACAGCTAAAGAGCATTTGAGTGGAAACTCAACCAGATTGTGAGGCTATCAAAGATAAAGAAGCACTTCAAACCAAGAATGAAACTATCATAAAAACACACTAATCATTATCAATAGAAATAATTAGAATGATTATTTGAGATTCACTTCTGTGGTAATCAAAAATATTACCATAATTCAAAAACGAAGCTATAATTTTTGGAAGTAGATTCTAGCATCTAATGCTGTGTTATTCCAGCATGAATTCAGGGTCCATTGGCTCTCTTCAACAATGAGATGATTTTCAGTGCCAATTATTCAGCGATGAAGAGAGCCATCTACACTCAGAGAGAGGACTGTGGGAACTGAATGTGGTTCACAACATAGCATTTTCTTTTTTTTTTTTTTTTTTTTTTTTAATTTATTTTTATTTTATTTTATAATTATAACATTTTTTGACAATACATATGCATGGGTAATTTTTTATAACATTATCTCTTGCACTTACTTCTATTCAGATTTTTTCCCTTCCTCCCCCAACCCCCTCCCCCAGATGGCAAGCAGTCTTATATATGTTAAATATATTACAGTATAATTTAGATACAATATATGTGTGTAGAACCGAATTTTTTGTTGCACAGGAAGAATTGGATTCAGAAGGTAAAAATAACAGTTTACATTCATTTCCCATTGTTCCTTTTCTGGATGTAGCTGGTTCTTTCCATCATTAATCAATTGGAATTGGATTAGCTCTTCTCTATGTTGAAGAAATCCACTTCCATCAGCATACATCCTCGTACAGTATCATTGTTGAAGTGTATAATGATCTTCTGGTTCTGCTCGTTTCACTCAGCATCAGTTGATGTAAGTCTCTCCAAGCCTCTCTATATTTCTCCTGTTGGTCATTTCTTATAGAACAATAATATTCCATAACATTCATATACCATAGTTTACCCAACCATTCTCCAATTGATGGACATCCATTCATCTTCCAGCTTCTAGCCACTATGAAAAGGGCTGCCACAAACATTTTGGCACATACAGGACCCTTTCCCTTCTCTAGTAGTTCCTTGGGGTATAAGCCCAGTAGTAGTATGGCTGGGTCAAAGGGTATGCACATTTTGATAACTTTTTGGGCATAATTCCAGATTGCTCTCCAGAATGGTTGGATTCTTTCACAACTCCACCAACAATGCATCAGTGTCCCAGTTTTCCCACAGCCCCTCCAACATTCATCGTTATTTGTTCCTGTCATCTTAGCCAATCTGACAGGTGTGTAATGATACCTCAGAGTTGTCTTAATTTGCATTTCTCTGATCAATAGTGATTTGGAACACTCTTTCATATGAGTGGAAATAGTTTTAATTTCATCATCTGAAAATTGTCTGTTCATATCCTTTGACCATTTATCAATTGGAGAATGGCTTGATTTCTTATAGATTAAAGTCAATTCTCTGTATATTTTGGAGATGAGGCCTTTATCAGAACCTTTAACTGTAAAAATTTTTTCCCAATTTGTTACTTCCCTTCTAATCTTGTTTGCATTAGTTTTGTTTGTGCAGAAACTTTTTAATTTGGTGTAATCAAAATGTTCTATTTTGTGATCAATAATGGTCTCTAGTTCTCCCTTGGACACAAACTCCTTCCTCCTCCACAAGTCTGAGAGGTGAACCATCCCATGTTCCTCCAATTTATTTATGATTTCGTTCTTTATGCCTAAATCTTGGACCCATTTTGATCTAATCTTAGTATGTGGTGTTAAATGTGGGTCCATGCCTAGTTTCTGCCATACTAATTTCCAGTTTTCCCAGCAGTTTTTGTCAAATAATGAATTCTTATCCCAAAATTTGGGATCTTTGGGTTTGTCAAAGATTAGATTGCTATTTTTATTCACTATCTTGTCCTGTGAACCTAACCTATGCCACTGATCAACTAGTCTATTTCTTAGCCAATACCAAATGGTTTTGGTGACTGTTGCTTTATAATATAGCTTTAAATCAGGTACACTTAGACCACCTTCCTCTGACTTTTTTTTCATTAGTTCCCTTGCAATTCTCGACCTTTTATTCTTCCATATGAATTTTGTTGTTATTTTTTCTAGGTCATTAAAATAGTTTCTTGGGAGTCTGATTGGTATAGCACTAAATAAATAGATTAGTTTGGGGAGTATTGTCATCTTTATTATATTCGCTCGGCCTATCCAAGAACATTGAATGTCTTTCCAATTATTTAAATCTGACTTTATTTTTGTGGCAAGTGTTTTGTAATTTTGCTCATATAATTCCTGACTCTCCTTTGGTAGATATATTCCCAAATATTTGATACTATCGACTGTTATTTTGAATGGAATTTCTCTTTGTATCTCTTGCTGTTGGATTGTGTTGGTAATGTATAAAAATCCTGAGGATTTATGTGGATTTATTTTGTATCCTGCGACTTTGCTAAAATTCTGAATTATTTCTAATAGCTTTTTAGCAGAGTCTTTGGGGTTCTCTAAGTATACCATCATGTCATCTGCGAAAAGTGACAATTTAATTTCTTCATTTCCTACTCTAATTCCTTGGATCTCTTTCTCGGCTCTTATTGCCAAGGCTAGAGTTTCTAGTACTATATTGAATAGTAATGGTGATAGTGGGCAACCTTGTTTCACTCCTGATCTAACAGGGAAAGGTTCTAGTTTATCACCATTACATATGATGTTTACTGAAGGTTTTAAATATATGCTCCTTATTATTTTAAGGAATAGTCCATTTATTCCTATACTCTCAAGCGTTTTTAGTAGGAATGGATGTTGGATTTTATCAAATGCCTTTTCTGCATCTATTGAGATGATCATATGGTTTTTATTAATTTGATTATTAATATGGTCAATTATACTAATAGTTTTCCTAATATTAAACCAGCCCTGCATTCCTGGTATAAATCCCACTTGGTCATAGTGTATTATTCTGGGGATGATTTTCTGAAGTCTATTTGCTAATATCTTATTTAAGATTTTAGCATCAATATTCATTAAGGAAATTGGTCTATAGTTTTCTTTCTCAGTTTTCGATCTACCTGGTTTAAGTATCAGTACCATGTCTGTGTCATAGAAGGAATTTGGTAGGACTCCTTCAATCCCTATTTTTTCAAATAGTTTACATAGCATTGGAGTTAGTTGTTCTTTAAATGTTTGGTAGAATTCACCTGTAAATCCATCTGGTCCTGGGGACTTTTTCTTAGGAAGTTGGTTAATAGCTTGGTCTATTTCTTTTTCTGAGATGGGACTATTTAGACTACTTACTTCTTCCTCTGTTAATCTGGGCAAGCTATATTTTTGAAGGTATTCTTCCATTTCATTTAAGTTATCAAATTTATCGGCATAAAGTTGAGCAAAGTAGCTCCTAACTATTGTTCTAATTTCCTCTTCATTAGTGGTGAGTTCACCCTTTTCATTTTCAAGACTATCAATTTGCTTTTTCTCTTTCCTTTTTTTAATCAGGTTTACTAAGGGTTTGTCTATTTTGTTGGTTTTTTCATAAAACCAACTCTTAGTTTTATTAATTAATTCAATAGTTTTTTTACTTTCAATTTTATTAATCTCACCTTTTATTTTTTGAATTTCAAGTTTTGTGTTTGTCTGGGGGTTTTTAATTTGTTCCTTTTCTAGCAATTTTAGTTGTAAACCCAATTCGTTGGCCCTCTCTTTCTCTATTTTATGCAAGTAGGCCTGTAGAGATATAAAACTTCCCCTAATTACTGCTTTGGCTGTATCCCACACATTTTGGTATGATGTCTCATTATTGTCATTTTCTTGGGTGAAGTTATTAATTATGTCTATGATTTGCTGTTTTACCCAATCATTCTTTAGTATAAGATTATTTAGTTTCCAATTATTTTTTGGTCTATTTTCCCCTGGCTTTTTATTAAATGTTATTTTGATTGCATTATGGTCTGAAAAGGATGCATTTACTATTTCTGCCTTACTGCATTTGATTTTGAGGTTTTTATGCCCTAGTATATGATCAATTTTTGTATAGGTTCCATGAACTGCTGAGAAGAAAGTATATTCCTTTCTGTCTCCATTTAGCTTTCGCCAAAGATCTATCATATCAAACTTTTCTAGTATTCTATTTACCTCTTTGACTTCTTTCTTATTTATTTTGTGGTTTGATTTATCTAATTCTGATAGTGCAAGGTTGAGATCTCCCGCTATTATAGTTTTGCTATCTATTTCCTCTTGCAGCTCTCTTAATTTCTCTTTTAAGAATTTAGATGCTGCACCACTTGGTGCATACATGTTTAATATTGATACGGCTTCACTATTGATGCTTCCCTTTAGCAGGATATAATGCCCTTCCTTATCTCTTTTAATTAGATCAATTTTTGTTTTTGCTTGATCTGAGATGAGGATGGCTACTCCTGCTTTTTTGGTTTTGCCTGAAGCATAATAGATTCTGCTCCACCCTTTTACTTTTAGTTTGAATGTCTCATCCTGTTTCAGGTGTGTTTCCTGTAAACAACATATAGTAGGATTCTGACTTTTAATCCAGTCTGCTAACTGCTTCCTCTTTATGAGGCAGTTTGCCCCATTCACATTTATGGTTAGAAGGACTAATTCTATATTGCTTGCCATCCTATTAACCCCTGCTTATGCTTTTCCCCTTTCCTTCCCTTTTACCCTCCTATCCAGTATTAAACTGGTAAACACCACTTGCTTTTCACAGCCCTCCCTTTTTAGGATCCCTCCCCCACCTTAAAGATCCTCCCCTTATTTTATCCCTTTTCCTCGAAATTACTGTATTCCCTTCCCCTTAGCTTACTCCTTCCCTTTCACTTTTCAATGAAGTGGAAGAAGTTTCACCATAAATCGAATATGTCTATTGATACACGCTATGTTCATCTCCCTCCTTTCTTTCTCTCAGATATAATAGGTTACCTTTGCCTCTTCATGAGATGTAGTACCACCACTTTATACTTTTTTATGATATAATCTTCTTTCCACCTCTAGTTTCTAAGACAAATTGTACATATGTTCTTTACATATTTTTTGGACAGAAGTATAGTTCTCAAGATTTCTTTTTACCTTTTTTAGAAGTCTCTTGAGTTCTGTATTTGAAGATCAAACCTTTTATGTAGGTCTGGCTTTTTCATCAAAAATAGATGGAATTCATTTATTTCGTTAAATGTCCATCTTCTTCCCTGGAAAATGATGCTCATTCTTGCTGGGTAAGTCACTCTTGGCTGCATACCAAGTTCCTTAGCCTTTCGGAATATCATGTTCCAGGCCCTGCGTTCTTTTAATGTGGACGCTGCTAGATCCTGTGTTATCCTTATTGTGGATCCTCCATATCTGAATTGTTTTTTTCTAGCAGCTTCCAATATCTTTTCCTTTGTCTGATGGTTCTTGAACTTGGCCACTATATTTCTTGGCGTTTTGATTTTAGGGTCCCTTTCAGTAGGTGATCGATGAATTTTTTCAATGTCTATTTTACCCTCTGTTTCCAAAACGTCTGGGCAGTTCTCTTTGATAATTTCCTCGAAAATGGTGTCCAAGCTCTTTTTTTCCTCCCATTTTTCAGGGAGTCCGATTATTCTCAAATTGTCTCTCCTGGATCTGTTTTCCAGGTCTGTTGTCTTTCTGGTAAGGTACTTGACAGTCTTTTCAATTGTCTCATTTCTCTGGTTTTGCTTGACTCCCTCTTGGTTTCTCCTTGAGTCATTCATTTCTACTTGTTCCAGTCTAATTTTCAATGATGTATTTTCTTCACTCACTTTTTTTATATCTCTTTGTAATTGTCCAATTGAGTTTTTATCTTCTATGGAATTTTTTTCCATTGTATTTTTTAGAGAGCTGATTTCTTTTTCCAGCTCTCTAATCCTGTTTTCCTTGGAGTTGTTTACCTTTTCCAGCTCACTAATCTTGTTTCTCAATGATTTGATTTCTTTATCCATTCTGTCTTTGAATGCATGGGATGACTTCTCCAGGCTCTCTTGCCAAGCTTCCCTTTCCTTTTCCCATTTCTCTTCCAGCTCTCTTGTGAGAGCCTTTTTGATTTCCTCTATGAGGTTCTTTTGTATTGAGGAGCAGCTTATATCCCTCCCAGGGGATACATCTGGGGACATTCTGTTCCTAGTCTCCTCAGCATTTGAAGTCTGCTCCCTCTCCACACAGAAGCTGTCAATGGTTAGAGCCCTTTTGAATTTTTTGTTCATTTTGTCAGAGTAGGAATCAAAGAAAACAAACTGACAAGAGAAACAATTGGTCTGTTTTGCGGGGGATAGGGCTGGATGGTATTAATGGGCTTCCTCTACAGACTGGGGGTAGGGCAGCAGAGAGCCACTAACAGAACAGCAATGACTGTACTGAGTCTGCGCTCTGAGGCTCCGAGAACGCACCGAGTCAGTCCAGGTGGGGGTTGGGGGTGGCCGGGCTCTGAGAGACGCTGGCTTTCTGGGGTTTTAATCTTCACCTCCAGTGTTTACACCCTCTCCACCGCTCCTGGCTTGTTGCCAAGACGGAGCATCCACACTGGGGCAAAAGCCCTTTCACAAAAACGACAGAGATCACACCCCTCCCCCTCCGGTCTGAGCTGTGTGAGCTGCCTGTCTTGCTCTGGCTGTCTGCCCTCAGTCTGCGCCCAGTCTGATTGACCCTCCCCCGAACAAACACAGACCTTTTCTGGCGACTTTCAAGGATGTCTTCTCTTGGTGATAATTTGTGGATTTCTTTCTGGGTCAAGCATTAAGTCAGAGGCTTGTCATGAAGTAAGTTCTGAGAGAAAACGAGGAGCTCAAGCAGCTGTCTGCCTCCACGCCGCCATCTTGGCCGGAAGTCACAACATAGCATTTTCATTCTTTTGGTTGTCGTTTGCTTGCATTTTATTTTGCTTCATTTTTTTTTTCTTGTGTGGCACAATAATTGTATAAATATGTGATCTTTATATTGGATTTAACATAGATTTCTACCATGTTTAATATAAAAAATGAATTTGGGGTCCATGCCTTGGGTCTACTAATCAAAACATTACCCCTAAAAGATGACTTATCAGTAAGAATTATGACTAAGCAATAAGTTCCAAGATTCCTTTTCTCTACCACATCAAGATAAAATATAATTTGTGACTGAATTTGTAGCTTCTATTCTCCTCACAAAAGCTAGAACTTGCAGTTCATTTTCTTTAATGCAAGTCTGGAAGCCAGCATTCAAAGTTAAATGCATCTTTCAAAAAGTGAAATCATCCCCCCAAAAGATTTCTGACCTGCCAGACCTGTATATTGAAACTTATAAGATTTAATCACACCAGAAAATACCAAAAAAGATGTGCTAAAGCAGCTTCAATCAACTAGCTCAATTACCCTTGCCTACAAGAAGGGAAAGAAGGGTAAAGTCATTTTGATCATTCTCTTCCATATGATCTCTCTTCTTCAAGGGGCTAACCAAGAAATTCCACAAGTCCATGTGGCCAATTAGATATTATATCACAAGGTGGCTGTCACTAGAAACCATTCTGCTTGTGAATATATTTTTTCTCTTGCTTTCAAGGTAAAGCCGGAGCTGACAAGCAGATTCTTAACAGCTTGAGAGATGTCCAAAATGATTGCTTCCCCACAGCCACAAATACAAAGAAGGGGTTTAATTAAGGGAACCTAAGCATTGATAAATGACTGAAAGGTGTTTTTTTGTTGTTGTTGGTGGTTTGGGGAGTATAGTGGGGATAAAGCTGGAGAGTAAGGAGCATGTGCCTTTCTACATAAGATTTGTCACCTACAATTATAATCCCTGACCTAAAGTCGGCAACATCTTACAGTGGGAAAAAGAAAAATAATGTATTTAAAAAGAGAGGATGCAGGTATAGCTAGATAGTGTAGTGGATTGAATACTTATTGTGGAATCAGGAGGACCTGGTCTCAGAAACAAGAGGTATGACCCTGGGCAAGTCACACACATATGATTTATTTATATATACATATGTATACATATATAGACACACATGTGTGTATCTGTGTATTTCTGTGTCTATGTTCACATGAAGAATCATCCTTTCCAGTTTGGAGGCTTGGCCTAGAGTTGTGGATGGACTTTTGGATTTGGAGTGAAGAGTTTATAAATCTCATCTGTGAAAGTTACTAGTACAGTGACAATCAACATGTCCCTTAACTTTTCAGAAAGCCAGATTTCTTGTCCATAAAATGGAGATAGTACTCTCAGTAGCACTTGTTTTCACTTGACCAATGAAAAGTTCATGTGAGAAAATGGGTATGAGTGACTTTGCAAGTCCAGAGTGTTTAGAGCTCTTGAGCTGGAGTTGGGGATACCTGAGTTTGAATTCTGCCTCAGATACTTATGGACTGAGTGATCTTGAGCGTTTCGTTTAACCTCTCTCTGCCTCATTGTCTATATCTGTAAAGTGGGGATAATAATAGGATCTCTATATCAGGGTAAGATCAAGTGAGATATCACATGACAAAGACTTTGCAAACTTTAAAGCTTTATAAATGCTGTTTGTGATTGTTCAGTCACATCTGACTCTGTGACTACCCTCTTTTTGGGGAGGTTTTCTTGGCTGAAGTACTGGAGTGGTTTGCCATTTCATTTTCACCTCATTTTATAGATGAGAAACTAAGGCACACAGGCTTGAAGGATTTGTCCAGGGTCACACATCTAGCAAGTTTCTGAGACAATTACCACATTGAACTCAGAGCTTCCCGATTCAAAATCAGATTTTATCCACTCCATTAGATTGTAAATTCCATAATGGCTTTTTATCTCTTTTTGTAGCTTCAGTGTTGGCACGGTACCTTACATATGGTGCTTAATAAATTTTATGCTCGATTAGTTTATTGTCTGGATGCCTCTAGAGAAAGATTTTAGATCTTGGTACTGAAAATACAGCCCAGAGAGAAAGTCTTGGCAACAGGCATCCCAGAGACCAAGAGCAGAAGGTCTCGGGGCATGGAACACTAGATCAATGAGTAGGTCCCATATCTTTTCCTTATCTTTTTCCTCCATTCTCCATGTCCACACATGCCTCTCCAACCAGTTTCCTTGGCTTTAAAGGATGAATGGGAAAACATCTTTCATATAACATAGTTTCCCAGAACCTACTACATAAATGAAATTCTGCAGGGTGCTTTGGAAGACTTTATCATTTTCATATAAACTAAAGGACATTTCCACCACAGAAACAAAGGCATACAGGTTGATTAGATTCTTAAATGGCCCATAAAAGTTGGTTTAATTGATCATGGGACTGCAACAGCATGTGCTCCCTCAATAAAGGTCCAGTCAGTGCTGATGGAATTGATGTCCCTACTAAGTGCACTCTTTCATTACAATTGGTAGAAGTTGGTATGAATTTGGGGGCTGAGGTCACTTAGATGCCATCATAAAACTGTTATTGAGTTTCCTTTTACTGCTCTGATTTCTGGATATCTGCGGGTGTATGCTCACCTATTGATCTAATATATACACCCAGGTCAATTAAATGCTTCTTAACCTTCTTGCCTAGCACTGATGATTCTGAATGTCGGTGTAGTTATTTTAAAAAAAGGTGGGTGTGAAGTAGAACACCACGTTGAAGGATCTCTGATAATACATCATATCATTTCTAGGCAGCTGGGTGATACACCGTGCATAGCAGATAGCAGGGTGCATAGAACACTGGTCATTCTTGAGTTTAAATTCAGCCTCATAAACATACCAGCTGCATGACCCTGGGCAAGTCACTTAAGCCTGTTTGCCTCAGTTTCCTCATCTGTCAAATGTATTAGAGAAAGAACTAGCAAACTACTCCAGTATCTTTGCCAAGAAAACCCCAGATGGGAGAGTTGTACTTGACTGAAAAATAACAAGATAGTATAACAGGTAAAGTACTGGATCTAGAGTTAGAAAGACTGAATTCAAACCCTTATTAGTTATGTGCTTCTGGAAAAGTGACTTAGCCTCTCTGCCTTTCTCAGTTTCCCTAACTTTAAAATGGGGATAATAATAAGCACTTACCTATACTATATTATAGTGAAATCAGATGAGATAGTCTTTTAAAATGTTTAGCACATAGTAGGTGTTATATAATAGTAAGCTGCTATTATTATTATCATTAGTTATTAACTCTGTAAAAAACCAATCAACAGATATTTAATGAGAAATCATGAGGGTCAAATGAGCAAATCTATAAGCAGTACTCTGTGATTGACACTAAGAGGTCAAGGAACTCTGAGCCTTGGTCCAAATCCATGAGGAATTTAATATCCACATACAAAGATAAGATGAATATGTTCCATATTACAAAAGAAAAGCATTCTATATAGGAGAAAGAGAACCAGGATAGAAGGAAGTCAGGTGATGTACATTCTAGATTTAAAGTTAACATTAATTTACTTACTATGTTACTTTAGGCCTATCTTTTAAACTTCCTCAGCCTCAGTTTACCCACATAAAAATAAATTTGGACCAGACAATTGCTTAGTCTCTTTCTGACTCTTAAATTCTGATTTTATGCAAAAAAAATCAAGCCCAATAATATGGATATCTAAGTTAATGAGCAATCATCAAGCCTCTGCTATGTCAGAGAAAGAGGAAGGGGGTAGACAGAGAAAGAAACATACATACAGAGGCAGAGACAGAGACAGAGACAGAAGACAAACATGCAGAGGAGGGGAGACAGACAAAGTCAAAGACAGACAGAAAGAGTGGGGAAGGGGGAGAAGGAAATGGAGAGAAAAGGAAGGAAGAGGAAAGGAGGAGAGAAGAGAAAAGAAGTGAGGTGTGAAGAGGAAAGTAGGGAGGAAAGAGGGACAGAGGGAGGAAGATACAGACACACAAACCATACACACAACAGGATTCAAACTCAGGTTCCTGCTGATTTCAGGTCCACTCCCCTTTGTTCTCCTTCAAGCTGCTATATCTAATAGATAACAGAGAATTCCAAAACACACCTGTTTTATGTCAGGAAGCCATAATACTAATGCCACAAGATTCTATCAATGGTGAATTACTGGTCTGGTTGGGGCTTAAGGGACTCATTAATCCGATACTAAGTCATTTCAAGACAGATGCCGAGAGATTTATTTACATTATGTATTTTCATTTTCAACTGGGGAATGAGCATCAGAATTCTGAAAGAAAACAAAAAAAGTGAAGCTAATACAAAAATCCCCATTCTGGTGATGGGGGCTTGGGTTAGGAAAACACATGAATTAGTCTTCAGACATATGCTCTGCTATGAATCCACCAGTTTGTCATTTATCTCTTTACCTAACCAAACTTTTCCTATTGGGTTTCACTAAGACACTGTTGGCATTATTCTTATATGAATAGATAAATTCTCTATCTCACTTTCAGAATTATCTATTGAGATAATCAGTATCTTCAAAACTCAACCGATAAAATATATAGCTGACAGATGGAGGAAGCCATCAGATCAAGTTGGATTTTAGTCCATTCTAATGTTTGCAATATACATCAACAGAAGGCACAGAGTCGAGTGTCTATCTACACTGATACTAGGAAACAATGTTTACAAATGTGCCAGGATAATAAGATGTGGACTTGTACCCAGGAACAATGGATTGTTTATAAAAAATTCCTGCTGAGTTCTATCTGACATTAAAATGCTAAGGTGTTAGGGTCTGGTCAGGCCTTCGAGAGACTAGTTGGGTTATCAACCCAACTTTAGGCCAGACAAATGTCTATACTCATGACAGATAGTTGTCTGAGAGGAAAAAATTGCAGAGATAGCACACCTTACTATGCGTCACCCTTGAAAGTTCACTTGGAGCAGTATGGTATTTTTCCTTAAAGTCTGCAGAATTTTAATTTTATATAATTATAGAAAGATAAACTTAGTCCTCCAAGGAACCTAAGAGATTGTGTCATCCAGCTTGTCCATTTAATAAAAGCAGAAATTAAAATTGGTTAGAGGATCAGTTTCTTTATCTGTAAGATGGGGGTGCTGAATGTGATGGCCTCAAAAGTACTTCCCCGCTCTGAATATCAAACTCTAAATCCTTAGTGTAAAGCCCCAAAGACTACAAATGATTTGTCCAAGTCCATAAATTCATGTAGGAAAGTCAGGACGTGAACTCATATTTTCCAAGACCATATATAAGCCTTGTTTCTCAACATCAAACTGTTTCTCTGTGTTTTCATCCCAAACTTGCTGATTGAAGAGGAAAGGCAGAGACGGAGCAGCTGCTTAAGAAGATGGCACCTGGGAAAGAGTTTTGGATTTATGGACCATGCTTTAAAATATATAGGTAGTACTTAACAAGAGCTGAGAAAAAAGCATTTGCTTGGTGCCTGGGAAATCTAATCTAGGACTTTAAAGTGAAAAAGAATCAGGAGAAAGAAAAATGCCTCAGTATATCTGTGAAGCCAGAAACCATAGAGAGGAGATACAATAGATAAAGAATAATAGCCGTGAGAAGCCCAGAAATCCCAGGTGACAAAATCCAAGAAAGGAGGTAGAAATATGGCTCACGGTCTCTGACATCTGTATACCAATGCACAAAGCATGGGCAATAAGTGAGCTAAATGAGAAATTCTTCTGCAAAAAGGCATAGATGACTTATTAGGTATTATTAAGACTTAGGAGGATGAGACCCATGATAGGAATACAGTTCCAAAAAGGATGTATCATAGTCAAGTAAAGTCAATGAGCATTTATTAAGCATTTAGTGCATGACAGGCATTATGCTTAGAATTGGGGATACAAAGAAAGGCATATAATCACTTCCCTCAAGGAGCTTACATTCTAATGAAGAAGACAATATGCAAATGATTAAAAACAAAAAAGGGTGAGTTAGAGATAATCAACTGAGGGAAAACACTCTAATCAAATGGAAAGGGATATATACATGTGGATATTTGTGCACAAATGGTAGTAGTAGTATATTATACAGTACAGGATATTATATAGCAACATAGTATTTAAGAAAACATATTCAAGTAAGTAATTCTAGTGTGAGCAGAGTAAAGCATGCTAGAGAGCAACTGGGACAGTTAAAGAGAGCGCCTAGTCAGGAAAACTCAACTTTGTGAGTTCAAATCCAGCCTCAAACACTTACTAGCTGTGCGACCCTGGGGATATCACTTAACTCTGTTTGCCTCAGTTTCTTCATCTGAAAGATGAGCTGGAGAAGGAGATGGAAAATAACTTCACTTTCTTTGCCAAGAAAATCCCAATGGGGTCACAAATTGTCATATATGACAAATATGAAATATATTTAGAAGAATTCCACATGTTTAACCTATAGTGGATAGCTTGCTGTCTTGTAAAAAGGAGACAAGGGAGCACCAGCCCTGAATTCAGGAGGATCCGAGTTCAAATCTGGCCTCAGACACTTAACACTTCCTAGCTGTGTGACCCTGGGCAAGTCATTTAACCCCAACCTCAGGGGGAAAAAAAAAGGAGACGAGGGAAGAGGGAGAAAACTTTAGACCACAAGGTTTGGCAAAGGTATCTGAATGTTCTACCTTTGATAACAAAATCCAATACTTTTTCCACTCTACCAGAGTCATACCTTTTGTGGTTGGAACCTGAACACCATCCCTTGAGCAAGTAAGGCTGAATGTCATATATGAATACAGAATGGCGACCATATATTACATAGAAGTCAGCTCTTTTTGCACTCATGACAGATCAAAGAGAGAGAAGATCCAGAATCAAGAAAAGGATGGTAGATAATACAGGTAAGGCTCGGAAACAATTGAGTTCTAATAACAAATAATGCAACAGCAAAAGAGAGAGGAATACATTTCTTTAGAACATTTTCTAGTTAAAATACTCATAGCAACAGCTTTTGAAAGATGATTTTATTAAATCAAATCATTGCACTTGGTTATTTTATTGCTATAGCAAAACAAGGCCATTTTATTATTGTAGCATCTTTCGTTTCTGAGTTTAAGTGATTGTCTCATTGTACTCATTTATTCTAAGTTTTCATATGGACAAAATAAAAGTATGTTTCTCCTTGAAAAAAAAAAAACTTGAATGTTGAAAACTACCATTGCATGTATTTGGGAAAATAAAATATTATTTTTATAAATATGTATATTTATAAATTCTAAACATAAAAACTCAAAAAAGAATTGTCATACATGACTGAAAAATGATTGAAAGAGAAAAATTGAGTGAAGATTAATGGGGATAAAGATATAAAAGATATTGTTATCAGAGTAACTACATACCAAAAGGTGGTAATTTGCATTAGGAGACTGCGTTTCCTTGCCTAGAATCCTCTACATCTATGAAATCAAAGGCCTACTCTGAAAAAAAAAAAAAAAAAAAAAAAAGGATGCTGCCAAATATACTTTACTGTCCTGAGGATGTGGCACTTGGAGGTCATTTGGTTGTCTTCCAGTATTTTAGGGGCTATTTGGAAGAGTCACAAGGTCTATTGTGCTTGGTTCTCAAGGGCAAGACATGGAGCAATGAGTCTACATTACACAGTTAGATGCTGGCTCTCTATAAGAGGAAACAAACAATAAAAAGCTGTAAATAATGAAGAGCTATTCAAAAGTGGGAAGGGTTCCCCCTGGCCTGATGTCATAGATTGTTGGGTCATAGTTCTAGGATTGCCACCAAAATTTTGCATTAATCATTTCCCCATGCTGGAATACAATTCTTCCTCACTACAGACTTTCCTTCTTCAAGACACAGCTTAAGTACCCTTCTGTACATGAAACCCTTTCTGATCCCCTCAACTACCAGGGTTCACCTTCTTAAATAACTGTGTATATATCTGTCTTTATTCTTTACATGTTCTTTTATATGTTCTCGTTTCCCATTAGAATATAAATTTATTGCAGGCAGGAATTTCTTCATTTAATTGTATCCCCAGGTTTTAGCATATGCTTGGCATATAGAAAGTCTTTAATGGCAAATCACTGTGGTAGCTTTGCCAAGAAAACCCCAAATGGACTTACAGAACGACTGAACAACAACATATGTTAATTGACTAAAAGGTCAGAGGTGATATTTGAACCTGAGTCCTTAGAGTCTAGAGTCAGCTCTCTTATTCTCTGTATCATCTAAATATGAGTTGCGCTAAATGGCCTTTGAAGTCCCCTACAACCCTGATGTTCTGGGAGTAGAGGATGCTGGTCCCTGATAAGATCCATTCTAATGATTTATCCTCCACAAACATTAATGACTTGTGCAGAGGACTGCTTCCTTTCTTTTCAGTATATGATTCCCTAGAACTTTGCTAGAATTCTTCATATTAAGTTGCTCAGATGAGTTTCATTATTCCAGAATTCTCTAAGTACAAATACCAGAATATATTTATGTATATACAGTTTGCAAGTCAAACTGCCTAAATGAATACTAATAGGTATTTTATTCACTGTTTTCAGACTTGGGGAGGGAGAGGATGGGAAAATGCTTCATGTTTTATTGCCTGGCTAATTTATTCCTTTCCACCGCAGGGTGAGTGACTATGCAAGGCTGAGCAGCTCTGCAGCAGTATGGTGCCCTTCTTCTGAACTCGCCTGGTTATAGGCTCCGGCAGATGTTTCTGTTTGGAGGAGAGTAAAAAATGGTCCCTGCACCATTGAATACTCTCTCATGACATGTGCTTCTGGGAAGAAAAATGAACAGCCAACACCAAAAAGCAAACCAAAGACACCAAAATACCTCACCCTGGGTTGTTAACATGGAAAAGGGAAATTAACTTCCCACCAATTAGCAAGATGGATTTAAAATGGGAAGGAACAGGGGAAGGAACCTGTATGCTCCAGATTGGTGTCCAATTAATCCTGCAAATTTTTTTAAAGACAAAGAGATACACGGAGCTGAAAGAAGTAGGTGACCTTTGCAGAAAACATGGGTGATTCTAGAGTACTCTTGCCCAAATGCCCAGAACAGTATTATTGCTTGAAAGCTGCAGATATATTTCAAAACAGATGTCATTAGAGATAGAAGGAGCCTTAGCAATCACCTAAGTCAGCCTCCTCAATTTGCCAATAAGGAAACATTGACATTTCTCTACTCTTCCACAAAAACCTCTTCACCTTCTAAGCTCATTCAACAGTTGGACTATCTCTCATGAGAAAGCACTCTCTCCACCCCCTAGACTCACTTTATGATTGGCTGGTTTCTAAAGTCAATACAAAGTTTTCCCCAAAGCCAATTCCAGGAAATCAGTACTGCCTGGGTGGTTCATTCATTCATTCAGTCCAATTGACAAGAATCTAAGTGCTGACTGCACCAGGTTTTGTGTAGTGGGAGTATATAGAAAAATAGTCCCTGCCTCAAGAAACTTACATTCTAATGGAAAAAAAAAAAAACACCACGTAAAAAAGCTAAAAAGTGGGAGAGGAAGGAGGGAGTCAGATCACAGAGAAAGTCTAGTAGAATGATCCTAGAGTCTTTGGTGTGGGTCTCCTTAAATGGATGGTTCTGGGAGGAATCAATCATAAAGTAAGGCCTGGAAAGTGTTTTAGTGTGAGAGGTAGTCCAGGAGTGGAACGAGCTTTCATGATGAAAGAGTTTATAAGGAATACTAAAGAAAGCCAGAGTTATTGAATGTTTCTTCTGCTACTTGTTCTCTATGTGATGTTGGCCAAGTTACTTAGCCTCATTTTCCCCATGTCTAAAATTAGGGGGTTGGACAAGATGATCTTTAAGGTTCCTTCCAGTTCTAAAAAAATTATCCATTAATTCCATGTGGGACTGAGTCAGTCTCTTAATGAAGACATGTATTATATTGGCCAAGTGCAGTTACTATATACTATAGTATAGTATATCAGGTTTCCAGTTAATCTGAGAGAGACAATTTCATTGGTCATATATAGACTCATAAAAACCCTTCTTCCCCTAGAAACAACAATGTATATGGCAACACATCAGAAAGGATAGATATACTGGAAGTCTTCATCATTGTTGATTTCTGTTCGAATTTGGATTCTATGGCATTTCTATGGCTTTGCATATTTTGCTTAGTAAATGCTTTTTCATTCATTAATTCATTTGTTTATTCATTTGGCAAAGTTAAAAACAAATCCTCAATTCAAATTTATTTTAGGTACTTGTTGAATTCTTGTTTCCATGAAGGAATAAGCCATCTCAAAATTTCCTCCTGAACTTTGGATGCTACATGGTCCTAGATACTCTCCTTTGTCTCCATTAATTCTTGTACTATACAATAATTTTCTATATATTTTTTCATCTTTTAAAAAAGTGAGATTCTCAAAGTGAGATCCAGAGAATCGTGAGCATTTCTAAAACTCTTTCAGAAAGTCTACAAATTAAAAATTAGTTTTTATTTCTAATATGGTAAACATATAATATATAAAAATTACCCAAACTCTTTGGACAGATTCTCAAAAATTTTTAATACCATAAAGATACCCAAGAACAAAAGTTTGAGAATCACTATTCTAAACTCAAGTAGAACATAAACTCCATGAGAGCAGGACTTGTCATCTTAAAAAAATCTTTGTATTCTCTATCTAGCAATGGGCTTTGCATGGCAGATGCTGAGTACCGAACTGAATCTCTTTCTTTACACAGGCTTTCCCCATGCTTGGAACATTCTCCCTCTTCACATGTGCTTCTTGCTAATAAGAATTCTTTTCAAAGCCCAGCTTTGGGCCGTCTCCTACGGAGACCTTTTCTGAGCTCCTTACTTTCTGTTGTATTTCCCAAATTACTTTCTATTTTTTGGTGTAGAAGATAGAGCTCTGAATTTGGATCCAGGAAGACATGAGTTCAAGTCCTGACTTTGATACTTACTTAATAAATATATTCACCTCTAAAAACCTCACTTTCCTCATCTTTAAAATGGGGATAATGATAACCCATCCCTCATGCTGTGAGATTCAGAGATGACATATGTAAAGTTCTATGTCAGTGAGAGCTATTATTTTAATTGTTTTTTTATTTTGATGTGTTCTTAGTTTTTCCTGCTATAGAATGGAAGATTTTCAATGGCAAGAATTGTGGTTTGGGTTTTTGTATCCTGAATGCCTATCACGATACAAAGTAGGTGCTTAATGAATGCTAATGATACCATGAGGCTGATAAAATATGAGCCTGGAGTTTCTGTTTGTTTGTCAGAAGGGATGCGTAGATGGAGTCCATATCCACAGGCATTTGTTCAGTTGCCCACGACATGTACATGTTTTCAAGGAGGATGGTTTGAGTTAAAGTGGAAACCTGGGAATAGAGAACAAATCAGTGCCATCTGGGCCAAACAAATATCTAACCTGTGCCTTTGGCCTTTGAGGGCAACTCTCATCTCTCCCAGAAGCTCTCTCTGCTCTCTATTCCCCATTAACCTAAAAAAGTCAGCACAGTTTCCAAAAATATCTTCTTCCCTGAACCAGTCCAAAATGGAGAAGAATCTAGAGCATGGAGGTCCAATGCTCAGAGGTCAGAGGACTAAAGCCAGCCTCAATTTTCCAATAAGGAAACATTGATATTTTTCTACTGTTCCACAAAATGAAACAAAACAAAACAGAACAAAATACCTTTAAGGCCTCTCGGGAGGTGACATCAGAATTATTTTTGCAAAACCCTCAGAGATTCAGCATTAACTGTGGACAACCTGATCACTTAGAGTGAGATGGGAACCATCTCCCAGCAAGGAAACTACTCAAAGGCACTCAACATCTGGAAGGATGAGTGGCAACAGCTGGAAACCAAAGAGATCGTAGATTAAATAGGGAAGGATGGGGAGGAAGCAGAGGGGAACAGCAGCAGTTTTTACACTTCACTGTTCTGTGCAAAGCAACCTTCCCAAAATCCTTCCTTAATTGATTCCTGTCTGTAGAATAGAGTGAATGCCAGGGCTTGTGAGGGGAAGAAGAACATTGGGAATTGAAGGAAGGAAGACAGAGGGGAAAATAGAGGAAGTTCCCCGAGCAGCACAGGCTGGAAGAACTACAAAGTATGTTCCTGTTAAACACATGCTGTTCACATACTTAGCTTCCCCTCCTGCAGCCACAGAGGCATTTTGTTTCATGCCTGAATCACTTATAGTCATATGGCATTGATGGAGGGAGGATCTGGGCAGAATGTTAATTGTTATGTTTGTCTTACATCCTGTTAATATAAAGTACAATCCTCTGTGTTGTTAGCTCATTTTGCATGACTGTTGAGATGCTCACTCTGTTGAAAAATTAATCTGAGGGACAAAATATTAAATATGACACAGTCCGGGATGCTTGCATACCAGATGCAAACCGTGTTTCTGGGTTTGAGGGGTTTATCAGACAGATGGTTGCAGGACCATAAGCCCACAAGCCTCTCCAAGGTTTAGGGCCATGGGGATCAAGTGTGACATCTAAGCAGCTTTTCTGTCTGACAGTTTTCCTAACAAGCCCTCCATCCCTAATCTAGATACTGTATATAAAGGATGCAGTTCCAGTAGGTAGTAAAGCCAGAGTCCTTTATCTTGTTGAACAATTCATTAGTTCACCATCTTTTCCTACCCAGTGCTCATTTACAAAAAGGAACAAATATATTCATAAACTAGAGTATAAAAAACTCTCTTCCCTCTCCTTCTTTTCCCTTCCTTCACCTTCCCTTCCTTTTCATTCTTCTTCCTGCTTCCTTCTTTCTTTTTCTTCTTCTTTTTCTTCCTCCTTTTTCTTTTCTTCTTCTTCCTTCTTTTTTTCTTTTATTTTTTTTCTTCTTTCTTTTTATTTTTCCTTCCTTCTTCCTTTTCCTTTTCTTCCTCTTCCTCCTCTTCTTCCTCATCTTTCTTTTTTCTCCTCCTCCTCTTCCTGCTCCTCCTAATTCAGGCAACTGTAGCATAGTGGATAGAGAGCTGGCCTCGGAACTAGAAAGGCTCAAGTTCTGACTCGTAACATATACTGTCTGTATGACTCTGGGCAAGTCACTTATATTCGCAGTGATCGGGGCCACTCTCTGACTATATATTTCCTATAAGTTGTTAAACTGCAGTAGTAAAGGGAGTTTCCTCTTTTAAGGGTTCTCTAAATCGATTAAATAGCCCTTACTAAATGACCAGTAACACAGAGGGAAACATAAGGTTGCAGAAGGTAGTGCTTGAGCTGGGTCTTTAAGGAAGAAGAATTCTGGGAGGCTGAGAAAGAGAGTCTTCCAGTGAAAGGGAAGGGAGCACAGAGAAGGGACAATCAAAATATGTGAGGAACAGACAGAAGCTGGTAGAAATGGACCAGAGTGTATGGAGGGAAGGGATGTGTAAGGAGACTAAAAAGACAGGGAAGGGATGGGAAGTAAAGAATTTTAAATGCCAAAAAAAGAAAAATTTGATCCTGGAGGTAATAAGGAACCATTGGAATACAAGACATCCTGTGAGACCAATAAAAGATTCTGTAAGACCAATAAAAGAAATGAATCTCTTTTCACCTTTTCAGAAGGTATCTCAGCACCAAGTACTGTCAAGTGTAGTAGCCTTTATTGTTCTTGTTCAGTCATGTCTGACTTTTTGTGACCCTATTTAGGGTTTTATTGTAAAGATATGACATGGAAGATACTAGCGTGGGACTGCCCAGCATGGCGTACCCTCATCAGAGAAACCCTGTGCTCCATGAGAAAAACAGAATTGAATTAGCTCAGAAGAAACATGAGATGCACAAAGTTAAAGAATTCACTCCAAATGTTCACATGGACTGTGGCAGAGCATTCTGAGTTCATATTGGTCTGATTAACAGCTGGATACCCTAACTTGATTGACTCTAACATAGTGAAGTCATTTTGGTTCTTTTCAAGAATGAAGGGCAGCAATCAACCAACTGGAGTAGTTTGCCATTTTCTTTCCCAGCTCATTTTTACAGATGAGGAAAGTGAGGCAATCAGGGTTAAGTGACTTGCCCAGGGTCACACAGCTAGTAAGTATCTGAGGCTAGATTTCAACTCAGGAAAGTGAGTCTTCCTGACTCATGGCTAGGGCACTATCCACTATCATCTAGATGCCTAGAATCTAGGTAAGTGTATATATGAGAAATAAATGTTACCATATCTCAGGGTTATAAAGGCATTACAACTGTGACCTATTTTAAGAAAATAACAACCAAAAACCCCTCCAAACTTAAGGAAGGCAAAAACCAAAGATTTATATGGAGTGAGAAGGAACTTTAGAGGATTATCTTATCAAACAGATGAGAAAACAGGTTCAGAGAGGTTGTGATTTGTCCAAGGTCACACAGGTGAGCAGAATGTGAACCTGGAATCTCTGCTTCCAGACGGAGATTTCTTGCTACCATACCATACTTAGTTATTGACCTTCCTGCCATCTCCATGCCCTACTGACTGGATTCCAGTTTTCAACTCTATTCCCCTGGGACCCCAAGGATCTGACTGATGAGTAGCTATCATGCTTTCCCTGAATCCAGGCCCACCACGCCACCTCCTGGTGATCTCTATGACCTACAGCACGCTTCTCAACCTTCTTAACTTTATTCTTCCCTCCTTGCATCCCACCTCTTCTTTCACCATCTCCCATTCAACCTCTACCTCTGGAAACTTTCTCATTCCTAAAAAAGACAGATCAATGAATTGTTCTATGATTTTACTCACCACTGCACAGGTTTCCCTCTCCTTTTCTGTTATAGGTTATAGACTGATCAGGAAAGACTGCAGTCTTCTACTAGCGTTATATATGGAGGTATTGCTACTTCCCTATATGTGTTGTCTTCTCTTATTAAAAAGTAAAATCTCTGAAGGCAGGGGAAATCTAGCCTGCTCGTATTTGTATCTTCAAATGATAAGAGGCTTTCAACAGTATTCCTTCTTTCCTTCCTTCTTTCCTCCTTCCTTCCTTCCTTCCTTCCTTCCTTCTTCCTTCCTTCTTTCCTTCCTTCCTTCCTTCCTTCCTTCCTTCCTTCCCTCCTTCCTTCCCTCCTTCCTTCCCTCCTTCTTTCCTTCCTTCTTTCCTTCCTTCTTTCCTTCCTTCTTTCCTTCCTCCTTTCCTTCCTCCTTTCCTTCCTTCTTTCCTTCCTCCTTTCCTTCTTTCTTTCCTTCCTCCTTTCCTTCCTTCTTTCCTCCCTCCCTTCCTCCCTCCTTCCTTCCTTCCTTCCTTCCTTCCTTCCTTCCTTCCTTCCTTCCTTCCTTCCTTCCTTCCTTCCTTCCTTCCTTCCTTCCTTCCTTCCTTCCTTCCTTCCTTCCTTCCTTCCTTCCTTCCTTCCTTCCTCCTTCCCTTCCTTCCTTCTATCAATCCATCCATTCATCCAAACTACACTCATTACAAAACAATGACTTCAGTAACAATAAGAGCTAACATATGTATTGAGAAGTTCGGGAAGGGCTTTGCATATATTATCTGATCTGATGTTTTCATTCACAGTATCCCAACTTTCTTGGCAGATATCCCAGAGGCTGATTTCTGAAGTGCTTCTCATCCCACTCTCCATCTGCAGCTCTGTTGGGTTTTAACTCCATAGATCAAGATGCCTCTCTTAGAATGAGATGATCACTTCTAATCTCACAACCACACTACTAAGTTAAGCAATGGATACTCAACACTTTCCTACCTCTCCCTCAGCTTCCTCTTCCCTTTTATTGGAGGGTTAGAGGAAAGAGCATAACTTCTCCCAAAGACTTCCTTTATAGAAGATGGGACTGATTCATTCCACTTTCTTATATGCTATGCTACATATGCTTCACTCTAACATGTGCAATTCCAATCATCGGAGTCACTATTTAGGTTAGGCCCTTATCACGGGATCAGGGTAACATAGACATAGAGTAGGGACGGCCATCCAGTCTTAGGAGTACTTCCATATTCTCTACTTTTGATCAAGATGGCTACTGGGCCCACCACTGATCAAGGAGGCATGATCCATTCCTTTCCTGTGTGGTTTCCCTTTGCAAAACATATCAAGATGTGAGATTGCCAGTTTTTTAGGGCTTGAAGCAGATTCTTGAGGAGGTATTGGGTTTCTTCCCTTCCCTTAGCAATGAGGAAGGCAGAAAGGAAGGGGGGAACCTCACTCCTCTCTGATTATAAATGTACCCAGATTCTTCCATCTTTGAAACAAAACAGAACAAACTTCATTTGACTCTGCTAACCCTTAAGCTAGTTTCCTATATTTAGTCTCCTTTTCACAATTAAACTCACAGAAAAAAAAAAGAACCTAGTAAAACCCCCAAAAGATTGTATCGGTTTGTTCCCACCATTGCCATCTGGCTTTCCAATCCTACCATTTTACTGAAATTGTTCCATCCAAATCACCAGTAAAACTCTCACTCTTCTCTATTTCGGGATCACAATAGTCACTACTCAGTCCTCCATGTTCCTATATGACAATTCCTTCTCAGTTTCTTTTGTTGAAGACATGTCCCATGACCTGATCTCAATACATAAGTGAAACCAAAGGCTGTGTCCTGGTACCTAAGAAGACTTTTCTCTCTATAAACTCTATTTTGGTGATTGCCTTGATTCCCAAGAATTCAATTACCTTTATGCAGCTCTCTTTGCTTTTTAAAAAAATCTTATTCTAGGTCAATTGTCCAAAATGGAGCTCTATTTTTTCTTGAAAAACAGACTTTCCCCTAAAGTTTCAGTTTCTTACACCATCTTTCTAGTCAAACAGTTTTGCAGTCTGAGCACTGTCTTCAACTTTTCCTTGTCATTCATCCCCTTTATTGATCAGTTGACAAATCCTTCCAGTTACCTGCAAAACATCTCTCATCTTTTTTCTTTCATTCCCATGGCCATCACTTGAGTTCAAAACATCATCACTTCTCACCTGGACTACTACAATAGCCTAAAGGATCTCTTCACATCCAGCAATCTCTGCACAGCTGCTGAATTACAATTCTTCAAGCACAGATTTGACTCTGTCCCTCCTCTCATCAAGAAGCTTCAGTGGTTTCCTTCAGGAAAAAAACCAATCTTCTACTTGGCATTTAAAACTCTTTATAATTTTGCCTTAACTTATCTTCCCAGGATTATTTTAAATTTCTCAATCACACTCTATGTTCTAGCTAAAAGCATTTAGTTGAACTTTCCTATGTAAGATATTTCATCTCTTCCTCTCTCCTCATCTCAGCTTCTTAGAATCACTGGCAGGTTTCCAGATTCTGCTTGAAAGTACTTCCTAGTAGAAATCCTTCCTGGACCCCTTAGTTATTATTCTCCTTCCCACTTACCTACAATGGAATATAAGCTCCATAAATGTTTAAAAATTGCTTGTTGAATTAGTTTCAAAATTGGCAAGGCAACTTATGTACATTATCTCATTTGTATCTTCCAACAATGGCACTAAACAGATATTATAGGTATTATTATCCCATTGTACCAAGGGGAAACTGAGGCTTAGGAGGATTAAGTAACTTTCTCATGCTCACACATAAGTGACAAATTTTAAACCCAAGTTTCTCTGACTCAAGATAACCATGTCATTCATGAAATCATATGACTTTTAACCTTATTTAGAATATTAACTTAGAATTAAGAGGAGACTGAAATTACGAGACTTATAATAGATTTTAATGAAGGTAGATGAGGATGAGAAGTAGAGTAATTGTGGGAGTAGTGACAGTTAAAGTATTGTGTATATAATGGATCATGTTTTGGAAAACATTTCAAATACTTATCTCATTTGATCTTTACAACAACCCTGGAAAGAAGGTGATATTTTTTCCATTTTATAGGAAAGGGAAACTGAAGCACAGGGTAGTCACACAGCTGACACATTCCGGGGGCCAGATTCATACTTAGGTCTTCCTGATCCCAAGTTCTGTTTTCTATTCACTGTAGAGAGGAGGGACAGTTCTGAACACTTCACTCTAATTCAACAAAGATTTACTAAGAGTCTACTGTGTTCCATACATTGTAGGAAGCACCAAGGGTTTTCATTAGATCTCTACAGACCTGTACAATGGGAATTGTGCCAATTAGATAGTATAATGGATAGAGCACTATGTCTGAATTTAGGAAGACTTGAGTTTAAATCAAATTTTACTAGCTGTGTTACCATGATTAAGTCACTCAATCTTTGCCTCATTTTCTCAATTATAAAATGGAGATAATAATAGTTCCTGTTCCTCAGGATTGTTGTCAAGATCAAATGAAATAATATTTATAAAACATTCAGCACAGTGCCTGGCACACAGTAGGCACTCAAAAAAAAAAAAACTTTATTTCCTTCCTTTTCTTTCACCATTTTGGAAAAGAGAAAAACAAGTCTCAGGAAGAAAAAAGGATTTGTCCATTGTCACAGAGATACCAGTCAGGGGCAGGATTCAAGCAAAGTCAAGGCTACTCTGATTCTAATTAGAAAGATACTTCCAGTAGAGTACAAAGCAAACATAAATAAATAAATATATATATATATATATATATATATATATATATATATATATATATATATATAGAGAGAGAGAGAGAGAGAGAGAGAGAGAGAGAGAGAGAGAGAGAGACAGAGACAGAGAGAGAGAGAGAGAGAGAGAGAGAGAGAGAGAGAGAGAGAGAGAGAGAGAGAGATATTTTTAAATAAATGAATCATGGATTATGAGAATACTCACTCAGAACTCACTTTGTCAAACCTCACATTGACATGACTGTGGTAAAATTGCTCATGGAATACTTTAGGGTGTGTTCCTTGCAATTCTTAATTTTAGTTCCCTCTCAATCCTGCCCTACTACCTAAAGGAAGGACTATTTACATATACAAATTCAATCCGTGTTAATTAACACATCCACTTTTATTTGCATAATCAGGCTAAAATTTTTGTGGGTTAATTAGACTTTATGCAAATTGGATTAAGGAGATTTACTTGAGGTTTTGATAACCTGACTGTTGTAGTCCATGGATATAAATAAAGGCAGTCTTGCTTACAATTTATATCTTGAACCCTGTTTCTTTTTTAAGGTGTTTTTTTTTTTTTTTTTTTTAAAGCAACAGTAGACATTTATTTCCTTTCCATGCCTTCCCTCCCTGCAAAACTGAAAATTCTGTTCAAAGCAATGCTATCTTCTCTTGATGGATTGAATCAGTAATCTGGTAAGGATACCAGATGTTTTTGCTTTTTTAAATGAAAATCTACTGTTTACAGCTGGCTTCTTTTCCATATAAGGAAGCAAGATTTAGTGGAAAGGACACTAGATTTATAGTCAAAAAACCCCAAATCTTTGCTTTGCCATTTATTAACTATGGGCTCTTCGTCACCCTGGGACTTAGTTCTCTCATTTGTAAAATGATGAGGTTGGAGCAGCAGATTGTTAATTCCAAATTCTATGATGCCACGAATCATAGATTCTGGGCTTTGCTCTTGGAGTCAGGAAGATCCGAGTTCAAATTTTACCTCAAATACTTCCTAGCTATGTGATGCTGGACAAGTCACTTAATCCTGTTTGCTTTTGCATTTGTAAAATGAGCTGGAGAAGGAAATTGCAAACCACTCCAGTATCTTTCCCCCAATAGGGTCATGAAGAATTGGACACCACTGAAATGGTTCAGTAACAATATCAACATACATATGAAATAATTTCAGAGGAGAGGATTAGTATAAGCTTTGGATGAAGGGCACCATATTAAGATGTGGGCATTTGATAAGAGTATGATTTTTTTTTCCCCCCACGGGAGGCTAGAAACACAAACTCACATGTACAATGTCATAATTTCCTCAGTTATTTGTTCTTATATCTTCTCTACGGCAAAATGATTATACAACAAGATTGAAGGATAAACTCAGTCACAGATCTGTGTATTACATTTGTACCCATGTCATGTTAAAAGGAATACTCCCAGGCTATTCAGATCCCTGCCCATTCTCAGGAAGACATGGAAAAGAACTACATAGAATAAAAAGGGAGGGATAAGGTTTAATCTGCTCCAATTCATAGTATACCCCATCAACAAGATCATGGATCTTTTTAAAACTTTGTCTAAGAATTCAAGACTTTTTTTTTAAGGGAAGGGGGTCACTGATGATTTAGGAAACAAAGGAATTGTGACATGTTCACAAGGAAATTGGGTCAAAGTGTGCAGCGCAAACATGAAGCATCAGGAAGAAAGCAAAACCTCTGCAAATGGGAGGGAACATCTTTAATACTGCCTCCTCTTTCTGAAGCCCTAATCAAGTGGTTTTATCATCCGAAAGTAAGCTGCCCTGTTATAGATCACCAGATGGTCCTGTAGTTACCATAAGTGCCTCCAGATTTGCAGGCTGTGAGTTTAATAGATCTGCTAAGCAGTGGTTAATAGAAGTCCTAAGTCAAGCTTCTTATAACAGAGGACGGACTCATCAAAATAAATGAGTGTAATATGCTGAGAATATTGGGTTTTTTCTTATAGCAAGCCTTTTGGGGCCATGAGGATTCAGATTCTAGGGTTCTCCTAAAGAAAATGTTTGGAGCTGGCGTATACGTCATGGCTTCTAACAGGAACAAAGAGCTGGCCATGAGGTGTATAGTAAGTATGGAAATGATACAAGGGAGGACCTGGATTCAAATCCCAGCTCTGCCACTTACTGGCTGCGTGACTTTGGTTAAGTCACTTAATTTAGAGCCTTCCAGCTTTAAATCTAAGATCTCAGGTACCCTAATACCTTAACTGAGGTGGGATAGATTGGTCTCTGCCTCCATATTAGATCCAGCACAGGCACAAAGCCTCAAATATTTCAGATTTCTAGCTTCAAATCACATTCATGTAATAACCCCTTCTCAGTTAAGGTCACCATACCATCACAGGAACATAGATTTATTGTTGGAAGGGGCTATCAAGGCCTCTATCAGGGAGCTGAAAAAAATTAAGCAATTTGCTAGTATGTGTCTGTAGCCTTGAAGAATGAAACTCAGGTCTTCCCGCTTCTTAATGATATGTAACTGCCCTTGCTTATTTTACTTAAGAAAATGTTGGAAGATGAGAAAGCATTTTTTTTTAAAGAAGTGCCTTAAAGGTTAGCTTTATCTTAAGGGGAGGTACATATTGGAGTCCCCTTTCATCTATCAATAAAGGATCAAAGATCATGATGGAGGTAAACAATTAAAGAGCCTCATTCCAAATGAACCAAAGGATTAAAAAACATGTTATTTACTAATTTCCTCTTGTCCCTGACCCCACTCCAGTAAGCAATGTCTTCCAATGATTCTTACCTGTTCCTAGAACTGGACACTATCCGCTGGCAGATCACCGTGGTGGTTGAGTGTTTCCCACCATTTCCCACCTCCTGCTTGACATCCCATTGCCGGGGCTCGCTTGTCTTGATGTTAAGAATGTTCACACCTTTCTTCACCTTGGCTCTGTTGGGTCAGAGATTATAAAATGGTAATTAATCATTATCCATCAACTTGGTCTTTCCACTCCAGATATCCAAGCTCCAATATTCAATGGTTAAGACTATCCCCTCCCCCAAATCTTAAAATGACTAGGATTTATGTATATGCCACTTTAAGGTTTACATGGTCGTTTATGTGTTATCTTCCTATGGCAGATGCCTATTGATGAGGAAACTGAGACTGAGCGAGCTGACATAATTTGCTAAGAGATGGGGTAGAAGTACAAGTGAGCCAGATGATGGATCCCTTTAGAGAGCTTCTATCCTGATGAGGAAAGACAACAGATAAAGAGAAGAAGGTAAAGTTATGGAGATGAAAGTTGGGGAGGGAAAAGGATATAGTAAAGAGATGAGAAATATAGTGGAAGACCAAATCCCTGCAAAATAAGGTAAAGGCTCACTTGTCAGCCAGGGAACCGAGGGGGCAAAACTGTTGGAGAATAGGTCCAAGATATATAGAGAGTAGAGAGCCACGGTGTATTCTTCATCCAGGATAAGAAAGAGGTTGTTTCATTCCCCTCGATAAGAATCTGACCCCCCCACTCCCAGGAAAACAGGGGAGGAATGGGAGAAAGGAACTAAAGCTCTAGAACAGGGCAATTGGTGGCAACATCAATCAATATATCTTACATCTCTCTTTTCTTAATGAAGCTCATTGGGCTCCTCAGATATCAAGAACAGAAACTATCTCTTTACTTAATTTTTATATACAATATTTAGTATAGTATATAGTATGTGTATATGTATATATACTCTATACTTAGTTTTTAATTAATATATATATATATATATATATATATATATATATAATATTTTTATTATGTGCCTGTGTATAAAAATATACTCTGTACCTGGTTTTAAATATATATTATATAGTAGATATGTGTACATATATATGTGTATACATAAATATACATATATATAATTTACCTATATATATGTGTGTATATATATGTGTGTATGTATTTTTACATACATACATATACATATATATATATATATATATATATATATGTAGTAGATGGAATTCACTCTGAAAAGAGATGACAATAGCAGTTAGAAAGACTGGGAAAGGCTTCCTACAGAAGGTGGGATTTGAGCTAAATCTTAAAGGAAGCCAAAGAAATGAAAACAGAGGTAAGGCAGGAGAACAGGGGCCTGTTAAAATGTTTTGTTAAAGTAAACCCTACCTTGTCCATGGGAGAAGAGCACTGCTTGCCTTTGGGAAACAAAATCCAAAGCAACATTTCCATCCTCACTTAAGTAATTGAGCCAACCTGGTGATATCAAGACAGACTGTCTGCTTAGCTTGGGCAGGTTTTCCCTCCCTTGCTTAAAGGAGGCACTTTAGGGAATGTTCTGTGTTTCCTTGAAATAGTTTGCCCCATTTGGATTTTGCTCAGGAGTTCCCTTTCCACTGAAGCTACAAATTGTTCTTTCTGCCTCACAGTTCAGATTAATAGGAGGATTCATGTTGACTGAGGTAGGCATCTTATCCCAATGTACCCTGGGAGTGAAAGCTACTAAAATGTAATAAAAAGACGAAGGCCACAAGTCCATTGTGCTCATCTAGTCTCCTGGTTAATGAGGGTATTAGGTTTTCATATCTACATTAAGGAAAAGTCATTTAGAAGGGGTAATGTTCCCAGGGAAAATTAGTTCTATGGAGGGAGGCTGAACTTGGCACTATGGATTCAAGGCTTCCAAAATAAACACTCAAGTTTATATTGTGGAAACATAATGTGCTCTGCGGGCAAGAGTTTTAACGATGGGGGCAGCAGTGGCTACTGTCCACCAGGGTTAAACGGACAGGGCCAAAGTAGTAGAATGAGCCTCTTTGTCATAGAGGATGCAATGGACTCTGCTGCATGTACCTGCAAAAGTGCCACTAAGTTGAAGCCGGGCCATCAGATCTCAACCTTACACATATTTTGGGAAATTTCCCATTAATTTAGCCACTTCTTAGCTTGTCCTTCATCATCTTGGCTGCTGTCACATCCATGTCATATAGGTGTAAATGCATTTACACCTCTCATTCTTTACACTTAGCATTCTTTCTAGTCTAATATAGTTCAGCCTTTAAATAAAGATTTATTTACACTGTGCTAGCATGCAAAAGCAAAACTGTCCTCACTTTGGGAGGGCTTATGTTCTATTGAATGGGGAAGGTTACCATAATAAATACAAAATATACTGTATAAAATATATACAGTATGGAGAGTGTTAAGAAAGATAGGAGGTAGTAGCTGAGTTATATTTTGAATCAAAGAAGGTAGATATAAGAGACAGGCATAAAGAGGGAGAATACATAAGAAATGCTTGCAGAAATGAAGTTGAAAATTATCTTTGCATATTTAGAAAAGTAAAATACTATTGAAAATTTAAAAAAGAGAATATACAAGACATGGGAGGAGAAAGACAAAGGCGTTAATGCAGGAGATGGATTGAGGTATTTAAGAAATTGCAAATTGAATAGTTTGGTGAGAATGCTGAGTGTGTAAAAGAGTATATATTACTTCTTTCCTAATACTTTGGCTCTAGACCTTAGACAGACAATTTGTAAAGAAAAACCAAGATAAGGGCATGTGCATGGCATAATGGATCGAACACTGGGCTTCGCATAGGGAATATCTGAGTTCAAATCCAGCCTTATACACTTACTAACTGTGTGACCCTGGGCAAGACATTTCAGCCTGTTTGCCTCAGTTCCTCCTCTATAAAAAGAGCTGGAGAAGAAAATGGCAAGCCATTCAAGTATATTTGCCAAAACAAAATAAACAAAACCAAAACATCCCCCAAATAAATGAAACCCCATGGAATATATTGGTGTGCTATTATCCGCAGAGCCACCAAGAATTGGACATGCCTGAGCAACAACAAATTTTCTGAGTCACTGGTCTGATGCTCTGTCTACAATACCTTCTAGCTGCCTAGTGAGAGACAGTAGGACAGAGACCTGGAGACAGAGACAGAGACCAAGATTTCGGTGGTGGAGCCCTGTTAGAAAGAGAAATCCTCAATGGTTCTGAAAATTATATATCCTTAGGATGTTGGCTGGCGTCCCTAAGGATCTAAATAATTTGCCCTTGTGGACGTGGAAATATAATTTGTCCAGGTTCACAAGGTCAGGAATCCTCCAAAATAGACAGATTCTCAGCCCAGGTCTCCGTGACATGAACATTGGCTCTTTTGTTCAATTCAGTGAGCATTACCCCCTTTCTTGCTGTTAGTATAATATCAGCAAAAAATGTTGCAGAGAAAACCCTGAATTTCACGGTGATGCATTCATTCATTCAAACAAACAAATATCGTTGTTCCAGCCCCAGTAGGTTGGTAAGTGCCAGAGCTTGTGGGTCCCTCCTTATTTATAACACCACAATACATAATGTCTGTGTATATACAGACAATCTATGCTCTCCACCTGCACAGTACAAATGTTTACAGTTAAACATTTATTCTCTTTTAGCATTTCACGACTTACAAGCAAAACCCATTTCTGCCACATTCCAAAGATTGCCTGGCTCTGCTGTTTCACAAGTGATGATTAACATCTTTAAAGAAAATCAATATTCAGCACGAGCTTTGTGTACCTGCAGTCAGGGTTCCCCCTTAGACTAAGGAGGATTCTAGCTATGGTCTTCTTTGAAATGTCCGACCACTTTCTTTTTTCTCTTTCCATAATTTCCCTTGCTTTTAGAAGGTATCAAGGGGTTTTGTTTTTTGATTAAGGAAGGGGAGACATCTCACAGCTGTACAATTTCACGTTACTTTGGGGAAAGTTTGGTCCCTCTCTAAATAAATAGTTATGGAAGTCAAAAATCATCTCAACCTGTTCTCATTTTGAAGTTGGATTACTTCATGGTCAAGCTGTTATTCTTAAAGACTGCACATCATTAATCTATATCTGATAGCTTGATCTCTAGGAGAGGGGTATAGGAGAGAAGGATGGAGAAGAATTTGCAACAGGTTTTTGCAAAGGTAAATGTTGAAAACTATCTTTGCATATATTTGGAAAAATAAAAAAAAAATTTAAAAAGTTACAAAATGAAAACGAACCCCCCAAAAAAGATGTTATTCTTCGAGCCATAGACAGGAGGGATCCACATTCATATTCTGCCTTTTAAACTCATACAGGTGAATTAACCACTGAAAGCTTCAGGTTCTTTGTTTCAAAAACAAATAATGACAACTACACTACCTACTTTCTAGTGTTATTATGAGGTTCAGGCCAGACAGTATATATTAAGTCTCTCTCTGCAAGTTTCTCTCACATTCACTGATAGTCAATTTGTCTTCATCTTAGGTATGGTGGAAAGGGTGATGGGTTTGGAATTAGGGTTAGAGGGTTCAAATAGCTAGTAGCTAGCATTTACATGGGTCTCTATGGTTTGTAAAAACATTTTATATACATTATATCATTTGATCCTCAAAATGATTCTAGGAACCAGGTACTATCACTGTCTTTATTTTATCATTGGAGAAAACTGAGGGCTGAGATAGTTAAGTGAATTGTCCAGGTCAAAGACCCATTTATTGGATGTAGGACTTTGGTCATATTCTATAAGCTCATTGAATTTCAGTTTCTTGTCTGCACAAATGTACCACATTTATAGTTAGATTTGTTATGGTTCACTTGTATAGTCATGTCCAACTCTTCATAACCCAATTTGGGGTTTGCCATTTCCTTTTCCAGCTCATTTTATAGATCAGGAAACTGAGGCAAACAGGATTAAGTGATCTATTCAAGATCATGAGCTTTAAGTGTCTGAAGCTGGATTTGAACTAAGGAAGATGAGTCTTCCTGACTCCAGGCCTCTGTCACTCATTACAGAAGTAAGTTTGGTCACATCCTAGTTTTCTAGGCTTCCTTACAATATCCCCATGAGAAGGATTTTTAGGAGCAAGGCTGGAGAACAGAATCAGTACTGATATGGACTCCTTAGACAACTACAAATTATAGGGCACACCTCGGGGCAGTATGAAGAGCACTGGGTCTAGATTTAAAAAGACCTGAGTTCAAATTTCCATCATATACTTACTGCATCATTAGTGTGACCTTTGCAATTCACTTACTCTGTCTACCTCAATTGCTTGTTCTCCAAAATGGTGCTAATAATACTTGTTCCACAGAGATATGAAAATTTAAAAAAATAAGATCTTTGTAAATTTTTTAACATAGTGCCTAGCATACAGCAGGCATTTAATAAATGCTTGTTCTCTTTATAAGCAGATGAATATGGGACTTCTGGGCATGACTTGAGTAATCCCAAATGGGGCAGAATTCCCATATTTCTAGCAATGACCTGCAGAAGGATGCATTGAGAATTCTCTGTTTAAGAAGAGATTTTTTTTAATTGTTGTCCTTCCTTCCTTCCTTCCTTCCTTCCTTCCTTCCTTCCTTCCTTCCTTCCTTCCTTCCTTCCTTCCTTCCTTCCTTCCTTCCTTCCTTCCTTCCTTCCTTCCTCCCTCCCTCCCTCCCTCCCTTCCTTCCTTTCTTTCTTCCTTTCTTCCTTCCTTCCTTCCTCCCTCCCTCCCTCCCTCCCTCCCTCCCTCCCTTCCTTCCTTCCTTCTCTTCCTTCCTTCCTTCCTTCCTTCCTTCCTTCCTTCCTTCCTTCCTTCCTTCCTTCCTTCCTTCCTTCCTTCCTTCCTTCCTTCCTTCCTTCCTTCCTTCCTTCCTTCTTTCCTTCCTTCCTTCCTTCCTTCCTTCCTTCCTTCCTTCCTCCCTTCCTTCCTTTTCTCTCTCCCACTCTCCCTTTCTTCATATTTCAATCTAATCTTGATACAATAGAATTCAATCTGCAAAAAAAGTATATTTTATCTTTTTAAGTAGATTAGGTAAAGTTATCAATCAGATATGATTTCAAGTTCAGCATTCTATCTATGACAACCTTTCTAGCAGACAACTCTTTCTTTCCATTCCTTATTCTTTTACCTCTGTCAACATAGTCCTCCACTTTTGTGGGTAATCCATTTTCTCCGTCTTCCCACCCCTTTTCAGCTCCCTTTTACGTGTTTTATTTCTTCATTAGAATATAAACTCCTAGAGGCCAGGGACTTCTTGGCTTCTGTTTGTATTTGGATTCCCAACCTTAGCATAGCACCTAGCACACAGTAAGTGCTTAACAAATGCTGGTTGACTTGACTCTATAACAGAAATGACTGATTGTCACATCAGAAGAAAATGCATAGAAATGAAGATAACCTATCCTTCCTCTCTAAATGTAACTCCATTTTATTGGTATTAAGCCTTCATATATTTAAATGTTGCATTTCTGAAAGGAGATAGCAAAATTTTAAATCCCTTGCACTGATAATCTACACCCTAACTCTGCCTTACAAAGAGCTGTCATAAAGCAAAAACATTAGACTTAAAAGTCCAAACAGATTTATGGACCCATTATAGTTGTCCTATCCATCTTACATGTCTGACCATTGTTGCTCAGGGTATTAAGATGGAAATAATACCATCTACAATGAATAAAAATGATTATGTTGTCCTTTACAAGTAGTTCATACTACATAAATGCATAGCACACCAATATCTCTCACCCCTTTCAGAATAAGGATCATAAATCTGTTCTGGTCTCAAACCCTACTACTTTCTGGCTAGGACCAGCCCGGATCCATTTATTTTATACTTTCCTATCTACCATACCATCCATAGCACACAGTAGGCACTTAAAAGGTCAGTCCTTCCTTCCTTCCTTCCTTCCTTCCTTCCTTCCTTCCTTCCTTCCTTCCTTCCTTCCTTCCTTCCTTGCTTCCTTCCTTCCAACTGGTCCTACTCTTGGGTTTGAAGTTCATTTATTCTTTGGAAATGAGTTTGAGGGCCTGAAAATCAAAAGGTTGGCAATGATTATGAAGATAGGATCAGTTCTATGATCTCCTTGATCACTGAAATTTCTTTTTAGAAGTTTATTTATATTCTTCATTTGTGTGTGTCCATATGCCTTTGAGATTCACCTTCTTTCCCCAAACATAATTCTCTGCCTCTAACAAAGTCTAAGAACAGCAGCCACTGAATCATCTGGAACAAACCCTCTCTCCTGCTCTCAGATCTATTGTGAAAATTACAGTCAAGCTGCAGCTCAGGCGTAGAAAGTTTGATAAATGATTTTTCTTTTTCACTCTTCAATTCAACTTAACAAACACTGACCTCTTTTGGTTGCTGCTGTCTGGTAGTTCAAATTTATTTTTAATGCTTGGAAACAGGTACTCATTAGTCAATCAAACAACAAGTATTTAATAAACACTTATCAAGTATTAAACATAATACTAAGAGCTGAGAAAGCAAATACAAAGTTAAGAATAGTCTCTGTCTTCAAGGAACTTACAATCTAATAGGGGAGACAAGATTTATACACATAGGTAAAAATACAAGACACCTGAAGTTTCCAATCTGATCTGAAGATAGGACAATTATGGCTTTTAAATATTGTTATACAAAAAATATCTTATTTCATATCTTATTTCCAGGCCCAGACTATGGACTACTCATCTTCCAGAGCACAGAACTAAGATCATAAGTAGAAGATATAGAGTGGCAAATTTGGGCCCATTATGATGGCCAAACTATTGGGGAGCCTGAAACTAGTGACCTCTTAAGTTCAAGAATTCTGAATTTCCATACTATGTGTCAATAAGATGTCTATACTAAATCTTCTTTTAGGATACTACTTTATTGGGAGCAGGCCACCAAGTATTTAATAGGATTTCAAGGATTTTTGACAATATTGTAGCACTGAGTGAGAGAATAACAAAAAAGGAACTTTGATTGTGAGAAGGGAAAAAAGGAGAAAGCACATTCTTTATCTAAATTTTTGGAAATGGAAAAGGCCTTTTCTAAAATAGTAAGGAATAATAAAGCTCCAGAGTTGGAAATGACCTCAGTTGTCATCTAAATCCAGTCTATACCTGGCCAATAGTAACCCAGTCTTTACTTGTATACCTCCAAAGAACTCATTACTCGTCCAGGAAGATGGCAATGAAGATGAAAATGATAATTTCTTAGTAGTCAGCTTCTCCTCCTCCTTCTCTTCCTTTTCCTCCTCCTTTCTCTTCTTTCCCTTCCTCTTCTCTTTCCTCCTCCTCCTTTTTCTTCTCCTCCTTTTTTCCTTCTTCTTCTTCTCCATTCTTCATTCTTCTCCTCCTCCTCCTCCTTTTTCTTCTCCTCCTTTTTTCCTTCTTCTTCTTCTCCATTCTTCATTCTTCTTTCTTCTTCATTCTTCTCCTCCTCCTCCTCTTCCTTCTCCTCTGTCTCCTATTCATCTGCCTTCTCTTCCTCCTTTCTTCCTCATCTTTCTTCTTCAACAACAGTTAATAAAAAGAAAACTAATTTAACCATAATAGGAAAATGATATTTTAAATGTATTGAGAACAGCCTGAGTTGATAGTCTGTCAACATGGCAATAGGGATTTAGCATTTAATTTGTACCAAACATTGGACAAAAACTGGAGATACCCTCTTCTCCCCCTCACCCCTCCAAGCTCAAATAATCCCTGTCTTCAAGAAGCTTATAATCTCATGGGAAGGACAATATGTAAATTACTATGTAAAAACAGTGTAGATATAGTACAAATGGAAAGTAATTTTAGAGTGAAGGAACTTGAAGCTGTGTGGAATCAACTAAGACCTCCTGCAGAAACTGAGTTTATAAGAAAGTTAAGGAGTAAGAGGAAGGAGAGCTCATCAGGAGTGAATATGGCCAGTGCAAAGGCATGGAGTGGGGAAATGGAGGGTCACATGTAGGAACATGTTGGCAAAAGTTTAATAACTGACTCTAGAATAAAATGTATACATGACACACTTTTAAATTTCATCTGAATTATTACTATTTTGCCACTTTTTAAAGCTTAGACAATCAGCAAAACAATAAATTCAATCCTGATCTACAGCACTGATGATTTTCAAGGTAAGTATCTACACTAAAATTTTAACATTTGAGAGCAAATTTAAGCTGGGTAGCATGCTTCCACATCGCTTTTTATATATGCAGAAAAGCAAGGAAGTCAATAAAATTGCATCATATAATATGTGGAAGGGAGTTAACTGTAGGAAGATAAGATATAAGGTAGGAGGGAAGCAGCTGTAAAATCCTATAAAGGATTTTAGAAGTTTTGTGCAATAGGCCATGCTGTAAGGTGCTTGAGTTCTTGGGATCACAGGGATTGGACTATAATGAATCTATTACAAGGAGCAGCTGTGTCCTGGAAAACATCTTTTAATCCACTTCCTGTTCTCTTCTTCGATTTCATGGATATACCAATGTTTGGAGATAGGGATCCTGACATAAACTACAAAGATCCATATTCTACCTTAACTGGTTTAGAACGGTGGAAAATGTGGCAGAATCAGTTTAGCATTCACGAACCTTCCCTGCCTAAATGCTAATACAACTTTAATGTGCTACCTGACAACATCTTATATCCATCTGCAGCCCAGAGATTACTATGTCGTATTTATGCATGTACACATGCTAAAAATTTTATGGCCTTTTCTGTAGCTGTTTTACCTCATATATTGACATAATTCTAATTTAACTTCATAATAATCCAAACATGAAGGTATTTCATGCAACAGATCAGGCACACAATTCATTGAAATGGCAGGAATTGAATGTTGAATGTTGAAGGCCAGGTTACCTTTAGCCATGTCTTTATTAACATCTAAGAAAAAGACTGCTCTGCTACTTAAATTAACCACAAAATTGTAGCTGTTCAATACTAGTTAAAAGAGAGTCTTAACCTTCTTGATGCTTTGATGGATCCCTGATTGTATCAGTGTGGGTACACATTTGATGGTGCAAATCCCAGCTTACCCACATCTTCTTGCTCTTAGTTTTGACTCTTTCTCACTCCATTTTGGGGTTTTCTTGGTAAAAATACTAATGAGGTTTATCATTTCCTTCTGTAGCCCATTTGACAGATGAGAAAACTGAGACAAACAGGAGGAAATGGTATGGCCAGAGTCAGACAGCTAGTAAGTGACAGAGGCCAGATTTGAAGAAATTTCTTGATTTCCAAGGCCAGTGCTCTATCCATTGTGCCACCTACATGCTTCCGTAACTCTTGCCCTTCTATAAATACCACTGAAGGGAATCTCCACAAAACAAGAGCTTCCTGAATTTCAGTCTTTTAAATTTCTTTTTCCTGTGGTAAAATATTGTTCTCTAATTTATCCAACACCCCAAACTCTTCTCATCTCTTTGATGTTCATGGGATCATAGATTTGCAAATGGAAGAAATTTTAAAAAACTTGGAGCCCAGCGGTCTTATTTTTTCAGATAAGGAAAGTAAAGTTCATAAAATCATAATATCATAGATTCAGAGCTGAAAGGGACTTTGTTATTCAGTCATTTAGTCATGTCCAATTCTTCATGGCTCCCTACACAATAATGTCCATGGAGCTTTCTTGGCAAAGATACTGGAATGATTTGTTATTTCCTTCTTCAGTGGATTAAGGCAATCAGAGGTTAAGTCCCTTGCCCAAGATCATGTAGCTAGTAAGTGTTTGAGGCTGAATCAGAACTCAGGTCACCCTGACTATAGGCCAAGCACTTTATCTAAAGGCATCTTAAAAGGGATTTCAGATGCCAGCAGTTACAACCTTTTTATTGTACAGATAAGAAAAATGAGGATCAGAGAGATTAAGTGGCCCAGAGCCATACAATATCTGTGGCATGATTTGAATTCAGTTCCTCCTCACCCCAAGTCCAATATTCTCCATTATCCTATGCTCCCACTCAGGGGAAAAGACAAAATCCATCATGAAAACATCACTTTTCTTGCTGTAGACTTGATCCATTTTTTTACATCCAGGATATGTTAGGACATGTTCATTTTTATTAAAAAATTATCAGTTTGTAGTCTAAAAATGTGATTCTTATTACTCTCTCCCACTGTAATTGAAGACAGAATGGGATTGCCCAGGACTGAGGGCTATTTCATGTTTTTCCTTTGTTCTATTGGTGGCTGTGACCAAATAATATATCTCCCTGAGGCCAGTCTACTAGTGTTAGGCCAGGCTACTGTTAGCAAGTTTGTTTTTCAGAAAGCAGAAACAAGCTATTGCCAGGCCCATGTTCAGAAATTTGCCAGTATTGCAGAAGCTGCCAGAGCTTGGAGTTTGTTGACATGGTCTTCAAGAGTCTAGGGTTAACTTATGTCATGATGAGGCACTGTAATATGTGGACTCTTTATAGGAGATTTAACACTTGAAAGGATCTGGACAAAGGATCTTAATAAGCACCACCTGAGTTTGACAGGAGGCCTTTTTAAAGTCCCCCTTTCCTTTCATATTGCTATTGAAATTATTTCACTCATGTAGAATTCTTCAGGATTCCATTTGAAATTTTCTGGACTGATTTGCTTTTCCTTCTCCAGTTATTTTACAGATGGGGAAACTGAGGACAAGTGGGTTGGTTAAGTGACTTGTCCAGGCTCACACATCCTGTAAGTGTCTGAGATTATATTTGAACTTGGGTCTTCCTGACTTCCTAACCAGTGATCTATCCACTGTGCCAGCCCCCTTTGAGATTCTCTTCCTTTTTTTTCTATATGTATCTTCCATGTACACAGTTATTTGCATTATATCCTCCCAATTTGAAGGTAAACTCCTTAAGGGAAGGGCAACATGTGTGTGTGTGTGTGTGTGTGTGTGTGTGTGTGTGCGTGTGTGTGTGTGCGTGTGTGTGTGTGTGTGTGTGTGTGTGTGTCTATCTGTCTGTCTGTCTTTGTCCCAAGAATATAACTCAGATGCTGGAAATGGTAAGCAATTAATAAATTTTGGGTGAGTGATTAATTTACTAAAAGAATCAAAGGGTTAGGATCAGCTCTGTTGATGAGAATACAACCATATTGATGAGATCACAAATCCACTGCAGTGAAAGGGTAGGAGAATAAGAAAAAGAAGAATTTTAATATTATTGTTATTATCATCCCCATTTGACAGATAAAGAAACTGAAGCAAGCAGAAGTTAAAGGACTTGCTCAGTGTTTGAGGTAGAATTGAAACTCAGATCTTCCTGACTCTAGATGTAGCATTTTACCCACAGTGCCATTTACTTCTCTCTTTCTTGCAAAGAAGAAGGAGGAGGAAGAGGGAAAGAGGGAGGAACAGGAAGCAGGAGAGGAGAACTAAAGGAACATTTCCATGCATTCTTGATAATGAGTGCACTGATCTCTTTTGCACATACCTTTAAACTCTCAAACTTCTAGTTAGTTACTTTATTATAAATTAGCATAAGCTGAGCTTGTAAGTTGGTAAGACACCCAATGAGTTGCACAGTATGATTGTTTGTCTTTTCCCATAGAAAGAAAATCAGTCCTTTTTCCTAAGATCTGATTAAGACTGGGAAGCAGCTAAAAAGTACTAAAATCTCTCTGAAGGTAGACGTTAGATTTGAACTTGTATCCTCAGCTTCCAAATCCAGCAAGTGATGAGTCTGATGGGGAATTTCCCATAGCATTCCTTCATATGTGTATATGGCCCAAGAAGATACCATCTGCTGGCTGTGGGCTGGTAATGAACTCTGAATTCAATCTTCTGACATTTGAGGGATATATGACTTTGTCCCTGTGGATATTCCACTTCCCCCACTAATTAAAGAACATCATCTCTTTGTCTTTGAAGATTATTCTTCCCAATTGACTGGGTTCAATTTATATAACTCTGGATCCAACTTGATCATGAAACCTTTCAAACTTAGCTAGACTGGTACACAGACAATAAACTAACAGTCATTGGAGCCTTTCTAGCGTGGTGTGACGTATGCCTGTATTATATTGTCATGGTCTTCCAAAGTTGAAAATCACCTGCATGCTTTAGAGAGATATTAGATTAGAATTCTAGTAGAGATCAGAGCTCTCATTTTTTTTCTACAAGAGAAAATGGGAAATTTAACATCAAATGATTATAAATAACCAATAATTCCCAGTTACATGAATGAATGAAACAAAATTGTTAAATAGTTACTACATGCATAGAGATGATAGAATCTTGCAATTTCAATGTAATAATAATAACAACAGCTACCATTATACAGTACTTTAAGGTTTGCAAAGTATGTCTCATTTTATCTTCATAGCAACCTTGGGAGATAGTGCTATCATTGTCCCCATTTTATAGATTAGATAAACTGAAGTAAGCAGAAGTAAGTGATTTGTCTTGGATCATACAACTGAGATAAGATTCAAAATCAGATCTTGATTCCAGGTATAGCATACAACCCACTTCACCTCTTACCTGTTACTTTCTGTAAATACCACAAAAATGTGTCTTTCCTGCAATCAGAGTGCAATAAGCCCACCATTTGTTAGACTCACATAGTTTCAGTTTCCTCATCTTTAAAATAAGGGATCCATTTGGCTGCCAAGATACTTTTCAACTTTAAATCTTTCAGCCTGTGATGCTAAAGCCTGATTTAGGGAAAGGTTTCTTAGAATATATTTCTTTTTTTCCTCAATATTTTTTTGCTAAGGCAATTGGGCTTAAGCAACTTGCCCAGGGTCACACAGCCAGGAAGTGCTAAGTGTCTGAGACCAGATTTGAACTCAGGTCCTCCTGACTTCAGGGCTGGTGGTCTACTGCACTACCTAGCTGCCCCCTCTTTTCTTTCTTTTTTTTTAAGTATTTATACATTTTAATAGTATTTTATTTTTACAAATACATGTAAAGATAGTATTCAACATTCATTTTTTAAAACAATTTATGTTCCAAATAGTTTCTCCCTCCTTTCCTTACCTCTCCCCTTCTCAAGAAAGCAAGTAATCCAATATATGTTGAACATGTGCAATTCTTCTATACGTATTTGGAATACTTTTCAATCTACAGAATACTTAGGATGAAGGAATCTGTTTCAGGGAAATTTTAGCTTCTAACTGATCCATTTTGCATTATTCCACTCAAGATTTGCCTTCTAGGTTTGTAATTATATTCTTAGTTGAGAAAAGTGAGCAAAGGAAGTATTAATAATGGCATGAATTAAAAATATTGGCAGGACTCACACAAACAAAACAAACTTCTGTCTGCTGCTATAAAAATAACAGGGCTGTCCTCTGCCTGTACCATGTTTCCTTTTCAGTTCATCTCTTTGTAATTTTAGATTCCTTCAAGGCTGAACTGAAGTACCACCTCTTATTAATCAATAAATATTTGTTAAGTGATTACTATATGCCCATATTGTGAAGGCAAAAACAAAAAGACAGTTGAATGATCATTACAAATGAGAACTGAACGCATCCACTTTTTATCCCCCCCAAAAAAAAAAGTTTTTTATACCAGAATTTCAGTCTGTGTCTTTTCAACAATGAGATGATTCAAGGCAATTTCAATAGACTTATGATGGAAAGAGCTATCCATATCCAGAGAGAGAACTATGGAGACTCAATGTAGATCAGAGCATAGTATTTTTACCTTTTTTGTTGTTTGTTTACTGTTTCTTTTCTTTCTCATGTTTTTTCCCCTTTTGATCTGATTTTTATTGTGCAACATGACAAATGTGGAAATATATTTAGAAGAATTGCACTCTACGTTTAACCTGTATTGCACTTGGATGGGGAAGGGAAAAAAAAATGGAACACAAGATTTTATAAGGGTAAATGCTGAAAACTATTTTTGCATGTATTTTGAAAAATAAAAAGCCTTTATATAAAAAAGAATGTAAAATTAACTCATTAAGACAGAGACTTTCTTTTTGATGTTTTTTTTAAATCTATAATGCTTAGCACAGTGTCTAAAATATAATAAGCACTTAATAAATGTTTGTGGCCTACCTTGTCTACTTCCTGCCGCCAAACATGGTGAAGATTTGGATAAGTATCAATGGAGGGAGAATTATATATGTGCATATTGTATATAAATATTCTATATGGCACATTTATATTTCTAAACTTACAAATACAAATATACAAGCAATTTATAGATATGTAATATGTAAGACATACATGTATATATTTGCATATATATGTGTATGTACATATATATATGTATGTATTCATGCATAATATAGTGTTCGATTCTTTTTATCTGTATTTGCTCCCAGCAGAATGTAAGCTCCTTAAAAGGAGTTTATTTTTTCTTTGTATCCCCAACAACTAGTCATTCATCCAATAAACATTTATTGACCTATAATATGCCAGCTACTGTGCTAAATACTACAAAGGTACAAAGAAAGGGAAAAGATAGTCCCTAATTTCAGAAGCTCACAGTCTAATGAGGAAGTCAATAGTCAAAGATTAAATACAAACAAGGTGTATGTGTCTGTATATGTACACACACACACACACACATACAAACTGGAGATAATGAATAGAGGGAAGGTGCTCTCTTTAAAAAGGGATGAGGAAAGTCTTTTAGATGGTGGAATTTTATCTGGGATATGAAAGAAGATATGAAGTAGAGCTAAGGAGAGAAAAATTCCAGTTATGGGGAAAAGCCATTGAAAAATGCATTCATGTTTGAGGAACAGCAAAGAGGTCAGTGTTACTGAATCAGAGAACTGTGGAAAACAGAAATATTGGGGGAGGATCACAGGTTAGGAAGGCTTTGAATAACAAACAGAGGACTTTATATTGAATCCTGGACATATTTAGGAGTAATTGGCATTTATTCAGTTGAGGGGTGATCTGATCAGACAGGATGTTCACTTTGGTGGTCAAATGGATGATTGACTCAACTGGGGAGAGATTTGTGGAATAACCAGAAGGTTATTGCAAAGGCCCAAAGGGTTAGCAACCTTGTCAAAATGTCAGCTGATATACAACATTTTTCAAAATGTAATTGATTGATTTTAAAGGATGATATTTCTGTTCTGGCTTTAGGAGTGTCTCCTTGGGGAAGGTTTAGTAACTTCATCCATCCTCCACCTATTTGAGAAGTTCATTGTTCCCTTGAAAAGCCTAAGATAAGTAGGATTCTGGGAGTAGCAGTGGAGAGGGAAGAACTGCTAAAGATAAGAGATAGGATTCCTACATGATGCCCAGTTTTCCCACAAAAAATGAAGAGGTCTAGGACCAAGGAGGGGAAGAAAAGGATAGAACTTTAATGGGAAATAAGTCTCTAGACCTTGCCTTCCACCACCATGAGGCTTAGAGTCTGAAAATCTAGGTTCAAATCCCATTTCTGATACTTCATAACTGAGATCCCAAGGATGTCATTTAGTTTCCTCACCTGTAAAATGGGGATAATTATACCTATAGCATTTCCCTCATACATTTGTTGTGAGGCTCCGATTGGATTATCTTTGCAAACTTTAAATATTAAATATTAGTTATTAATGCTACCACCATCATCATCCTCACAACAATCTGTTGTTTGTCCTTCATTTTCAACGAGGACAAGTGATATTACAGGTGATGTCTTGACTTATGCATGAATTGGATTTAAGTGAGACAGAGCTGCACAAAAACATCAGCCTCTTTTTCTTTTTTCTAGAGTTAGTGGCAGAACAAAAGTCAAGGTGACTGGGGATTACTCAAGATGCACTTGATGACCTTAGTGTCTTCAATGTCTGACCAAGTTCTAAGCTCTCCATGGTGCCCATTTCAGTCACCTTTATGGCCATTGGAACAATTTGTTCTTATCTGCCCATTCCTCCAGGGGAAGTCTTCACATGCTTGGGTAGACATCCTGCTAAGTCACCAGTGAGTTTGAGTTTCCTCGGTTACCCTGGGTAAGTTCAGATTATTTACCAGGGTATGGCCATTGTGCTTGCTACACCTTTCACAGTAATCTATCAGTAATATCAAAGGTGATATTATTACTAATATTTGAAGTTTAGAGAGGTAATGTCTCACCTGTGTTAAATCTGGCTTTTTGTTTTGCTGAGGCAATTGGAGTTAAGTGATTTGCCCAGGGTCACACAGTTAGGAAGTGTTAAGTGTCTGAGATCAAACTTAAACTCGAGTCCTCCTGACTCAGGGCTGGTGCTCTATCCACTGCGCCACCTAGCTGCCCCGAAATCTGAGGGTTTTATATGATTCTGAGATCATTTATCTTTGCATTATTCCACACTTCTCTTGAGTGATCACATTTACTGCATGATATTGGGTAATGATTAGAAAAATAACTAGCATTCATATAACATTTAAGGTTTTCAAAATCTTTTATAAATACATTTTTGGTCCTTTTCATTTTATATATATATATATATATATATACATATATATATATATGTATATATATATATATATATATATATATACACACACACACATATATATACACACGTTTGTGTGTGTGTATGTTTGTGTATACACACATACACACATATACTGAGGGAGACAAAAGCTAAACAATTTGCACAGGTTTGTACAGCTAGGAAATATCTGAAGTTGAATTTTAATTGGGGTTTTTCTGATTTCAGGCCCATCAATATATTTACTATGCCACATAGTTGTCTTCTAAGTTACTTTAAACTTTCTCAACAACAATAATAACAATATGAAGCTTTTAAATAAATAAATACATCTATTCTCTGAGATTCAGTTTCCTCACCTGTGAAATGGGGATAATAATAGTATTTAGCTTTCAAGATTGTTGGGAGACTCAAATGAGATAATATTTGTAATATATATGGCAAAACTTAAAGCATGTTATAAATGTTAGCTTTATTATCATTCATGCACCCTCTCATCTAGGCAAATGGGGCTAATCATTATTCCCCAAACATGTGCAGAACTTGTCCCACCACTAAGCTTTTACTTACGCTATTTATTCCCTAGATCTTAAATGCTCTCCCTGGATATCCCCATTAATTGAAATTTTATTCATCCTTCAAAACACAAGTCAAATGCCAGACTCATTAAAGCTTTCTTGATAACCTTTGTTCAAAAAGGATCTCTTTCCTACTCTAAATTCTATAGCTTAATTTTGTCCCCTATAACCTTATCAAATTTTATTCTGTTACATGTGTACATGTCTTCTTTAATTATAATCTTTAGACTAAGAACTATGCCAAATTCATCTTTGTATCTTTCAATATCTAGGAAAACACAAGTGCTGAGTAGATTTGCTGAAAAAATGAACTATTTTTTCCATTGTACAGCAATTATATGTGTGCATATATATACATAATTTTAACGCTAGGTGCTACCATACACATATATGCGTGTATACACATACACACATACACACACATATATGTATAATCAAGGAAGACTTCAGATATATTTATATCTGAAGTCTTCCTTGATCATTACAAGTTCTAGCGCCTTCCCCCCAATTTCCTTATATTTATATATTCTTTATATACTAAAATATTTAATATAATATTTAATCATACATTACATAATATAAATACATGATAATTACATTATTATATTTATGTTTGATATGAATATATGATATTCAATAATGGTAATATTAATAATATTAATGTCAGTATAATATAATTGGATAAAATATAATAATATAAATATTAATGCTATTTCATATTAAAATATTACTAATATTTTATGGATGTCTCTCCTATTAGAATGTGAGCTTCTTGAGAGCAGGAAAAATTATACATTTTTGGCTTTGCATATCTTACACTTAGTATAAGAGTTGTTAAATGATTAATACTCTATGCAGAGATTTTTTTGAAAGATCAAGTCATGGGTCAACAAAGGAACAGTGGAAAGGCAGGAATTACTCAGGAGAAGGAATGTAAAGGGTTTCATCAGAGTCAAATGGAAGAAGAGGAGGACTAGTTATAGAGTTAGATGGATGGGTTGCAGGAGATCTCTCATAATGAGCAAGATTTATGATAAGATATAAATACGTTAAAAGGGATGAAAAGTGCAGATCTAGAACTGAAAAGGATCTTGGAGACAACATAGACCAAGCACCCATTTTACATATGAGGAAACGAAGGTGTAACAGTTCATCCAAAATCATAGAGGTATTAAATATGAACTAAAGTGTTTGATATTAAAGTGTCTAACAGATATATTTATAACAATGAATTCAGATATGCCCAGAAATGTCTCTTTCTCTGTAAAATACTTATCACAATAAAAACGATAAAAATAATCAGTCCTTGATTTTAAAAGGCAGACTGATAGAGTGGGCTGGGCTTGAAGGGGAAAGAAACAAGCACTTCTTAATTTTCTACTGTGACAGGTACCATGCTAAGCACTTTACAACTATATCCCCTTTTGAGCTTTACAACAACCTTGAGATGCTATTATGATTTCCATTTTACATTTGAGGAAACTGAGTCAAACAGAAGTTTTATGGCCTATCTAGGTTCACATAGCTAGGAAGTATCGCATGTTGGATTTGTACTCAGGTGTGACTCCAGGCTCACTGTACCACCTAGAAGCCTCAGGGAATCAAAGCCAGAGTGTTGTCTACCTTGGTGAATGGAAGTGAGCCAAAGAGATCCACCATCTACATGGAGTCAATGGAAATGCTTGAGGCACTGGAGTGTAATGGCAAGAATAGTGGGGCTAGATTCTCAGGAATTTTTTTTGTCTGTTTTGACCACTAGTCACTAGCTTTTTGTTTTCTAAACTCTCTTTTTTCTCCTGCCAAAATAAGGAGTCAGTCTTGACTATTTTTGCTTCCTTTCTTAGCTCTAATATGCTATGAATATTACAACTTTATTTTGTCTAACACAATCCAGTATTTTTCAGGTTGAAGCTCAGGCTTTGCTCATGCAAAATTGATGAGATAAAGGCAGAGAGCAACTAACAAAAGGGCTTTAGGTATTTGCCATCTTTAATGTTTGATTCATATTAGTTGTGATTCTTTTACTATGTTTTCTTAGTCAAATAAATGAACCCGAAAATATGAGTGTAGTACAAAGGCCACCCCAAACAGGCATGTCAGGCCCTTGTAGTAATCAGTATTGATTTACTCATCACACATAAGATGTCAATTTGGATGGGGACAGGGGAGCTAATTTTAAATTTTTCTTTCTTGCGGGTGTGAAGAACTCTAGTTCCTGAATTTAAATGTTTCCTTCCGATGTTCAAGCATTACTCAGAACTGACGTCCCTAGCTTATATGTTTATTCTTCTCTCTATGGAGAATTCAAAATGGCAGCTGATATGTTCATTCACTATATTATATGTGAGATGTTCTGCTCTCAAGCCCATTTGTGGCTTTGAAGAGATTCCAGATCAAGACTATGGAACAAATATATGAAGTATGACTTTTTCTATCATCTGCATCCCTCCCCTGTCCCCATCCTCCTTTGTTTGTCTCTCTCTTTGGCCTTTGTAATAGTCCTGGGTTCAAATTTCAAGGCTGGAGAAATTTATTGAAAACAGTGAAATAGTGATAGGAGTTAATAGTAATGTTAAGTTAACCAAGAAAATTCCATCAATAAAAGTCTCTTTGACTTAATATATTGCCTTCAGTAATTTTAATTTTTAGCACATTATTAATTTTACAATAATGTCCTTTTTAATCGAAAGTTAATACAGTTCCCAAATTATTCAGTCTATGAAGGAAAAAGTATGTGTGCATAATATTTCAGGTAATATATATTAATTCTATAATGTAAAATATATAATGTATGATATTATGATATAAAATATGTTATATGGTATGTGGCATAAATATAATTATATATACAAATTATGCATATACAAATGTATAATTTATTTATTAATTTCTAATATATAGATAACCTTTACAAAGTGCTATTTTGAGTTCTCACCATTGTATATGTAGAAGTAGGGAGGGAGAAAAAAAGGAAGGAAGGAAGAAAGGAGGAAAGATAGAGGAAAGAGAAAGGAAAGAAGGAAGAAAGGAATAAAAAAAAGTATTAAGCACCTACTATGTATCAGGCATTTTTCTAAGCACTATACAAATATTATTTCATTTGATTCTCACAATAGGTAGATGCTGTTATGATTTTCACTTTATAATGGAAGGAACTGAAGAAACCAGGCTCCTACTGGTTATAAGTGCCTGAGGCCAGATTTGAAGTCAGGTCTTTCTGACTCTAGGTCCAGGGATTTGTCTATTATGGGGTGTGTGTGTGTGTGTGTGTGTGTGTGTGTGTGTAGCCTGGATTCTTAAAGGCTTTGCCAGCAGAATATAAACTCTATTATGAAGGATTAAGAATGGACTAGATATAAAAGATTAGAAGGTATGGATGGATTGTGATCTATACCTTTGGTATAATTACTTACACTAATAAGATCATAATTTAGCAAAGATATTTTGGTGAATACATGTTAAAAACATGCTAATATCAAAACAATTTATTCATTTAAACTCTTAGAGAGAGAAGGTTTTCTCCTCTCCACTCATGTGGTAACAGAAAGCAAGGTGAATAATAGAGATAATGATATCTTAATAGACTGCAAGAATATAAAGTCTGATGATTCCTTTTCAATGTATGGCCATATTTCCAGAGAAGAAATTAAAAGGAACAATCTCATTGGATGAACAAAAATCAAACCCAATCTTTCTTATTCGGTGTCTGAGATAGTCTAAGATGGAGAGCCAGAAGTGGGGGAGGAAATCAGCTCCTAAAGAGCACACAGCCTTGAAGTGGGAGAAAGGGATTTCTGTCACCTCTTCTCCACATCCCACATGTCATTTTAAAGCACTGTTATGCAACCAGTGGCAGATATGGCATCTGGAAAAAAAGAGCAGACTCCTGGGAGACATGGATACAAAAATACAGTTACTTGAAAGGGGAAAGCAGCTTCAAGGAGTAGGATCTTTCCCTGGTAGTAGAAAAAGGAACCCATTTTAGATTCAAGAGACAGAGTCACCCCTTAGTAATTGAGAGACATGCTATAGAGAGATATAGATCCTGGTAAATCAATTTATCATCTTGCCCATCAGAGACAGTATGCCTAGGATATGTAGTCTGAGGACTTTAAAAAATGAAAAAAAAAAAAAAAGATAGAGGGGCCCTACAGTACAACACGTGTGAAGTTGGCCATGTGTCCCTGACACATATATTGTATCATGAACAATATAATCTAGGTATCTGCCCATTCTTTATATAGCCAGTTGGGTGATGATGGTGATAGTGAGGAAGATATTTTGTAGTTACCTTCCTTACTGTGGTGCTTTAGTACCTTTTTAATTGAAAGTTAATAAAGTTCCCAAATTATCCAGTCTATGAAGAAAAAAGTATTTTTTTAATTTTTTTAAATTTTTATTTGTTTTAATTTTTGTTTGTTTGCTTTTTTTCCCCCAAGAGCAAATTGGGCATACTAGCTGACAATCAAAGGGAAATACTCTGGTTACTAGCTCTGGCTACCCCAGAGTTTATGATCCCTTCAGCTTCAGCAAGACATCCTCTGAGACCCAACCCAAGAGTTTGAGTTCAAAATAGGGGAGTAAATAAGAGGGAATGCTATAAAAGTGGGATATTCTGTTTTAATTAAGGCCATGAGTGTATGGAAATGTATGAAAATGCATTTGACTTTCTATGTTTTCCATTTCACATCAAGAACTCAGGCTCAGTTAATATTCCCATGTATTGACTCCAGAAATTAAGGTGTTAAAAGTGACATCTAAGTTAATAAATGATTATTCTTCATTATAAAGGTAGAAGGAGAACTATTATTCTCCATGCTACCAACTGCTCTGTCCTGTTGCTCACACTAGTTAGTCTTTCTCAGATTGAGATTCAGAACAGCAACTTGATTTTGTAGTATATGATTTGCCAACAACCCAAGATCAAGAACACAGATATGCTCTGGCTGATATACTGGCTGGAGGCTGAGAAGGCCTCTGTTTTCCTCTGTCCCATCTTGCCAGCCTAGGGAAAGCTTAATGAAAGGCCCGAACACATAAGAAAAGTACCTAGCTACCTAAGGAGGTGCCAAAAGCAGGGCTCTCATCTCCAATACCCCTTTCTTTGTGTAACTCCCACTTACTACTGGGTCAGGCTAGCCTGAAAGCATCCTTCAGGAAGAACTCGCTTCTTGAAAGAGATTTTTTCCATCAAAAGCCATTTGAGTATTTGCAAAAAGCATGAAGCCCAAAGTCCAATTTTTGCTGCTCCTAGATATTATAAACACTGACAATTATGAGCCTATGGGTTTTATAGACTAGAGGAAGATTTTGGTGCCTGAAAGTATTTGTTCAATTAAGTGAGAAGTTCTCATAGCCCCTAGATAATTTCGTTGTGAAAAGAAAGCTCTCCAGTGCCCGCATCTCATTTTTATACCTGTCATCTCTCCTAATCAGCATTTCTCTTCATCTCCATAGAAAGTCTTTCCATTATAATTGGAGATGTCATGGCTGTGTCTGAAAAGATTGGGGCACTTTATCTCTTAAAAAGGTCTCCTTGTACATTAACTAAGAAAAAATATTGATCAAAATGCCTGGAATTCACATTTAAAATCCACAGAGAGAAGAGCAGAGGTAGTTTGGAGAAAAACACTCTCACACATATACCATACATTTCCCTTGGAAAAGCAATAGGGCTCTCAAATTAATATATTACATATACCTATATATCGCCGTCCTTTGTGTTAGAAGTCATGGCTAACAATGCTGTTATCCATGTGTTCAGCTCTGGTTGAATAAGCTGAATAAAGATATACTCTATCATTACACTGACTACAGAAATGCAAATCTATCAGGGCTGAAACACCGTGGCCCAACAATCAGTTCAACAGTGCATAGCCAAGCACCGTTACTGCCTATTTTGTAAGGTGGTCGACATCCAGGAGGGCCCGGAAGATAAATTTAAGGCAGTAGGCTAACTATTCATTGGAATGCAATGGGGACACAGATGGGTGATCATTGCACATGGCTTGGAACCACAGGCTTCCCTTCTAGGTTTAAATGTTCTGTGCACACTCCCCACCAAGATGATTCTATCTGCCAGTTGCCTGGGGGTAAGTAGTACCAGTGAATTTTCTGTTTCTCTCCCAGAAATGTTGATTGAAATGGATTTTCTGAATTCCTCCTCAGATACCTAGAGTTACTGAATATCCCTTTCCAATATCTCTTAATCCTGCCCTGGAGACACCAATGGCAAAGGCTCAGCCATTCTAGTTCATTCATCCTCTGGCAGCCCTGCTGGAGTTTGTGATTTGCTCAGTAGGTATCCATCTGATGGAAACCGGACTAAAGCTATGAGTGCTTAGTAATAGCTGCCAAAGAACCTGGGTAGAACAGAAAACAGGCAGGATTTAAAGATGGCAGGAAATACAATAGTTCATAAACACTAGCAATGATCTCATTTCCTTCTATGAACCCAGGGAATTAAATGGAAATTTATCGGAGTCCTTGAGGTGAGAGAATCACTAAATCCAAGAAGTTGAAGAAGGTATACTGAGGCCTTCTAATCCAACCCAGACCTAAACAAGCACATCTTTTTAAAATATCCAACAAGGGAACCTTTGTTTATAGAGGGGAGCTCACTGCTTCGTGACTCAAGCCAAATCAGCAAGCATTCATTATATACTTGTTATGTATGACTCAAGCACAGTACTAGGCACTATACACATGCAAAGAAATTTTAAAAAGTGCTTGTTCAACTAGCTCAGTGTCTAATGGAGAAACAAGATGCAAGCAATTGTATGCAAAATCTCTCTCTATCTATCTGTCTATCCATTTATCAAACTTCAATGAGGACAAATATGGCATCCAAATCATTTAATTGCTGCAATGATGATAAATTTTTCACCTTAAAAAGGCTACAAGCCAAAACTAAAGTGGAGGGAGAGTTGGTGCATGATTTTTTGTTTACAGATGATTGTGCACTCAATGCAGTCTCTGAAGCTGAGATGCAACAAAATATGGGTCAATTTTCTAGAGCTTGTGCTAATTTTGGTTTAAAAATTAACATGAAGAAAACAAGTTCTTCATCAGCCAGCATCATATCATCCTTATGTGGAATCATCAGCTACATTAAATGGAGAAGTTTTGAATGCTGTGGATAAGTTCACTTAGCTTGACAATATGCTTTCTAGGGATGGGATGTCCATGTTGACAGTGAAGTTGAAACATACATTGTCAGAACTAGTATGGTGTTTGAAAGGTCCAAAGGAAAGTGAGGGGAGAGGAGAGATATTAGGGTTATTACCAAATCGAAGATCTATAGCGATATTGTGCTGACCTCATGATGTTGTATATCTGTGATATCTGGCAGTATACAAGTACCATTTCAGGAACTGAATCACTTCCATTTGGAAGATTCTGAACCGTACCTGGTAGGATGATACCAGTCATTGAGGTCCTTTCTTGAACTAAATTGCCAAGCATTCAAAATCTATTGCAGAGAGCACGGTTCCATTGGGTTGTCCATGTTGCTAAATATGCTTGCCAAAGAGACTATTTTATGGAGAACTCACACAGGGCAAGCACATACAAGATGGTCAGAAAAAGCAATACAAGGGCACTCCCAAAGTCTCCTTAAAAAACTTTGGAATTGCATGACATGGGAGATACAGAATCGCTCAGCATAGCGTGCCCTTATTAGAGAAAATGCTATGCTCAATGAGCAAAACAAAATTGAAGTAGCTCAGAAGAAACATGAGATGCTAAAGTTAGAGAATTCACACCACACATTCATGACTATTTGTGCCTGACCTATGGCAGAGCATTCAGAGCTCATATGGGTCTGATCGGCCACAGCTGAACACACTGTAACTCAATTCTCACATAATGATGTCATTTTGGTCCTTTTTAACCATGAAGAACAACAACCAATCAACCATCCATCTATCTATTCATCTATCTATTATCTAAGAGCATCTAAGTAGGAGCAGAGCATCCTTTCTTACTAGTCTTACTTTGGGTCAGCTCTAATTATTAGGAAGTAACTTGTATTCATAGCTCCTGGTATTGTCTCCTGAGGTCACCCAGAATCAATCTACCATAATCTTCTCTTCCACATGTCAGTCTTTCAGCCTCTAGTCAGATACCCAGCACATGCAAAAAATCCCTTTCAATATCCCCTAATTCTGCTTTTCTAATTCTTTTAGGGAACCATTATATCTGTCTAATTTCAATTAAATAAACATTCAATTAGACAGACATTTCTTAAGTGGCAATGTGTGACCCTATTCCTGGTCCTATTTATAAAACCCAAAGTGAAAAAGCACCTGCTCCCACCACCTCTTATCATATTTTGCACTGTCCTTTCTTCTCAAGACCAGACTTAACTACTTCCTTCAAGATAAATGATTTTTAACCGTTTATATCATGATCTCCTTTGGCAGTAGATCTGGTGAATTTTACAGATTCCTATTCAGAACTATGTTTTAAAATAGCTGAAGGAAAAATAACTTTTTATTTAAAGATTAGTACAAATAAAACATATTTTTCCCATCATAGATAAATCCATGGACCTCTTGGGAGTCTGTGGACATTAGGTGCAGAGTCTTGCTCTCTACTTAATGACTTTAGCTGGGTCATATGACTTCTTTGGGCCTCAGTTTTCTTAACTAGAAACTGAGAAAATGAGACTAGGTGTCCGCCAAAGTCTCATCCAGCTTTGCATATGATACCTTATGGATCTCTTACAATCTTTATCATGTTTTTAAGCCATGCATTTTATCAATTACCATCATGAAATTTGATGTTCAAAACTGATTATAATATTCCAGAAATGTGTTCTAACCAGGATAGAATATCAAAGAACTACCATCTACTCTCCATGTCTCCCCCAAACTCTCTACTCCCTATTCTAGGCGGTAAATTTCTTTCTTAATTCATTTTATAATTGAATTAGGATTTTTGATTGCTATGTCAAAGCTATTAGAGGCAGCTAGACAACAGGATAATTGAAATGATGAACATGGAATCAGGAAGACCAGGGTTCAAATCCAGCCTGAGTTACTTACTAGCTATGTCTCCATCATCAAGGCATTTAATCTTTATCTCTCTCAATTTCTTCAACTATAAAATGGGAATAACAATAGTATCTATCTCCCAAGGTTGTTAAAAGTACAATATAAATAATATTTGTTACAGTCCCGGCACATAGTAGTTGCTTAATAAGTGTTTCCTTCCTCCTCTCCTCTCCCTCCCTTGCCCTAATCTCAGCTCTCTCACCTTCCTCCTCTCTCCTGTCCTCCCTCTCTTCCCCTCCCTTCCCTCCTCTCCACTCCTTATTCTTCCCTTTCCTCCCTCTCTATCCCTCCCCTCTCTTCCCTTCCCTCTCCTCCCTTTTCTCTCTCCTCACTTCCCTTTCTCTCCCCTCTTTTCCCTTTCTTCTTCTCCCCTCTCCTCCCTTTTCCTCCCCTGCTTTCCCCTACTCTTCCCTTCCCTTCCCTTCTTCCTATGATAGGCCACCAACCCATATCAAGCTTCTTTTCCTGGTGAAAAGACATCACGCGGTAAATTCATAATAATAGCTGATATTTTATGCAGTATTTTAATGTTTCCCAAAAGTCCATGAAATAGGGTATTACTGTCTTACTCTTTTTTCTTTTCAACTAAGGAAACAGCCTTAGAGGTAAAAACAAAATAAAAACCAAAACCAAAACCAAATCCAATAAAACCAAACAACAACAAAAAAACCTTCCCTATCACTGGGCAGCCAGAAAGGTAAGAAAGAAATTCTTGTGTCTTCTAAATTCAGGGCTGCTTTCACATAGTTTGTTGTCTTTTTAGCAGAAGCTAAAAAATCATGAAGAACTCTATCCATAGCCTGGTGTTTCATTAGACTACTGATGCCCTCTGCCATCAGATTAATCAGTTTTATGATGGTGATAAATGTGTCAAGATTTCATGTGCTAGAGCCTTTGGTAGGTAGGTCAGTAAATGCTTTGTGGTGTTGACAGCTTTTTAAATCTCCCTACTACAGGGAGGTGTAAGTATGGATAGTAATACAATTGAGAGCTAAGTAAATATTTACAGACAAATTAAAAAGAAGGAAAGAAAGACAAAATGAAGGAAAGAACAAAATGAGGGAAGTAAGAAAGGAAGACAAACAAAAAAAAGGAAGGAAGGAAAAGAAAGAAGATGGAATGAAAGGAAAGGGGAAAGAAGGTAGAAAGGAAGGAAAGAAAAACGAATGGAGGAGGGAAAAAACAAAGAGAAATAAAGAAATGGTTAATGAAAATAGGGCAAAAGCTGATACTCTATTCTGCCTTTCTGTTGTCTATGCTCCAAGCCTCTAGCAGAACTGATGTTTTCTGTGTAATTCCCAGTATGAGGCTGGTACCCAGAGAATGCTATTTAGCATCATAATGACAATTTCTGCTCTTTGTAAAGCATAAAATGCTTTTCATGCTTCTCCTTTCCAAAAGAAGAAAAATTATCCTCCTCTGATCAGCAGAAACGAAAATAGAAAGATAATTTAACAAAAATATGGAAAAGAAAAGTGATATAGAATTAGAGTTTGGTTTTGTTCCTCTGATAGTTCAATTATGAATTCTTTTTTCTTTGTGAGCATCAGAGAAATTTCCTAAGTGGAATAAGGTACTCATAGCTTTTTGCAGAATGTGTCATCAAATCCCTTATAACATAAGATGCAGCTCAAACTTTGCTGACATATTCTTTTCCTGTTTGATTTGCCTTTGCAAATTTGCAAATTTGCACCCCCAACCTGCCTGGCATTCACTTTAGCACATATGCCACTGTCACTTCTTACAGGATGTCTTCTCTCTCTCTCTCTCTCTCTCTCTCTCTCTCTCTCTCTCTCGCTCTCGCTCTCGCTCTCTCTCTCTTTTTTCCCTGTGTGTAACTGTCTCTGTCAGTCACTCTCTCCATCTCTATCTCTCCATCTCTGTCTGTCTGTCTCTCTGTCTTGTCTGTCTCTCTGTCTCTGTCTCTGTCTCTCTCTGTCTCTCTCTCTCTCTCTCTCTCTCTCTCTCTCTCTCTCTCTCTCTCTCTCTCTCTCTCACACACACACCACACACACACACACTCTCTCTCTCTCTCTCTCTCTCTCTCTCTCTCTCTCTCTCTCGCTCTGTCTCTCTCTCTCTCTCTCTCTTTTTTCCCTGTGTGTAACTGTCTCTGTCAGTCACTCTCTCCATCTCTATCTCTCCATCTCTGTCTGTCTGTCTCTCTGTCTTGTCTGTCTCTCTGTCTCTGTCTCTGTCTCTGTCTCTCTCTCTCTCTCTCTCTCTCTCTCTCTCTCTCTCTCACACACACACACACACACACACACTCTCTCTCTCTCTCTCTCTCTCTCTCTCTCTCTCTCTCTCTCTCTCGCTCTCGCTCTCGCTCTCTCTCTCTTTTTTCCCTGTGTGTAACTGTCTCTGTCAGTCACTCTCTCCATCTCTATCTCTCCATCTCTGTCTGTCTGTCTCTCTGTCTTGTCTGTCTCTCTGTCTCTGTCTCTGTCTCTCTCTGTCTCTGTCTCTCTCTCTCTCTCTCTCTCTCTCTCTCTCTCTCTCTCTCTCTCTCTCACACACACACACACACACACACATCCCCACAACCCCATCTATTTGATTGGTTGACCAACTGATCTACCTACCTATTTTTTTAAAGACTGGATATCCTTATCTTTCCCAGGCTGGTATAGTAACTTTTTACAGTCTTTCTTCTACTCTGAGTAAGACAGCAGCTTTGACTTGGACTCATTTGCCATTATTTTAGCAACCTTATGCCTTTGTCCCCCCCAACTCCTCCCCCCAACATGATCTCAGGGGCTCACTCTATGAATGTTATATGCCAATGGACATAGGGGCTCTGTAGCTCACTGTAGCTCAGAAGTCTATCAGCTTCAGTCTCAATAATTCTCTAATAACTAGGATTTAGAAAATGGAACAACACAGGACACCTTATTTGATAAATATTCACTCTGTATACATTTTGTATTTAATTATCTGTTTATAAGTTACTTAATTGCAATTAGACTATAAATGATCTGGAGGCAGGAATGGTTTTATTTTTGGCTTTGTAGCACCTACAGTGAAACTCTTTTTGTGTTGTGTTGAATTCAATCAAATGGTTTTTTCTTTTGTTTTCTCTAGTCCTCTCTTTTTCTCCCAGAGTTCATGAGATGTATTCTGATGATGTACTTACTGGTTCTTCTCACTCCCCAAATATTAAGCAGTTTATTATTATGGTTGTTATTTGTTTAGTCTTTTTCTTTTCTTTTTCATCATGTCTAACTCTGTGACTGCATTTGAGGTTTTCTTGGCAGAGATACTGGCCTGGTTTTCTATTTCCTTTTCCAGCTCATTTTACAGATGAAAAAACTAAGAAAAACAGAGTTGAGTGACTTGCCTGAGGTCACATAATTAATAAGTGTCTGAAGTCAAATTTGAACTCAGGTTCTCCTATTCCAGAAGATGTTCTGCTCACTGCTTTCAACTCTTTTATCTCTCATCATTCAATTGTTCCACATTCCGGGTCTATTTCTTTTTGGCTGTGTGGTAGTGGGTTAAATCACCACTTTTCTGAGACTTATTCTTTTAATCTATAAAATGAGGAAGAAAGATTAAATGATCTCTAAGTTCTCTTTTAGGTTTAAATTTTAAGATTCCATGATTTCAGTAAAAACATTTTCAAAGAGGTGAGAATTAACTTTCCAATTACATCATCTATACCTTGTTAACATATAGTTGTTTAAATATCGCCTTTTTGATTTGATTGAGAGCTCCATAGGGGTAGGGACTGACTTTTGCCTTTCTTTGTATCTCCAGCTCTCTACATCACATATACTAGGTCTTTAAAAAATGCTTGTTGACTGACTGCTGGAGGCTCACTCATCACTCTCCTTAAATGCCTTCAGGTACTTCTTGAGAATACATCCAGGGAGATATACAGAAAAATAACCATTTACTTTGTTTTAGATTTTTCTGGATAAAATGCCCTTCAGGATAGAATTGAGAAGTCTGAGTTTTCCAAGCACTAATCTCCATTCAAATGACCACAGCTGCTGTGATTTTAAGGAAATAAAAGGGAAAAAAATTTAAAACTGCAAGGTATTATTGAAATGTTTGCTAATGTGCCAGTCTACATTCCCCATTCCTGTGGAAATTAAGAAGTTGTATTTGCATATGGTAATAGCACTGTTTAATGTCTTATTTGACTAATAAACACCATGGCAAAAAAAAAAAAAAAAAAAGACAAATACATAGAATCAGCTAGGGGGCACAGTGGATAAAACACTGGGTCTGAAGTTCAAATGGGACTTGATACTTTTTTAACTGTGTGATCCTAGGAAAGTCACTTTCCTCTGTTTACCTCCATTTTTTCCATCTGTCAAATGAGCCAGAGATGGAAATGGCAAGCCAATCCAAAATCTTTGCCAAGAAAACTCCAACTGGGGTCCCTAAGAGACTGAGATAACTGAAGAATAAGCTTGGGCAGCTAGGTGGCGCAATAGGGCACAGAGTGCTTGGACTGAAGTCAGGGAGACTTCTGTTTCTGGGTCCAAATCAGTCACCAACTATATGACCCTGGCAAAGTCACTTTACCTTGTCTGCCTCAGTTTTCTCCTCTGTCAAATGGGCTGGAGAAGGAAATGACCCACTACTCCAGTACCTATGCCAAGAAAACTCCAAATAGAATCACAGAGAATCAGACATAACTGAAATGACAAAAACTAAATGCAATCCCATCTCCTCGTTTTATGATTGAGTAATCTGTGGATCAGAGGTTTTAAGTGATAAAACTAATACATGGCCGAGTTAAAATTTGAATTCACGTTACTCTGCTTTCCAGTTTAGGGCTCTTTGCATGTGTCTCTCCTTCTTTCTGTAAGCTCTGCCTCTTCTGTGAAATTGCCTTTAATTGCTATATTGTCTTAATTCCTTCACCTGTCACCTTATAGATCTTTGATCTAGAAAATGGACAAGAATATCTCGATGGGATTGGACATAATGCCAAAGCAAATAAAATCAAAATTAATAAAGATAATTGTAAAGTCATAGGTATAAATTAAACATATTTGAAAAGTAAAAAATGGAGGAGGTAGATAACAATTTGAGTGAAAATGATCTGGGGGTTTCAGTGGACTGCAAACTATATAATAAATTGCAATAAGATATTGATGTCCAAAAAGCTAATGAAATCTTGGGTTGCATCAATAACAAGAGCTAGCATTTACATGAGAGTGTTAGGTGGCACAGTAGATAGAGCATCAAGTCTGGAATCAGAAAGATCTGAGTTCAAATGTGGTACTTGCCACCTTGGGCAAGTCACTTAATTCTATTTGTCTCAATTTCCTTATCTGTAAAATGAAATGGAGAAGGAATGTGTCTTTGCCAAGAAAACTCCAGATGGGATCACAGAGAAGTGGACAGGAGTGAAATGATTCACAAAAAGTTTTAGGCAAGTCACTTAACCCCAATTAACTCTAATGCTAAAAAAAAAGAAAAACAAAACGACAACAAAAATAATTCAGTTGCATTATGTGCCTTATATATTATATATATATGTATATGTTTTTTTTTTTTAAATCGAGTTGTCATCCTCAGTTCCACACACTTTCTCTCCCCTTCTCTCCCCATATCCAATCTATTGTCCTTTTTATCTTGGTGGTCTGACAACTGAAGTAGATTGCTCAGTTGCAGATACCACATTTTAGGAGGAATACTGACAAACTAGAAGATGCTTCTGGAGAGCATCCCATACAATGTCTATAGAAGGAACTAGGGGTATTTAGTCTAGAGAGGAAAAGACACAGGTGACATGATAATTGCCTTCAGGTATCAGAATAGCTGTCACAGCTGTACAAGGATTGAACTCCTTTTAAACATTTTTCCCCAGAAGGCAAAAAAAAAAGTAGTTGCATTAGAAGAAAGTTGCAGAAAGGCAGATTTCAGATCAATGTAAGGACGGGAAAAATAAAAAAAAAACCTTCTTAACAATTAGAGCTGTCTAAAAGCTGAATGGAGAGCCTCAGGAGGGAAGGAGAGTGAGCTCTCTTACTAGAAGCCTTCCAGTAGGGCCTGGATGATCCCCTGCTGGGGAGATTGTAGAGGGAATTCTTGTCAAGCCCAGGGGCTTGAGGCCTTTGAGGCTCCTGTCAGCTCCAAAAATCTGAAATTTTTATTTTATTCATAGAGATATGGGATCTATTGACAGTCAGAATGGTCAACAAGCATATATTAAGCACCTACGCTGTATCTGGCATTGTGTGAGCACTGGGGATCCAAAGAAAGTAAAAAAAAAAAAAAATAGCACCTGCCCTCAGGAACTCACTCTCAAGTAATGGAGACAATATACAAAAAGCCATATTTGCACAACACACAATGCATATGTATATATGCGCACATATGTGCAAATACACTTATACATATATGTCACATGTGCATGAATGTATATGTACATGCTCCTTACCTCTAGTCTCTTATTTGATTTGTATGAATTAGATTTAGGCAGAATTACCCAACTTCTCTTCCAGAATTATGAAAATACAGAGGTAAGACAAAAGTCAAAATGAGAGTCCAGAACACAGTGAATGACTTTGGCTTCTCTGATCACTCACAAAGGCAAGATATCATTCCATGATGTCACTGGTCTGCACAATAGTCTAATTTCAAACTGACTACTAGATATCTCCAACTGATGTCTCATAGAAATCTTAAACCCTATATGTCCCACTAATTATGTCTCTCATTTACTTAATATACTTTAGTGACTCCTTGTTACCTCCAAGATCAAAGATAAATTCCTCTATTTGGCTTTTCATAAGCTGACTCCTTCCTACCTTTCAAACCTTCTCATGGCTTATTCCCCTTTAAGTGTTCTGTGGGCTCTCCTTGTAATTCCTCAAATAAGGCATTCTACCTCCTGACTTTGGGCATATTCACTGGAGCTTTTATCTAAGCTTCTTGGCTTGCTTGGCTTCCCTCAAATTCTAGGTCAAGTCCCACTGTCTATCAAAAGTGTTTCCTTTTTTAAAAAAATTAAAATTTATTTTTTATTAAAGCTTTTTATTTACAAACATATGCATGGGTAATTTTTTAGCATTGACCCTTGCAAAACCTTCTGTTCCAATTTTTCTCCTCCTTCCCCCCACCCCCTTCCCCTAGATGGCAGGTAATCCCATACATGTTAAATATGTCAAAGTATATGTTAAATACAATATCTATCTATCTATATCTATATATACATATACATACAGTTATTTTGCTGCACAACAAAAATCAGATAAAAAGTGTTTCCTGATGCTATTTCCTTTACTCCAATTTATTCCATCTATATCTTGTTTATAAATAGTTGTTTACCAATTACTCATCCAGTAGATCATGAAGTCTTTAAGAACAGTGCTGTTTTGGGTTTGGATTTTACTTTTCTCTCTATTTCCAGTACTTGAAAAAGTATCTGGTACACAGTAGGTATTTAATAAATGTTTGTCTCATCCTTCTAAATGGAAGTTAATCTTAGAGAGATGGCAATGGCAGTGAGTGGGGGATGGGAAAGATTTGAAAAAGTCCTTCTGGAGAAAGTGGGATTTACATTGAATTTGGAACAAGCCAGAGAAGTCAGAAGGTGGAGCTGAGAGAGAACATTCTACATAGGGGAGACGGTCAGATCAAAGATACAGAGTCTGGAAATAGAATGAGGAACAGCAAGGAGGCTCATGTTATTACATCGCACACTATGTAAAGATGAATAAAATGTAAAAATACTGGAAAACTGCAGGGGACTTTCAAATCTAAACACTGAGGACCATCAAGAAGTCAGTAATCTCCCTCTATCTTAGTAGATGTTCTTTAAGTTTATCTATGTATGAAAAATATGTTTCTGTTCAGCCAACCTATAGATAAATCTCTTCAAACTTCATCAGATCTTCAGTGAGAACTATATAGTCCATGATTAGTCCTGTTCTCTCTAGGTAGAGTTTCCCATCATTGGTTCAGCTTTCAAGGATCCAGGTCCCAACCAAAACACAGAATTAGGGTAGGACCTCAAAGGATGAGACCATAGCCACATTTACTGGTAAAGACCATAGCCACATTTACCGGTAACAATGACCACATTCAACTGATGCTGGTGAAATAATTAGGAGCTTAATATAAGAACCCTGAAAACAGTGGTTAAATAGAAATTCTCTAGCAACGATCATTCACTTCCAGTTTGCTTTCACTCTCTAGAGGAATCTGAGCAACCCAATCAGAGGAAGCAACTTGGTGCCTTGGTTAGGTCCCCTGGGGCAGCTAGGTGGAGTAGTGGATACAGCACCTGCTTTGGAGTCAGAACTTGAGTCCAAATCAGTCCCAGACACTTAACATCTGTATTACTTAACCCTGATTGTCTCCCCAAAAATCAAGAAAACTTGGATTCCAATGAAACCTAATATATTAGTTATTTGACAACGTGAAAGTCCCTTCATCTCTTTGTATTTCAGTTTCCTCATTTCTCAAACAAGCTGGAACAATTTAGTGTCACACATCTTAGCCATGAAATTAAAAAATATATACTTCACAGAATGGTTGGTGGCAAGGAGGCAATATTCTAGGTAACCTCAGGGATGTTAAGCTGAGCTAATGAAGGCAGGTATCATGAGATCCAGCACAGGGGGTGGAAAAAAGGTATAATCTAAAGGACTGAAAACTTTAAGGATGGTAAAAGGTTTAAGAAGCAGAGAAATAAAGTGAGGTTTTTCTATAAAAGCAGGACCTGAATAGCAAAATTGCATAAAGGCAAAGTCAGAGTACTGGTTATAAATAACATAGAGATATGAGGAGAATATGAGAAAGGATATGAGATGGAAAAGAAAAAGATAGCTCTCCTTTAGCCCCACTCTTTTGTAGAGATCATTGTCCATGGGAATGGAACACTGCATATAACAAGAGATTTATTCACTGTTTTTTCTTTTCTTTTTTTTTCCCTCAACAATAAGAATAGTCCTCTGGGAGGAGAAAGGGAGAGATAATGTTAAGGCAAAAGATTATCAATAAAAATTTACTTAAAATCAGGGGGAAAATAAATAGGATTAAGATGAGATCTGGGATTTCACTGGTAGAGGGAATTCCCTGGAGGGAAGGAAAGAGGAAACTCCTCTACCAATGTGTGCAGTCTAGAGAACTGGCCAGTGTGCCAAGGGTTTAAAATGATGTGTCCAGGCCACCCAGTCAATATGTATCGAAGTCAGAACTTGAATCCATGTCTTCCTGTTACAGTATGTTGCCTCTGATTATGAGTTAAAGATATTCAACAGATTTCTATTAAGTGTTTTCTATTTGCTAAGTATTGTCTGTGCTCTAGAGATCTGTTGTTTAGTCATTTCATTGGCGTCCCACTCTTCATGACCCCATTTTGGGTTTTCCTGGCAGAGGTACTGCAGTGGTTTACAGATGAGGAAACTGAGGCAGACAGGATGAAAGGACTTGCCTAAAGTCTCATGGCCAGTAAGTGTCTGAGGTTGGATTTGAACTCAGGAACAGCAGTATCCTGACTCTATCCTGGGCACTCTGTACACTATGGCACTACCTTGCTGAGGATATGAAGACAAAATACAGACAGGACTTGATCTTCTATTGGGTGGAAGCACACATACTCACATAAGATGACATATTTACAGTGAAAAGCAAAGCAACTTCAGGGGTGAGAACCCTAGCCACTGGTTAGAGGTGGTCTTTGAGCTGAGCCTGCAAGGCAGCTAGGAATATTAAATAAAGGAAGAAAAGAAAAGGAGGCCCCTTGATGCATTCAAAACCCTGGATCTCTCTCCCATCTCTGAGCAAAGGTCAAGGGATGATGTCCATCAGTCTTGGTTGCCATAGGCTGCTGCTGAGTATATAGTGACACGGTACCAACTATTCTCTTGGGTTGTTAAGGCAGCGAGACCTTTGACATCTGGACTCAAGGTCTCTTGCATCTTTTGTGAAAGGGAAAAATAGTTATTAACTCGCCATCCAGACAACCCCAAGGGGGCAACAGACATTGATCAGACATTTCAACTTAATACAAAAGAGGGTTGTCTGTGCAATTAAACAGTTAATAGAATCAAGCTATACTTGCTCTCTAGAAAGTCGTGGAGTCACAGAATCGTATACTGGAGAGAGCTCTCTACGGGCATCTATTTTAAACGACACCTGGAGAACAATTGCCTAAAAAACAATCTTGGCAAGATTTAAAAGCCTTCTAGTGAGTAGAAGGCAGCCCACAATCATTAAAGCAGCCAGTCTCATCTTCCTTTTGGCTCGTTGTAATTGTTAGGAAAATTTTCACTTAATTTGAACCAGTCTGCCTCTCTTTGGCAGCTTCCACCCATTTTTCTGAGTGATTCATTCACTCTGGGGCCAAGTGGACCAAGTCAAATCCCTCTTCTATGGGAAGACTCTTCAAACAATAGTCACAGGATAATTGATCATAGATTGAGAGCTGAAAAGGACTTTAAAGGTCATCCAGTTTAACCTCTTGTTTAAAAGATGAGGAAAATGAGAATCAGAAGAGCTAAGTGACTGCTTGAGGTCACAAAACTGGTAAGTGGAGGACTTGGACAGAAGCCCTCGGCTGTGAAAGCCCCTGCTTTTTCCTGAGTCATGTGGAATGCTTTATGTGTGTTGTTTCATTTGGTTCCCACAATGACCCCATGAGGGAGACGCCATTAATATTCCCATGACAAATCCCTGAAAAAAACTAGCAAGTCCCTTCATCTTTTCTCTTCTTTATGTTCAATATTCCACGTTCCTTTAAGCTATCTTATAGTGTGCCTCAAGATCTTTTGTCATAATGACCATCTTCATTGACCAACCAATAGCAAAAGGCACCAATGAATTCTAACAGGTGTTAGGAACTACATGAGGCACTAGGGATATTATTCCAAAAATTTTAAGGAGTTTGCCTTCTTTCAGGGGAGTCACTATGTGTGTACATAAATATTAAAATTATCAAATGAATCTATGATGTTATAGATTCAGGAGATACCTGCAGTGATGTGAGTCATAATCAATCCACTGCTAATTATCCTATAGGACTTTTGTCCATCCTGAACATGCCATCGGAGATTGACTCAATATCCTTGAAGTTTATGGTTAGCAGTGAAGGACGCTGAGCATCTACCTCGTATTTCTTGTTCCATCCAAATGACCAATTCATTTTCTTTTTCTGTCATACTATTAGTGTTTCAATGGTGTCTTTTGCTCCTTTCTTTTTTTTTGGAGTTGCTTGTTAGGCATAAGTTGTGACTTGCTCATACCCACCATGAACTTTTCCTTTGTCTTCTGTATGATTTTCATCTTCAGACCATCAAATCTCATCATGCTATACTGAATATCACCAAACTTTTGGCAACAATGATCCTTTGTCATTATAGAAAGCTGTGTTGTTTTGTCAGCCATCTCTGACTCTTCACGACCCCTCTTGAGGTTTTCTTGGCAAATATAGGGGAGTGGTTTACCATTTCCTTCTTCAGCTCATTTTACAGATGAAGAAACCGAGGAAAACAGAGTTATGTGACTTGCCCAGGGTCATATAGTCTGAGGCTGGATTTAAGTTCAGGTTTCCTAACTTTAGGCCCAATAAAACTAGCCATTGCACCAATTCTATAGAAAGCTTGAGATTAGTAAAAGAACAATGCAATTTCCCCAGAACAAACCAGTTCACTTTCCTTTTCCTTTTCAGTTCTGACACCAGCTACCTATGTTATATATGTGTGTGTGTATGTGTGTGTGAATAGATTGTGACTATATGTATGTATGTATATATGTTGGGTATATTCTATAGGGTTAAGAAGGGACCATAGACATTCATCATGCATTAGTTCTATTAAGGTGGATGAACAGGCTAAACTCATTTGAGTAATCTATATACTATTGTGTGGCCTCTTCCTCAGGCCATTTTCTCAATGTTCTAGAGCTTGAGGTGTCTGTGAAGGAGGAAGGCATAAGCATTTGTTAGATACCTACCTATCGTGAGTATATTATAAAAGACTTAATTATCTGTTATTGATCCTTGTAGCAATCTTATGAAGTAGGAACTATTATTATTTGCATTTTATTATTTATTTTTTTCAAAATTTCTTTATTTATTATGACAGTCTCCATTTTATAGTCGAGGAAACAGACAGACATTTCAAGTGACTTATCCAGAGTTACACAGCTTGTAGGTGTCTAAGGCTGGATTTGTACTAATGTGTTCTTTACTACAGGCCCAGTGCTCTAACCACTGTGAAACCTAGATGCTTTGGTTTGATCAATACAATGTCTGCATCCAGGAGCATCTGAATAGCCTCATCATATACCAGCAATCCCTCCGTTACCGAAGTTCTACATTGGATCTTCTCCATCCCAGTGGCAACAAATGTTGGCTAGTGTAGATTTCCCAGGTTTATGCCTCATTTCATGTTTACATCCAAGGGCCATCAAAAGGATTATTTCTATCATACTTGGCATAGTGCTTAGTGTTGGGCTTGGAGTCAAGAATACTATCTTTCCTCATGGACTTACTGGAAGTGGATCCTGGAGAAGGACCCACTTAACCTCTCATCCTCCATTTTCCTCATCTGAAAAATGGGAATATTAATATCATGAATATTATAAGCTTAGTGTGAGGATCAAATGAAATAATATATGTAGAGTGTAAATCTTATAGAACTATGTAAACATTAATTATTCATTGCTATTAGTATTCTCAAGAATCTTAATATATACTAATTTATGGTTGTTGTAAAGGGAATTATATAAGGCAGAATTTTGTTCTATTAACTCAAATTCTTTTCCTTGAGCAAATAACAATAAGTACAATGACATGTTTCAGTCAGATAGGGAATACTAAAGAGATGACCCATTATTAATTATTATTTTCAAAAGCATGTTTGTTACTTACTCAGACCCCAGATGAGTCCTTCAGTTGCATAAATGGGAGAGTAGGTTATAGGCAGGTAAATTTTCTCAGTCACCCTTTTTCTGATCTTTATAAGAGTAGAGATCCCTTCTATGCCTTTGTCATCTTTCTATTCTTTAGATACCTTGTGTTTCAATCCTTCACTGCCCTCACCATCCTTTCTTTCTATATATTTGTTTCAATCTGTCTTTGCATATAAGTATATTCAGAATAACTATATATAAGTTATATAAACTGTATATATTTATTATATTATTATTAATATGTATATATTATACTATAAACTATATATATATTTGTATAATATAAACTATATTATATACAGTTTATGTTATGTAAACTCTATAATGCACAGAAAAAAATCAATATGCATATATGCATACATATATACATGTATGTATTTCATATGCTAGGATAGCCAGCCAATACCACTGCACTTAGAAATTTGTATTGTGCATGGTAATTATGTTAGTTTGGGTTGAGTATGTCATCCAAGCAACAAGATCAAATGATTGTCAAGGAGAAAACTACTAAAAGTATAGTGGCCAAAAGCTTGGATTTGGTATCAAGGGAGACTTCAATTCAAAACTTGTCCCTGGAAGTTATAAGGTATGTGACCACAGACCAGTTTCTTAACCTAAACCCCTGTTGCCTCATCTATAAAGCAATGCATGCGCTCCTTTCTTCACAGAGTGGGTGGGAGCCTAAAATAAAATAACATCAGCTTATAAAATCCTTAAGAGTTATATGGATATCAGCTGCAACTTTGAAATAGGCATTTTAAATTCTTCTAAGTTCTTCTTTGATTCTGAATTTTCATTCATGTTTTTACCACTTCTAAAACACCTAAAATATTTAAACTAAGTATTTGGAATTATAGGGGCAGAATCAACAACTTTGCTAAGAGGCTAAGAAAGAAAGTCATTTCAGACTGAATTCTGTTCATTTAAACGTGGAGATTTCCCAAGGTTTTTCAGTCAGCACCTCTGAGCTTTCTTAGAGATAAGGTAAAGCTAAAATGTACAGATTGATGCTTGAGGAGGAGCCCTGCCACTTGGATTCTCCACTTAACAGACTAAGCTGAAGGGATAGTTTGGTGTCAGACTTAGGGAAGGAGCATTCTGGGAAAAAAAGCTGGGAAACCACACACACAAATACACATGTACACACACACACACACACACACACACACACACACACACACACACACACAAATACATCTATCATCAATCACCATGAGAGTTTGTCAGAGTTTTCTCTTGCCCTTACTTTACTCTCCTGATGACATTTCTCTCTAGTTCATTTCTAACTTTTCAAATGCAATGAATGCTGAATTTCTCAACTCAATTTCTTTTCAATGGATTTCATATTGGGCCAGTTTAACAATAACTCAATCAATCCACCAATAAACATTTATGTCAGGCATTGTATTAAATGCCGGAGATACAAAGACATAAGCAAAACAGTATTTGAGAAGAGTTTAAATTGTAACACCTGTCTTAAACTGTGGTTCACGACCCCATATGTGGTCTCATAACTGAAGGCTGGGATCATGAAGTTCTGATTTATTATCAGTAAATATTGGATTTGTATATATCTTTTATTTACCTCTATATTCAGTATCACGTAAAAATGTTTTGAGTGATAAACTCAAGTTTTGTGGAAACTGGAGAGAGTAGAAATCATTTAAGTAGCCAAAGATGGAAGGACATTAGTAGAGAGAGATATGAAAAGTAAACACAAGTAACATTAGAACAGAAGAAAGCAGCTGGAGAGACTCAGAAATATTGCTTATGTTTCGGATACTGAGATAAGTGCTTGGGATACAGGGACAAAAACATCCCTGCCCTCAAGGATCCTACACCCAACTGGGAAACAACAACAACAATGTGTTCACAAATTCAATACATCCAAAAAATCCAATCAACATTTGTTAAATATCCACTCTGTGCCGTGTATTAAGTTAGAATCTGGAATACAAAAAACATTTCTTCAGTCAAGGCACTTACATGATGGTTAGGATGTGTGTGTGTGTGTGTGTGTGTGTGTGTGTGTGTGTGTGTGTGTGTGTGTGTGTGTGATTTAATATGGATGCTGATGATAATTCAAGGAAAGAGAAATAAAGGAGAAATCTTTGTGTTCTAGGAATATCTGAGAAAAGACAGAGCACCAACAGCTTTAGGGTATCAGAGAAGCCTTCCCAGAGGAGGGCATTGAAGATGAGTCTAGAAGAAAAAATAAGCCTTTGGGAAGCATCATGGCAGAGTTGATCTGATTGCTTACAACCTATGTGATCTCGAGCAAGTTACAGGCCCCATTCTAGGATCTATTTTCTTTCTCTGTCTATGCAGAGAAATTGGAATAATGGATCTTGGAGGTCCCTTCCAGCCTTAGATTTAGGACCATATAGAGGAAAATGTGACATGGACTTAGTAGATATAAGACCATTCTAAAAGGAGCTCTAGAAGCTACTGAGTCCTGCTCATGCTCCCCCTTTTAAGATTGCAAAGGATTTACACATAGCAATTAAGAGTAAGAGACAGACTTTGAACTAAGGTCCTTTTGACTCCACATCCCAGATTTCAGTTGGTTCTGTACCCCAAGAACAGACTTTTCTATTACAGTCCTCCAATGTGACTCTAGTATGAAATCTTGCTCTAGGAGAAAATTGGGATGGTTTCAATATATCAAGTCAAAACAATTTCTTCTTCCTCATTTCATCCTTTTGCCCCCAGAGAATCTCCGGAGCTACATGTAATGACTTAAAAGAGATGCTTTTGCAAATGATTCTGGACCCAGTCATCCTATTTTATTATTGGGCCAAATAGGTCACCTGTTCCAAAAGAATCCTTCTGTATTTCACACTTCCCACTTATTGGCTCGTTGATTGAAAACCTGAGCTGAAAGGGAAGGGGGAGGCCCTGGAAAATTACTGAGTTACTGTAGTGAATTGAGGTGAGCCGCTATGGACAAGAGGAAATCACTTAGATGTTTATTGCATCAGTAGGTTCTTCCCACAATCCATGGTTGCCATATCCTATGAGGGAATGATGGGTTCTGCTGGTGAGACTCAGGTTGCCCTCCACTAAGATTCTGGGAACTTAAATGAAAATTATTCAAGTTATTGCTGTTTAAGTCATTTTAAGTTGTTTATGATTTTTTTCATGACTTCATTTTGGATTTTCTTTGAAATGATGCCCAAGCAATTTGCCATTTCCTTCTCTAGATCATTTTTATAAATGAGGAAACTAAGGCAGACAGGGTTAATCGACTTACCCATTGCTAATGAGTATCTGAAGCTGTATTTGAACTCAGGTCTTCCTTATTTCAGGCAGAGGGCTATCCTGTACAATGTAACTGTCATTTCATTTAAATAGTATTAGCCAAACTGGTTTTTTACCCCTGCATTCCATATAAAATGTCTGAATAACAAGAGGATAAGAGGAGTAATGTGAAATTAATCTTGAAAGAAAGCTTGCTACTAGACTGTCATGGACTTTCAATATATATATATATATTTTTTTTTTTTTTTTTTTTGCTGAGACAATCCTCATTTCACAGATAAGGAAACTGAGGCAGAGTTAAATGACTTAAGTGTTTGAGACCAGATTTGAACTCAGGTTCTCCTGACTTCAGGGATGGTGCTCTAACCATTACACTACTTCGCTACTTAGACTTTCAGTATTAATGGAGGGAATTGGTAGAAAATTCCTAGAGACAATAGGGAGCCACTGAAATTTCTTGAGGGCAGTAACATAGTCACTAATTTGCAGCTATATGAAAGCTGGGTTGGAGAAATGAGACCAGAAGTAGGGAGAGTCCAAATTTTCATTGAAGGCCATTTGATTGCTGCAAAAGTAATCACTGAGCTCCTACTGGAGATATAAATCCTTATTCTATGAAGCACAATAAGAGAGGAAGAATCACTGTAAATGACAAAGATGATGATATCGCTGATATTTGTGAAACTTGTGCTTTCTCACTGGCAAAGCACCTTAGACACAAATGATGCCCTTTGAGCCAAAACATTTACTTGGACACTGTCCCTCCTCTTCCCATCAGGACATTGGATTCTGGCCCCAAGGAGGCAGGACTCTGAAGCATGAGTTTTCACTTTCATTGGGTCAGAATCAAATCTCAGTGCTCCTTCTTGGCTATTTCCACAAAATTCCCTCAAGCACCCTTCCTGCTCTCCTTTAGGTGTTCTCTTCTCCTACTAAACTGTAAGCTTCTTAAGGGCAGGGACTTGTCTGCTTATATTTATGTTTTAGTGATTGACATAGTAAGAAGCCTGCAGATTCTCTATCTCAGTGTCTATTCCGCTGTGTCTATTTGTCTCTCTCTACCTTTGTCTCTATCTCTGCCTCTCTAACTCTCTCTGTCTCATTTCATTTTATAAATAAGGAAACAGGACCAAAGACAAGTGACTTTTTCACGAGAATACAGTTAGTGGCAGAAGTGGGATATGTTTCCTTCTCACTTCCTGAAGCTGAGATTGGCCTTCTGTCCACTACACGAGACAAATACAGTCAAAAAGGTGATGCCATAGGGCCCAGAACACCAGGCCTGAAATCAGGAAGACTTTTCTTGATGAATTCAAATCTGGCTTCAGACACTTATGAGTGTGACCCTGGGCAAGTCACTTAATTCTTCCTCAGTTTCCTCATCTGTGAAATGGCTAGAGAAGTAAATGTCAAACCACTCCAGTATCTTTGCCAAGACAATCCTAAATGGGGTCACTGAGAGTCAGACATGACTGAAAAATGACTGAACATCAACAAAAGGGACCACCCTGTGTAAAGTCAATGAAAAATAGTTTAAACGGTCACCAGTCCTGGAATCAGGAGGACCTGAATTCAAATCCATCTTTAAACACTTAATGGCCATGTGATTACTAGGTGAGTTATTTTTTTTGATACAATAACAACAAAAAAAAGGCTTAGGAAAAAAGCTTGTGATTTAATTTTTTAGAGAACTCCCAGGTGAGGAAACCCTTTCAACTAATATAAGTATGTAAATTCAGTGCAAATCCTCCTCTGAAACTTTTCTTTTTAAAGAGTTGACTAGATGATGGAGAAATTAAGTCATGCAGCTGCCATGCATCAGTCCTGGGACTCTGAAGCCAGATCTTCCTGTCTCCAAAGCCAGCTCTCTATGCAGTAAGTACATCACACTGCCTCTCTAAGAATCAGTCAGCCCATGGATGGATCAATTAGTAGGATTCATGAAGATGCTTCCATATGAGAGGTACTGGAAGGGAGACACTAGCTTAAAAGGAACATGTTTCCAGAAAGTCAGAATCAGGAGAGAGACCTGGGAGCTCATCTAGTGATCTGACTTCCATTTATTTTACAGAGAAAGAAACTAAGGATCTGAAGATAAGTAGCCCGGAAGAAGTGGGAGATTGGTGGAATTTGGTAAAAGTCACGTCTGAGAGAGAGAAAAGAGGTGGGCCTGGCAGGGGCAGGAGAAGGTTTTTTCATTTGACAGGACACTGGACTTTGATTCCTCTACACCAGAACCCATCTTCTCAGTGAATTAAAGGAGAATTTTCTAATCTCTAAACCGACAATGATTCAAGATCTCATCAAGTGAATTTGAGTGTCTGGTGCCTAGATAAACAAAGGCATAGATAAAGAGCTTTACTGGGTCAAGGTCATGGGCAGAAAGAGAAAGAGGGAAAGAAGGAAGATGCTTTATTTGTTCTTCTCATCCTTTCTCTTCCTATCTTTTTTAGTTTTCCTTTCTTTTCACTATCCCTCTTCTCTTCCTCCCTTTCCTTTTTTTCTTGACCTCTTCTTTATCTCCCTTCTTTCTCTTGTTCTGTCTATTGTCTTCTTTCTTTCCCTTTCTTCTCTCCTCCCCCCATTTCCCCTTTACTTTTGTCTTTCCTTGATCTTGATGAATTCAAATCTGGCTTCAGACACTTATGAGTGTGACCCTGGGCAAGTCACTTAATTCTTCCTCAGTTTCCTCATCTGTGAAATGGCTAGAGAAGTAAATGTCAAACCACTCCAGTATCTTTGCCAAGACAATCCTAAATGGGGTCACTGAGAGTCAGACATGACTCCTCCCTTCTCCTCCTTCTTTTCTCTCTCCCTCTCTCCTCTCCCTCCTTCTCTCTCATCCTCCCTAACATCCTCCCTATTCCTGTCTGTCTGTCTCCGTCTCTTTCTCCTTTTCCCTCTCTCTGCCTTATCCCTCTCCTTCCCTTCCTTTCTCTCTCTCCTTTGTCTCTGTCTGTCCCTGTTTCTGTCGCTTTCTCTCTTCCTTTGTCTCTCTATCTCTCCCTTTTCCCCTGCCCTTCCTCTGCCTCTTCTCCCTCCCTCTCTCCTATCCTCTTTGTCAGAAGGGCATCAGAAGTAAGACCTTGCTCATTAATGGTCCCATTTCAGCTTGATGCCGTCACTTCTGAGAACCTGAGCAATGAGTCAGATTTTACCCGTCACTTTTTCAACAATGATCTATAATGGGAGTGCCATTATCCTGGTTTAAGACTGACATATCCTCCTAAAATGCTTTGTGACTGGTTATATGGGACTGAAAAAGAAAGAATCAGGATAACAGAATAAATGTGAAATGACTATGGGCTCATGTTTTCTATTCAAATGGATGCAAGTGGCCCTTTCTGGGCTCTCAAATGCCCAGTCTGGGACTCTCTGACACTAAATATTCCTTCAAGCTCACTAGTTCGACTTGCCTCCATGCCTTCAGGAAGGCTGCTGAAGGAAAACAAAAAACACTTTCATTGGGATATAGAGAACTTGGCAGTTCCCAAAGAGATTCCATCTATGTGATGTCACTTGATCTTCAACAACAGCCAGCCTTGGGTTGTGGAAAGAGTGTTGAATTTGGAGCCAAAGAACTTAGGTTGAATTCTCACTTATATAACTTTGGTAAAATGATTTAACTTCCCGGGGGCTACCTTTATTCCTCTGTAAACAAGGGAGGTTGTAGATAATTTCTATATATTCTTAAAGCTTTAAATGTATGAGTGTATGAGTATATTCTGGAGGGAAAAAAAAAGCAGCATATATGACTCCTAATTTAGTAGCTAGATGGTCGAGTGGATAGAACAGGGAGTTAGGAAGATATAAATTAGAATTTTCATTCTGACATAATAGCTGTGTTACCCTGGATAAGACACTTATCTATCCTATCTGAGCGTTAGTCAGCTATCTGTAAAATGGGGCTAACGAGACAATCTACTACTTTGAGTTGTTGGGAGCATCAGATGAAGAAATGTATGTATATCATTTTGTAGGCAGGAAAGTACTATATAAATGTTGTTCAACTACTTCAGTCATATCTGACTCTTCATGACCCCGTGTGGGATTTTCTTGGCAGAGATCCTTCCGTGATCTACCATTTCCTTCTCCAGCTCATTTTACAGATGAGGAAATGGAGGCAGAGTGAAGTGATTTATCCAGGGTCAAACAATCAGTATCCGAGGCTGAATTTGAATCCAGGTCTTCCTGGCTCCAGATCTAACACTCTTCCACGCTGATACTCTAGTTACTACTATAGAGTCAGAGAACTGAGTTCACATTCTATTTTACTTCTGTGATCTTGAACAACTCATTTTCCTTATCTTTAAAACAAAGAGCTTGAACTAGAAGATATAAAACCCTTTCCAGCTTTAAAACCAAAATATAGCCAGCAAAGTAAATAGAACATTAGATTTTCTGTCAGGAAAATGAGTTCAAATCCAGCCTCTGACACTTGCTAACCGTGCATGTGGGAAAGTCACTTAAGCAATTTTTGCCTCAGTTTCTTCATCTGTAAACTAAGAATAATAAAGCACCTGCCTCCCAAGATCATTATGATGATCAGATGAGAGTATATTTGAAAAATGTTTTGACAAACCTCAAGGCATTATGTAAATGCTAGTCATTAATATTATCCTGTCAATTAGCCTTGTGGAGTCTCAGTTTCCTTATCTTTAAAATAAGAAAAGTGGGCTAGATGGCTTCTGACTTCCTTCCCAGTACAAAATCTACGATTCTTTATGATTCTAAACCAATTAACCTATTTGACCTCAGTACAGCAAGACTTGCCCTACAGGACTGCTAGAAAGTTCATAGAAGACAATGTATTTTAAAGGTTTTACAAATGTCTACATGCTGCATAAAATTCAGTTAGTCCTTGTGTAAAACTACTGTCTACAAATAGGCATGTGAGTTGTGTGTGTGTGTGTGTGTGTGTGTGTGTATGTATAGGGGATGAGAGAGAAGTATAGAAGTAGATCTGTGATCCTCCAGTTATATCTTAAGGAACTTAAAAAAAATCAAATTAAGATGATATGACATGTGGAACGCAAGGAATATTTTGCTTTTGTCTTTTATATCCAGGACTTAGCAGAACATCTTGTATACAGCAGGTGCTTAATGAGTACTTGATGAATTTAATGTATGCAAGTTTATTTGAAAGGCTCTTCTCAGTTTGGCAGAGTTTTTGTTAAAGGCCAAGAGCTAATGAATTTTAGCTAATTAAGACTTGGCAATTTAGAGGTGCTCCAATTTCAGTCTCAGGATAATAAGATATTGATGAGTTTGAATTAGCTACTGACCTATTGGATGATGCCAAGGGATAAAGAAAGAAAAACAAGGAATAAATTGGTCAGATGGCACCAAGTTTAGAAATACTTTTGGCTCAACTTTTAAGTAAGTGTCCCCATATTGGTGATATCACAGAAACAGAACAGGGAACAGACCAGAGGACAGATCTTTACCTCAACTCCATTTGGGAACATTCAGTTCTAGGGGCAGTAGTGACATGGCAAGTTCAAAAGAGTGTTGAACTTGGAATCAGAAAGTTGTTGTTCAGTTGTTTCTGACTCTCTATAACCCTATTTGGAGTTTTCATAGCAGATATAACTAGAGTGATTTAACATTTCCTTCTCCAGCTCATTTTACAGATGAGGAAACTGAGGCAAAAAGGATTAAGTAATTTGCCAAGGGTCACATATCTAGTAATGACGGAGGCCAGATTTGACTTCATGAAGAAAAGTCTTACTGATTACAAGCCCAGTTCTTTATTCACTCTGTCATCTAGCTGCTAGAATCAGAAAGATCCGAGCTCGAATTCTGCCTGAGAAATTAGCCAGCTGTGTGATTATGGGTAAGTCTCTTAAATTTGTTCAGCCTCAATGTTCTCATCTGTAAAACTGGGATCATTGAATGACCAATTCAAAATCATTTTAAAAAGAGCTAATGATATAATTAATTTGTAAACCTTAAATCAATGTAAATGTGAGATGTTAGATTATAGGTAGTGATAATACAGAGAAAAAAACAAAACCAGTCCTTGCTCTAGGGAGGCTTACATCCTACTAGTGAAGACAAAGATCTTCTGGGGGAGGAGAGATGTTAAGTTTTGGGGGATGGGAATCATGAAAGATCTCATGTAGAAGATGCTTCCAATTCCATGATTTCAGTACTCTGGACTCCATTCTTCTGGCTCTTGGAGACTCAAAGCTAGATGCTAAGGCAGCATCAAGATATTTCCATAAGGACATCTTTATTATCCACTTAGCAAAAATGTAAGTTCCCTGAGGGAACTTTTTTTTGTTTGTTTTTATATATCCAGTATCTAGTACATGTCTCACAAACAATAGCAGCTCAATAAGGGCTTGCTAAAATAAATTGTGTTGGTTTGAATCTATTTTAGTTTTAAAAATAATACTCTTCTAAGACTTGAGAAGGAAGGGATGAGGAGGCAGAGAAAGGAGAGGAGAGAAGAAGACAGAAATAACGGAGGAGAAAAAGAGGTGGAGAGAAACAGCAAATACAAAGTAATCTCAAAATATTTTTAATGCTACTCTCATTCCTGCCGAGTCTGGTGAATACAGATATTTGTTTACAAAATCTATCTTGAATTACTGATTTTTTCCTCAATAGAAGCTTAGTGAGTATTTTAGAAACTTCATTTGAGAAAGTTAAGAAATAACAGGAAGGCACAATGGAGTGTATTTGAGAAGATTATGAAGCGGAAGTATTTTAAGGAGTAGATTTAGAATGTTCTTTTTCTTTTCTTTTCTTTTCTTTTTTTTAAGCATGATTTAAAGATCAAAACTTAGCACAATACCAAGTACACAGTAGATTCTTAAGAAGTGTTTATTGATTATTGACTGAATCACAAAACCACTGAGCTGGAAGGGACCCAAAGATCATATAGTTTAATTTGTACTCAAACAACTAAGTAAATGACCATCCAGTATTAATGTGAAGACCCTACAAGAGAACCAACTTACTATCCCTGAGACCACATATGTCATATTAGCAATAGTTTTAATTGATTATTTCCTTTCTCCCTCTTTCCCTTCTTCCTTTTTTCTCTCTCTTTACTTTTGTCTTTCTCTATCTTTGTTTCTTTTCTTTCTTATCTCTATTTCTCTTTCTTTCTTTCTTTCTTTCCTTCTTTTCTTTCTTTCTTTCTTTCTCTTTTTCCTTCCTGCCTGCCTTTCTCTCTTTCCTTCTTTCCTTCCTTCCTTCCTTCCTTCCCTCCTCTTTCCCTCCTTTCTTCCTTCCCTGCTTTCCTCTTTTTTCCTTCCTTCTTTCCCTCCTTCCTTTATTTTTTCCTTCCTTTCCTCTTTCCCTCCTTCCTTCCCTCCTTTCTTCCTCCCTCCCTCCCTACCTCTTTCCTTCTTTCCTTCATTCCTCTTTCTTTTTTTTTCCACCAAAGATGGGTTAATCTTGAGACTGTTAGCTGTCTTGATTATATTCTTTTGGAAAATAGACATTTTATCCACTGTGCATAGAATTGAACACAATTCTGGATGTGGTTTCACCAAAGCTAGAGTTCATACAGCAGTTCTCTCATCTCTTTATCTGAATATCATACCTCTTTGAATGCAGTCACAGATCATGTTATCTTTTTTTGCTGCCATATCTCCCTAATAATTCATAATGAGCTTATATATTGAAAAAAATCTGACCCAAAAACCTTACCTTTGGATGGATTTTGACACTTCTTTATATTTATCCTATCTTTTTTGTAGTTTTAAATATAGACTTTAGTTAAGTGTAAAATCTCCAAAGCAGTGACTCATAACCTTCTGAGCATCATCACATACTATCACCTCTCTTTGATTTAATATTGTTCAGTTCAATTCAATAAACATTTATTAAGAACCCACTGGGCTCAAGAAATTATGCCATCCAGTGGAGATACAAAGTCAAAAATGAAACCATCCCTGACTTAACATATGCTTGCATTCTAAAACCTGCCACTTTCCCTCACATAGAGCACTTAATGTGTCATCACATGTTCTCTTTAATGATGAAGAGGAAAAAAGAATGTTATATGCCTATGAGCACCTGAGGGACCTTGCTTTGAAAGATGGGTAATTTCACTGGCATGAAATCATTGGAAATTGAAGGGATCCATATCAACTGGGGAATAGCTGAATAAATTATGGGATATGCTTATGATAGAATACCATCTAGGTGGTCAAGATCAAGTACCATGCCTGGAGTTAGGAACACCAGTGTTTCTGAGTTCAAATCCAGTCTTAGACACTTATTAGCTATGTGACTGTGGGCAAGCTATTTAGCCGTGCTTGCCTCAATTTCTTCATTTGTAAAAAAAATGGACTGGAAAAGGAAATGGCAAAAACTTCAATATAGTTGCCAAGAAGAGTTATAAAGAGTTGGATATTGACTGAAAAAAAAATGAATAATGACAAAAAAGAAATGGTGTGAAGGATTTTTTCAGAAAAACCTGGAAAGATTTGGGTGAACTAATGCAGAATGAAGTTAGCAGAACCAGGAGGACATAGTACACGGGTACAGCAAGATTGTAACAATAATCAATTGTGAAAGACTTAAATTACTCTGATTAATAAAATCATCCAAAGAACTTTTGATGAAAAATGCTATCCACTTTCAGAGAGAGAACTAATAAACTCAGAGCACAGAATGAAGCATATTTGTTTTACTTTATTTTTCTTGCCTCTTTTTCTTTGTTAAACAAGGCTAATACAGAAATATGTTTTACATGACTTCATATATATATATATATATATATATATATACATATTTGTATATATATACATATTTATATATATATATATACATATATATATATGTATATATATATATATATATATATATATATATATATATATATATATATATATATATAATTTCTTGCTTTCATTGGTGAAGGAGATAGAGGAAGGGAAAATTAGAACTAAAAATAATTTTTTAAATATTTAATAATGAACTGAACCAGCTACACACCCAGCAAAAGAACTCTGGGAAATGACTGTGAACCACTACATAGAATTCCCAATCCCTCTATTTTTGTCCGCCTGCATTTTGGATTTCCTTCATAGGCCAATTGTACACTATTTCAAAGTCCAATTCTTTTTGTGCAGCAAAACAACTGTTTGGACATGTATACATATGTTGTATTTAATTTATACTTTAACATGTTTAACATATATTGGTTAACCTGCTATCTGGGGGGGGGGAAGAGGGGGAAAATTAGAACAAAAGATTTGTCAATTGTCAATGTTGTAAATTTACTCATGTATATATCTGGTAAATAAAAACTATTAAAATAAAAAAAATCATAAAAAATCATATTTATTTTCAGAAATTACATTTTAAATGTAGAGAACAGAACTGAAAATTAAAAATAAAAATTAAAATAGATGTCACCATTATGAGTGAACTTAACTTCACTAATCCCTCACCACATCTTCTTACCTTGTACAATTTCTTGTAAACTTTCCTTTCTTTGAAGAAATTCTCCATGTATCTCTCTTCATATAAGCCAAATGCCAAATTAATTTCTTCCTAAAATCCTCCCTTCTTCACTACCTTTCCTAGCATATGACTACCATCATTTTTTCATATATGATGAAAACATAAAAATGCCCCAAGGGAAGGAAAATTAGAAGACATTATCAAAGAAGTAAGATTGCTTTAAGAGTAACTCTTTTTCTAAAAAAATTAAAAGTATCACATTTAATATCTGTTTCTGTAACCAAAAGAAAGAGGTCTAAAAATTCCATTAAGTCAATTCACATTAGAATTTTTTAAAAAATGATAACTCCTCTTACTGCATGTAGCCACAAATTTCTAACTTGTGTATACACGTTGAGTCAATTTCCACATCTGCTTTCCTTTTTAGTATTCATTTCGATGCTTTTGGGTAATTACTTGACTCTTCCTGTAGAAATTCAGGATTCTTTAGCTCTCTCCTCAGCTCACCACAGTTTCTACCCAGCCCCAAGAATGTGAAAATATGCTGACACAAATATTGTTGTCATGTTTTAAAGTCTTCCAAGGTCAGCTGAGGCTCAGGAGAAAGGTGATAAGCATCTTTGATAATATTAATGACTTAGTATGAAGCATCAACAAATGGGGACTGAGCATGCCTGTCTAAAAAAAATGCTTCCCCATGGAGCAAATCTGTTGCCATTCTATGTTTGAAAAGAAAGTGCCAGAGTGGACATCAGCGTTTTGACTGTGTCTAGATGAGTTATTGCTTTGTCCATTTCTGAAATGAAATCAGCCAACGATGTGTCAAGCCCTGTCTCCTAAATAGGAACAGAAATATCTGAGTATCCAGGGAGAGGAAATTTTTTTGACTCCACACTTCAGAATCTAACCTTGAAGTGTTACATGCTATAAATATGATATATAGATGCTATAAAAGGAAAACTATATGAAATTCAAAATGAGGAGGAGGTAGAGGGTAAAGGGCTTTTTCTTCCCCCAAAGGTCTATAATTTTGATCCACAAGATGGTGGAAAGTGAATCAACAGTTTTGAAATCAAACACTGTGGCTGAATAACAGACAGAATAGGGCGCTAGACTTGGAGTCAGAAAGATCTAAGTTTGAATACTGCCTCAGATATCTAGTAGCTGTATGAGCCTGGCAAGTCACTCAATCTCCATTTCTATTTTACTCCAAGGACTGTCTGGATTTTCTTCACTATGCTGTAGCAGCTTTCTCTTTCTATTAATTGTTTTCTTCTCATTATAAATGTATATTAATTTTTAAAATACATATTTCTTTATGAATCGTGTTGGGAAAGAAAAATCAGAACAAAAAGGAAAAACCATGAGAGAGAGAAAAAATAGAAAAAAGAAGTGAACATAGAAGGTGCTGATTTACATTTGATCTTCATAGTTCTTTTTCTGGAAACAAATGGCTTTTTCTATCCAAAGTTTAGTGGGATTGCCTTGGATTTCTGAACCATTGAGAAGACCCAAGTCTTTCATAGTTGATCATCTCACAATCTTGTTTCTGTATACAATAAATTCCTGGTTCTGCTTGTTTCGTTCAGCATCAGTTCCCATAAATGTTTCCAGACTTTTCTAAAATCAGCTTGTTCATCATTTTTGTAGAACAATAATATTCCATTACCTTCATATACCACAAAGTATTGATCCATTCTCCAATTGATGGGAATATACCCATTTTCCAATTCTTTGCTACCACAAAAGAGCTCACACAATAATAGCCTTCTCAACCTGGACGTTTACTCTGTTCCCATGACTTCCTCACTCTGGAAGTTTACTTATGCATCTCGTGGTCTCAGACTGAAATATATGTTACTCTGATGATTCCTTTAAATGATTAGTCAGTTCTTCCCAGAACCACCATTTTAAGGAAAATGCCCAAACCAACTACATTATCATCTCTTTCCAGATTTTTGGACCATTTCTCCACCATCTCCCCAAATGGATACTTTCTCTTTCTTTCCCTTCTCTGTCTCTCTCTCTCTCTCTCTCTCTCTCTCTCTCTCTCCCCTTATGTGTATTCTCCCATTAGAACATAATCTCACTAAGGACAAGGGCTGTCTTTCTGCTAGAATTTCTATTTCCAATACTTAGCATAATGCTAAGTGCTTAATATAAACATTTGTTGATTTTGTTTTATTTGTTTCAGTTTTCTCATCTCCTCTGTAAAATGGGGTAATAATAGCATTCACTTCCCATAATTTCTGTGAGGATAAAATAAATTAACATATTAAAAGTACTTTTCAAACCTTAAAATGCTATATCTAAGTGAGTTAATATTTATTAAGGCATTACAGTCTGTTACATTTAGAGGCAGAGAACATGAGATCAAGTTTAACCCTTACCTACCTGGAACAACTGACTTCACTTAATTAAGCCTAATAAAAGTTTGGACTAGATGCCTTCCAAGGGTTACTCCTGCTTAGGACTATAATCCATCTACATTGGGAGGCATGTCTATTTTTACTGTTGTTGTCATTTTGTTTTTCTATTATTTTAATTTTCCTCAGTTACATTTTTGTTACATATGTACATTCATTATTTTATATATTTCTACATGAATCATATTGGGAGAGAAAAATCAGAACTAAAGAGAAAAAACATGAGGAAAAAAAAAAGTGAAAATAGCACATGTTGATCTAAATTCAGTCTTCATAGTTTCCTTCTGGATACAGACAGAATTTTCTATTCAAAGTTCATTGGGATGAGATATTTTTAATTATACCCATTACATATAGGAAGTAAACTGGGTCTCAGAAGGGTTAAATAACTTACCAAAAGTTACACAATGAGTAACTGTTGGATCTGCTCAAGATAAACTCTATAGGTCTTTTAGTTTTGTGTTCATTCTAATGGAATCCTTAAAGTATCTGAGGTTAGATTTGAACTCAGGCCTTCCTGACTCCAAATTACTACGTGCCAAGTACCAGGCCACGTATTGGGAAACAATCTCATTTTTAAATGAATTTATAAAATCATTATCTCATTTGACCCTCATAATAATCTTGGGAGTTAAGTTCTATTATTTTCCCCATTTTGCAAATGGGGAAATTGAAGCAGTCAAAGGATATAAGTGACTTGCCTAGGATTATACAACTAGATAAGACATGAGATTGGCTTTAATTCAAATCATCTTGACCTATCCAATATGATATTAATGGCTTTTTAATCAGATAATCTCAATAACAGCTAGCTGATAATAATAGTTCCACCTTGAAAAAACTCACAGCTTCTTAACAAATATATAGTTAAATAAAATAATTCACCCATTTAAAAATATGCAATATTGCATTACTTCTATTAAAAAGTAAGTAACATTTTCCATCATCAGTCCTCTAGAATCATGGCTGATAGATACACTGATAACAGTTCTTATTAAGGCTTTCAAAGTTGCTTTCCTTTCCAATGTTACATTATATAAATTGTGCCCCTTCTTGTATTAATTTCATTCTGCATTGGTTCATACAAATCTTCCTAGATTTCTCTGTAACTATTCATGTTTTATGCCACAATAGCATTTCATTATTTTTATATACCATATTTTGGTCAAGTCATACCTCAATTGATGGACACCTCTTCAGTTTCCATTTCTTTGTCAACTACAAATTGGTAGGAGTATGTATATATGAGTTTTTCTTTCTTTCTTTGATATCTTTAAGATACATATCTAATAGGGCCATTGTGGAGTCAAAGTTTAACTTTTTCAGCAATCCATTTTTACTCTTTTCTCTGCACTCTAAAATCCATTAACATTGTCTTAATTGCTGTTCCTTTCATATAATATTCCATTCCCAACTCCATATTTTTGTAATCTCTGTTCTATGCCTGGAAGATCTTGCCAATTCCCTTCTCCAATTCCCTTCTCCCCATTTCCTCCTTTTCTATCTAATTTTTATGTACTTAGATATTTACAGGGCAGCTAGATGGCACATCGGATAGAGCACAATGCCTGGAATCAGGAAGATTCATTTTGTTGAGTTAAAATCTTGCTTTAGACACTTACTTTGTGACTGTAGGCAAGTCACTTAACTCTGCCTTAATTTCCTCATCTATCAAATGATCTGGAGAAGGAAATGGCAAACTACTCCAGTATCTTTGCCAAGAAAACCCCTAAATGGGATTACATATCTCTTCCACTGTAATATAAGATTCTTGAGGGCATGGCCCATTTTGTCTTTCTTTTTGCCTCCTTCACTTAGGTTAGAAACATATTAAGTGCTTTACAATCATTTCATAACTTGTTGGCTTGACTGTTTCCACCACTTCCCAGTGAAATATTAATGACCAAGAATATTGATCTTTGAGTCAAAAGATATATATATATATATATATATATATATATATATATATATATATATATATATATATATATATATATATATACAGATAAGTAAATACAGAATGTGAAATATACACCTGAGTCTCTGGACCACAGGGCTCCCTATAATTTATTTCTCTGAATATTATCTCTACCAGCCTAGAAGGATCTAGTCATAGAGAATACATTGACAATTTCCCTTGGATCATCTTAGTTCTTTTCCACAGACAATAATTATATTTTTAAGCATAAGCCATTCAGCTTCAAAACATTAGGATGCTAAATTTAAAAGCAGAAGGGATTCATAAGATCATGTAGCCCAATGTCTACTTTATAGATGGGAAAACTGAAGCACAGAAGGAAAACTATCTTGATCAATGTCCTACAGAGATATGTATCCCAGGAAGGATTTGAACTCAGGTCCTTCAAATAGCCAATAGGCTCCATTTGGAACAATGAATGTCAGAGCTCAAAAGGACACGAAAGAAATTTTGATTAAGTGATTCCTCTGGTACATGTTGGTGTTTTATGCTATGAATTATGGAACATCTATAGAGCAAAATGCATGCAGAGTGTTTGTCAATATAATGCTGATAGTTGAGATATATTGACAATGTTCTGGGAGAAGGCCTCATTATTAGCTAGCAAGAGATACCCATCTAGCAATTTAAATGCTTGAAAAAGAGGCAAGCCAATTTTATCAAAGGCCTTGAGTGAGTACATTTTTTTACCCAAGAAACTAAAAGCAAAGCATCAGCAATAATGTGCACTCTCTCTCTCTCTCTCTCTCTCTCTCTCTCTCTCTCTCTCTCTCTCTCTCTCTCTCTCTCTATCTCTCTCTCTCTCTCTCTCTCTGTGTGTGTGTGTGTCTTGTCTCTGTTGTCTCTGTCTCTTTCTCTCTCTTCTTTCTTTCTTCTCTCTCTCTCTCTCTGTCTCTCTTGTCTCTGTTGTCTCTGTCTCTGTTTCTGTCTTTGTCTCTGTCTCTTTCTCTCTCTTCTCTCTCTTCTTTCTTTCTTCTCTCTCTCTCTCTCTCTGTCTGTCTGTCTTTCTCTCCATCTGTCTATCTCTCTCTCTTCTCTCCCTTCTTAATAGATTCATGATCATGGAAGCAGTGAAGCCTGGTAGGGAGTTTGAAACTCAGAGTAGACCAAATCCATATGGGAGTTCAAATATTTCACATTCCTTGTGTTTTTGCAGCAGTAGTTAGGGATACAGCATGTATAAATCTGTTAACCATTTCAGGAACCTAGCCTACACTTGTGTTTTTCCCATAGAGTCCAATTTGGCTCATGAAATAAAATTGCTTTGGATTCTATATGGAAAGGCCAGATGGTGTTATCACAAAGGTAATGAGGGAAGAGACTGGACCGGATTTTTCTCAACATGAATTCTACTGGAAAGATCTGAAAGGACTATGTATTCCAACTGCTCTCTTCTTAGAACTTTTCTCAACAGGGCTCCCTATAATGTAAGTTTTATTTCTTTGTTTCCTCCATGTCAGTGGCTCTGAAAGCTAGGGTGAAAGGAACACATTCCCTTTCTCTGAAAATTTTAAGGGATGGAGGTGTTTCTGTGTCCACTTAATTAAAAGAGTAAGGACATTATGAGTACTTAGCTTTGCAAATTTTATGCAAATGAAATTGATACCTACGCTCCTTCCTAAATACATAATTTGTAGACTAATATTAAATTTGCCAGGATTTGAAAGCTGTGACATTGTTTTTACAAGCCACCAGGGTTCTATGAATTTGAATCAGTTTTATACCAACACAGAAGAGAGAGGAGTTTGGATATTTAAGAGAAGATGAGTGAATATCTTTTTGTTTGTTTTAGTTTATTAATATTTTGGCAAAATAACCAGGCAGGATAGTCATATACAACCGAGTTGACAAACAGATGGCATTGTGGGATTTAGATCTGCAAGGGACCTTGGACATAAAGTAATCAACTACAGGCAGTTAGATGGCACAGTGATAGACAGATCACTGAGCATGGGGTTGTGAAGACCAGAGTTCAAATCTAGTTTCTGACATTTATTAACTGTATGACATTGCATAAGTCATTTAATTTCTTTCTGCCTCAGTTTCCTCAATTATAAAATTAGGATAATAATAGCATCTATCTCCAAGGTTGGTTGTGAAAATAAAATGATGTAATATTTTTGAAATGTCTTCTAAACCTTAAAGCATTATATAAATTATTATTATTGAGTCTCCTAGCTCACAGGCTCAAAGACTATCTTATTCTATTAGTATCAAAACAAGAATGTATTCTCTAACATGTCCAACAAGTAGCCAGTCAGTCATTTCCTTAAACCTTCTGGAAAGGGAAAATACTAACACCCAAAGAAATCTTTTCTGTTTTTCAGATAGCTCTGTCATAAACTTTTCCTTAAATCAGGCTTAAACCTCTCAAGTTTCCACCTATTATTCAGAATGTTACCCTTGAAATTTAAAAAGAGTTGAACTTTTCTTGGTGAACTCTCTCTTCAAATATTTGAGGACAGTTATAAATTTGACCTAAGTCTTCTCAAAAATTCCAGTTCCTTTGCTTAGTCCTCATCTGGCATGAATTCAAGGCCATTTACCGACAATCTTCCTCTAATATCCTTGAACTTTAGCACCCAGATTTGTGCATCCCATTCCATATATGGTTCAACTAGAACAGAATATAGTGGGGACTATCATTTCCTTAAAACTGGAAGCTAAATTTCTTTTAATGAAGTCCAAAATCACATTTAATATTTTTTGTCTATTATATCATATTATTGATGGATATTATGTTTGGAATTCAGTGAAATTGTTAGATATTTTTCAGATGGACTGCTTTCTAGCTATATTTCCCTATCATACATTTCTTGTTTTTTTTAAACTGATGTGTAAAGCTTTATGTTTTTTTTTCTATTGAATTTCAATTGAAATTTGACACTTCTCCAAATTAGGTGGCACAATAAATAGAGTGCCAGATCTAGAGTCAGGAAAACTCATCTTCCTGACTTTAAATTTGGCCTTAGACACTTAGTAGTAGATGTGTGACCCTGGGCAAGTCACTTAAACCCTGTTTTTCCTCAGTTTTTCTCATCTGTAAAAATGAGCTAAAACAGGAAAAATAGCAAAATCACTACAGTGTCTTCGCCAAGAAAAACCCCCAGATGGGGTTACAAAGAGTCAGATGTGATTGAAAAACAAGTGAAAAACAACTCTTCTAACTACCTTTAATTTTATTTATTTCATATATCTTATGAAGATTATATACATACAATATTGTTTCCCCAATTAGAAGGACCACTTGATTGATTGGCCCAATGTTTTTCTAAGATTTAACCCCAGTCTGCGGCAAACTTATGGAATTCTGACTCAGTTTATCTAGCATGGTAGCTAGTCATTCAGCTCTGTGCTAGTCACATTCAGAAGCATTTCTTTTTTGTAATTCACTGATAAGATTCATAGGACCAAAAAACGATCCCAGGGATACTTCATAAGACACTGCATTCCAAGGTGACATCAAATCATGAATAACTACTCTAGGTTCAATGACATTAAATCATTTTGTAATCTTACTGTTCTATTGCCTAAGCTTATCTCTGAATGTTTTCCAGAAAAAATATTTGCTAAAATTCATTTAATTTCTATTGAGGGCATTTCTTTTATCTAACAGTCTAGTAGCCCAGTCATAGCCCAGTCAATACATGAAATTAGGTTAGTCTGGTATTATTCTTGATACAGTCATTCTGGCTCTCTGTAATTCCCATTTCCTTTTCTTGATATTCATTAATCTTCTCTTTCACACCAAATTCTATATTTTTCAAGTCAAGGTAGGTGGTCCATAGTCTACAAATTCAAAAGTTAGTTTGTTTAAAAATAGGGCTACCCTTTGCCCTTCAGTCTTCTAGTACCCGTTTCTCTTTATATCTTTGAGAGATCAGTGAAGTGGGCTCCCATATCCATCATTTCCTCTAGAACTCAGATGTTGGTGTCTGGAACACACCAAGAGCAGCTAGAGATTTTTTGTATTTCATTGCTTTTCTTAAGCTTCTGCTCTTTATTACTCATTTTTCATTTTGTTCTTTTCAGTCTAAAAATTATACTCCTTGTCCCCAAACCAGAATCAAAATAAGAGTTAAATAGTTTTCTTTTTTTCAGTATCATCCATTAAGATCCTCTCATTTACCATGAGCGAGTTAGAGCCTGTCTATTTTTGTTTCCCTTTCCTCACCAACATTTGAAGTCAAGATTCTATTGAGTTCCAATTCTGTGCTCTTTCTATTATACCATATGGCCTTCCCACTTCCCATTTCAGCCCAAGTCTCTCCAGTCCATCTGACAGGAATTTTCTACTAGACCTATCCCAGAGAAATCATGGAGAGAAAACCTTACGAAAGGATCAGATCCCCAAGGGCTCTACTCCTTATCTTACCCTCATTTTCCTCCAGAAGAAAGTGAATTAAAAAGCAGATTGACTGTTTAAATATTCCCATTGTGGAAGCTTTGGGTAGCTTGTTTCAATCTAGTTTATTTCCTTCCCTACTATGAGTGCTTAAAGATTGTCAAACACTGTAAGTGCTTCTTAATAAACAGAAGACTAAATTGCAGATGGAATTGTAGTCATAATCATTATCATCAAAATACGCTTATTAAGTGCCCATCTGCATGTGGCGCTGTTCTAGACTCTGAAAGAAAACAACGAGGAATTGACCTACTTTTCAGCAAATGGAAATATTTCGTCTGTTTGGGTTTCTGCACAACTTGGGAATAATGATGGCATTCAAATAAGGGAAGCTTGAGATGTCCCATTCATAGAAGGTTAGAAAAACCGGGTGAACTAATCTAGAATATGGGGGGGCAGAGCAGGGATTTATAATCATTTTTTCATATCCTGTATCTTCTCAGAATGTTTTTAAAAGAATAAAACAAAATATATAAGATTACCTTAAAAGCAGTGTAAATTAGAGATAAGGATATTATACATATATATGTATATGTATATATTTCCCCATCCAAGCTAATAAATACCCTGAAATCTATACAGCCAGGTTAAGAATCAGATGCTAATGAGCCACATAACCTTTGGAAAATCACAGCTCCCTTTTGTGACATGTCAGCATCTTGTATGTAGGACAGCTGGGTAACATGATGGATGGAAGACCAGACCTGGAGTCAGGAGGACCTGAGCTCAGATCTGGACTCAATTACCTACTAGCTGTATGACCCTGGGCAAGTCATTTAACTCTGCCTTAGTTCCTCATGGTTAAAATGAGCTAGAAAGGGAAACGACAAATCTCTGGAATTTTTGCCAAGAAAACCCTAAATGGGGCCACAAAGAGTTGAACATGATTGAAATGACTCAACAATAACAAAATCATTTTCTATGTAACACAGATCTCTTAAGAAGTACAGTGATGATTCAATAATTCACTTGAAGTATTATCTGTGACACATTTTCTTTTATTTAAAATGCATGTATCTATATCTCTATCCATCCATCTACCTACCATTTTTTTCTTTCTTTCTCTTCTGGCTCTGTGTCTGTGTCTGTTTCTCTGTCTCTGTCTCTCTGTCTGTCTGTCTCTCTATCTCTCTCTCCTCCCATCCCCCATCTCCCTGATCTCTTTTGTTTTTACATTATGCTTCCCAATATATTTCTCCTATCTTCCCCACTAGAAGAAGAAGGAACAAAAATTTGCAAGGAACCTACTATTTCCTAGGGACTGTGCTATGATCTCATTGATCCTTACAATCACCCTGTGAGATCAGTGTTATCATTATACTGGTTTTATAGCAGAGGAAACTGAGATATACAGAAGTTAAGTGACTTGCCCAGCACTGCTAAGTATCTGCGGCTGAATCTGAACTCAAGTCTTCCTGATTCCCGATTCCTTGATCTACTGTGTTTCCCAGCTGCCAGAAAGTAATCTCGAAACAAAAAGAAAATAGAAGAGGAAAAGTAGTTCAGGAAGAGTATATACCATATCAACCTCTCCAGAATTATATATAATGTTTCTTAGCAGAAGGAGTTTTTTTTTTTTCATATTTCTTGTTTGTGCCAAGGTTTCCTCCATTGCACTTTCACAGCACTTAGTCTCTGACACATTTTCAGTGACAAGATCATAACAATAACAACAACAAACAATTAGCCTTTATGGTGGTATGGTGAATGGAATCAGGGAGACCTGAATTCATATCCTGCCCCAAACATGGGGTGTCCTTAGGTAAGTCACTTTATTGCCATTTCCTCATCTGTCACATGAGCTGGCAAAGTATTCTGGATCTTTGCTAAGAATGCCCCAATTGGGGTTTCAGTTTATGTCTGAAAATACCATATAACAACCAAAGCATTTATGTAGTATCCTAAGGTATACAAACTACCTTACAAAAATGATCTCTTTTGGTTCTCACCCTAAATCTGGAAGGCAAATGCTATTATTATCCCCATTTTACAGTTGAGGAAACTGACAACTTGTCCAAGATACATAACTACTAAATGATTGAGGAAGGATTTGAATTCAGGTCTTTATAATTCAAGCTATAGCCACTGCACCATCTACCTGCTTCCCAATATCATGATGACTTCCTCTCAGCAGCAGAATTTATAAGGTTATTTAATATTCACATGAACACTTTATTTTGGAAATTAATGTGTTCTGGGGGAAATAATAATATATTCTAAACTTCAATGGAAATGTCAGCTACTAGTTGTGAAGATACATGCCTTTCCCTTTTTCTAATAGTATGGATAATGGAAAGTATAATATATCAAATTATTATCAAACATGAATTATAGAGCATGAAATGTATTTAACCAAAGAACAGAGACTTAGAGAAAGCCCTGAATTATTGCAAGAGCTCAAGGGTCAGATCGAGATTGAAACTTCTAGTAAAAATATTTTCCTTCTCCCATGGTATTACAACATCAACGATTCTCTCTGTTGGTATTTCTCTCCCTCTATTCCTATTCCTATCCCTATCTGAATCTATAAAATATATAGCTGAATTTCCACTGAAATTCCATTCTGATACCTCAATGTGATATGAAGATGATCCTGGATATTCAATGATTTTTGAGTGAAATGAAAGCTACAAAGGGCAACTAGATGGCTAAGTGAATAAGGCACTGGGGCTGCCGTCAAAAAGATCTGGATTCACATTGAATCTCAGACACTAGTTGTGTGACCTAGGTAAGTCACTTAACCTTATTTGCTTCAGTTTCCCCAAATGTGAAAGGGGAACAAGAATAGCTTCTATCTTCCAGGGTTATCAGGAGGATAAAATAAGACAATATCAGTAAAGTGCTTTAGCACAATGCCTGATAAATATTAGGTGCTTTAAAAATGTTTTCACACTTTTTTTCTCTCTTGTTATTTTGCCTGTTCAAGGGGAAAGGGAACAACCAATCTTTAATCTCACAGCCTTATTGGGAGAAAAGAGTTTCATTCCTTATAAGCATGGTAGTGGTAGACCAGAGTCAGGAAGATTTGAATTCAAACTGATCCTAGGCAAAGCACTCCACTATCTCTGCTAAGAAAACATCAGATGCAACCTTGGACACCTATCAGCTGTGTGACCCTGGGCAAGTCATTTTGCCTCTGTTTCCTCATCTGTAAAATGGGCTGAAGAAAAAAAATGGCCAACCACTCCAAAGTATTTATCTAGATCAACAATGATGACTCTATCAGGTTTTATAGACATAACAAGGCTTTATCTGGCAAAGAATTGTATTTCAAGTTTCACAGTCTGAATTTGATAATCATTTGACACTAAATGCTAGTGTCTATTCCAGGACCATCCAAGGCAGGTTTGGACAGGCTCGTCACTGAGCTGAACACAAAGAGGATGATTTCCTCCCCACATAGGTATTTTTGCCCCATTAGCATATCTTTCAGGCATTTTCACCAACATTCCTTCATCAGAAAGGTCTACTTGTAGGATACAGACAATAGCAAGCATCTAGAACATCCACTCACACCCTTGCTTTGATCCATTCTATTTTTAAGACTAATCACTTTGGTCTGAGTGTTTTCTCCAGCTCATGACTGCTCCCGAGAGCTGCTTCCTTTTTTTCTTATTCTTTACTGTAAAAGATCACTTCCTGGCAAGGGATGAGAATGGACCATTTTGGTGACTTACAAACAAAATATATCCTTAATAAGTTTTTGACAACATTTGACTTATTTATTTGAGCAAAGGGAACCAGAAACTCCCTTAGAAACTCATACTCCTTAGTTACATGTTGTCTATTCTATATTCCTTCCCTCCTGACCTAACTGCCATTTTCTATGCAGAACCCTTGTACAATTCCTCTTGGGTACCACTTCTTATAGAAGGATTTTCTGGATCTCTGTCATCCTTAGTACTTTGGATTTCACTTTGTTTTTTGTGTATAAGAGGCAACTGGGGGACAAAGCTGGTCCTCAAGGCAGAAAGAACTGAATTCAAATCTGTTCTTAGATATTTATTAGTATATGATGCTCAGCAAACCATTTAATCTCTATTTCTCTCTTCTCAGCTGTAAAATGGAAACAATGGCATCTACATTTGGAGGGTTGTTATGAGGATCAAATGAGATAAGGATTATAAAGCACCTAGCACAGTGCCTGGCACTAGTATGTGCTTTATCAAAGTCCATATTATTATTATTAAATTAATTTGCATATGGTAATATGTGCCCATGTTATATCTCCACTCCACCCTACCAGTAAAATATAAACTCCTCAAGGGCAGTAACTGTTTCTTTTTTATACTTGTATCTCTAGGGCTGAACACAATGCCTGACACAGAGTAAGCATTTGAAAGATATTTGTTGAATTGAAATGAATTGTTAAAAGCTTGACTTATTTTTACCATTTTGATGAAATTGAAAGAACAAAAATGTCCATGAATTAGAAGAGTATCTGTATACATAAATTACCCACAGTCAAACAAGATACTGGGACCGAAGAATGGGAATCGTCTTATCTATACTTTAGACTTCAGCATCTTATGGAGAGTTTTCCTAAACTTGATCCCTCCTGCTGGAACAGGTAATGGTAGAGGAAGTAGAGTGCTGGGCTTGGAATCAGGAAAACCTGAGTTCAAATATAACTTCAGATAGTTACTGGCTATGTGATCCTAAGTAAGTCACTTAGCTTTTATCTGACACAGTTTCTTCAACTGTAAAATGAGGATAATAATAGCACCGGCAGCCCAGGCTGTATGAGGAACAAATCAGATAATAATTTAAAGTGTTTAACACAGTGCTTTGCACATTGTATGTATTATATAATTGTTAGCTCTTATTTTTATCTTTGCCACTATCTTTGAAGTGTTGGGTCAGAGGATTTTATTTATTTATTTATTTTAATTTGTGGGGGGAAAAAACCAAGTATTATATAGTAGAATATAATAGAAAAGATGAACACATTTGAAACTATAATGAATTCTATTATGTGCAACTTGTTATTCTTTTAAAATATATAACATTATAATGCAAATTTCTTTTTTTCCTTCTTTTTCTTCCTTTTGATCTCTCACAGTCACCTCTATCTCCTGAGATTTTGAGGATTTCCAGTTTTCTTTTACATTCTCTAGACCTTGACATGATACCACTTTCCTTTCCCAAAACAAAGATTAGGATTTTTAAAAGAACCTTACTAATAACTAAAGGGAAATATAGCTCACAGAATTCCTGAAAAAGATAGGTATGTAGATAGATAGATAGATGGATTGAAAAAGAGATGGATGAATAGATTCATAGATATACAGACAGATAAAGAAGATGAATAGATGAATGGCTAGATAGACAGACAGATGGATGGACAGATCTATAAACGGATGGATAGATAAGTGGATAAATGGAAGCATGTATAGATAGATGAATAGATAGACACATAGATATAATGGATAGTTAAACAGATAGATATAATGGATAGATAGATGAATAGATGGAAAGACATAATGGATAGACAGATAGATGTAATAGATACATATTTAGACAGATAGGCAGATAGTTAGATATAATGGACAGATAGACAGACAGATGGATAAATAGATGGATATAGTTGTTTTTATTTATCCTTTGTTCTCAAAAGAGGGCCATGACGTCAGGAAGTTAATGCCATGATATGCAAGTGAATTGGATTGAAGTGAGAGAGGGCTGGGCAAGGTACTCTGCCTCACTTTCCCTCCAGAGCCATCTGGGTTCAGTGGTCAGATATAGATCAGGATGACTGGATGCAATGGGGGACCTTGGCTTTTTTAAGCTAGTCTTCAATAGATCACTTTGACTGAGGTTGCACCCATTCAGTGACTAAGACTAGGTAGCAATTGAGGCAAAGAAGCTTCTCTCTTGTCTAGTCTTAAAAAATATAAATAAATAATTGAATGAATCTGGAAAAAACCCTCAGAATTTCTGATAAAAGCAGAAATGATTTTTATTTACATTAAATCTGAGCCAATCAAGATCCAAACAATAGATGGATGGATGGATGGATATAGGCAATTTAATCAGCACTTACTATGCTCCAAGTTTATTCTAAACACTGGGAATACAAAACCAAGAAAACAAGGTCACTTTGTTCTCAAGAGTTTATATATTCATAAAGGAAGATCAATCATAAAGGGAATCTGGAAAGTGGGGGGAAAGATGACAGCCACATGGGAAGCCAGGCAACTAGTGTGGGGATGGATCAGACCAGATGATGAGTCATATGGAGATAGGGCAGGCTAGAGAGTGAATTGGAATGTGAAAGTTGGGAGGACCTTGAGTTCATTTACTATCACAGGTTCTTAAGTAAAAGTTTCTCATCTTAAAAACAAAACAAAACAAAACCAAAAACATTTCCTTCCCCACAAAAAACAAAAAACAACAAAAAAAAATCAACTTATTACCTTGACAAATACATTTCAATTTAATTGTTTTCCTTTGTAATCCTATATGTTTTATTTTTACACATCTAAAACCATGATTCTGAGAGGGAGTCCACTAAGTTTATTAGATTGGTTAATGCATCCATAATATAAAAAAGGTAAAAACTGATCTAACCATACCTGAACAGGAATTCTCTCCCCAAACCCCAATATATGTTCATATAAGCTAAAAAATTCAGAAGAAAAATAAAAATTCAGAGTCACTAGTCATCATCAAATGCTCCTTAGGTAGATACAAATGGGCAGCATGACTTTTTGGCCTAACTCAGCCCATTCCTATCTATCTATCATCTCAACTGGGCACTGCCATGTGTAGGTAGCCACCATGTTTCCCTCAAAGAAATGGTTCAGCAAGCAAAAGAATAGCTGAAATTAAAAAAAAAAAAAAAAAAAAACTTTAGGAGAAAAATCTATTTACTTACATCTGGTCATTATTTTGGAAAGACAGAATGGAATAGTAGGAGGAGGACTTGTGGATTAATTCCATCTGTGCTGTTATTTTGCATATGGCCTCAGGAAAATCATATGACTTTTAGTTTTGTTTCTCTTATACAAGATGGTGGCTTGAAATTGCACTAAAACATTGGGACATCCTGATGTTAAATCAGAACTGAATAAAATGATCCGTAAGTCCTTTACAGTCAGAGGTATACTGGGAAATGTTTGATTAAATAGTGCTTTTAGGGGGAAAATGTGTTCACAATACTCTTTCAGCTTTATCTGCGTTATTCACAATTTCTTTATCACTTTCTTAAGTCTAGACAGTTATGAGTCATCTCCAACAGATCCTTTCATAGCTCTACATTCTACAGAAAGATTCTAAGTTTTATAATTTTGTCTGATGTTATTTTTTTAATTTTAAAATTTTGCTTCCAATCCTGGTTTCTCGGGTGCAATGAATGAAACAAGTGTTCTCCTTAAATCAGAAATATTGGAGAAATTTGCAACCCCAAAGGACAAGGAAGGAGTAAATGACAGTCAGGACCAAAGATCTGGGAAATTACCTTATTAGGAAATATGAAAAAGCAATCTGGGGCTCATCTGAAAGCCCTGGCTTTTGTCTAATCCACGTAATACTTTGAGACAAACTCTCATTTAGGATGGGAAGGAACTCAAGAGCTCATTTAATCCAATTCTCTTATTTTGAAAAGAGGTCACTGAAATCCAAAAGGTTGATATGTTCAAAGTTATCTTGTTGTGCCAAAACAGTTTTGTTCTGCCTCAGTTTCCCTAATTGTCCTGCCTCAGTTTCCCTAATTGTCCTGCTTTAGTTTCCCTGAACTTTTCTGCCTGAATCCCCCTAATTGCAATACCTCCTCTTCCTGCTCATTAGGACTGAAATAATTAGGGCTGTGGCCACTCTGGCATTCCAAATGATAAAACTCCAGATGTCATATCTCGGATACCTAATTGCCATCGTCTACCTCAATCTCTTCAGACTTCCTGGCTCTAGTTTGACTCTCTTCTTTACTCCCAATTTGTAAGAATTTATGTTACCCTCCACCCTGTCAAAACCAGATTGATGGTCCCTTCCCCCCTCAGTGCTGAGTCTTCACCCCTGCCTCAGTCTACCCTGGTAGCTTAGAGCCACGTGTATACATATTTCATGGGAAACTCACATTCACTCTTGGATGCTTTGAGACATCAGCCCAGGGGCAACATGCCCCCAGCAAAATCTCTGTCTCTCAAATAAAATATCAAAAACTCTCTAATCTCTATTTTGCCTCAGTTTCTCCGGCATTACAATCTCAGTAGTAATTTATCATTAATGAGATTCAAATCCAGGGTTTCAGGTTGAGAAACAGTGTGAAACAATAAAAAGTGGGATGGGTTTGGCGTCAGAGGACCTTGTTGCAAATTCCAGATCTACTTCTTACTACCAATGGGACACTGCACAAGTCATTTAATTTTCTGGCTTCAGTTTCTTCATCTACAAAGTGAGAGAGTTGCTCTGAATTGGCCACTGAGACTTCTCGTATCTATGGATCAACATTTGCCTACCAGATGATTCAGTTTCCTCTAATATAAAGTGGGGATCATAATAGCAATTTCTTCCCAGTGTGATTGTGAAAAACAAGGGAAATATTTGTGAAGTGCTTAGCACAGAGCATGGCACATAGCGGTTGCTTAATAAACTCTTCAATGCTCTCTCCCTTCCATTCTCCCTTCCTCCTTTCCTCCTTTCCTTCTTTCCTCCCTCCCCTTTTCTCTCTCTCCCTCCTTCCCTTCTGTCCAAATCTCTTTCCATCCCTCCTCTAGATCTAGCAGGATCCCATTAAACCACGATTTCACACCCAGCACCTTTTCCCATTATACTGTGTTATCCCAGCACCATTATATCTACTAAGATTAGAGCTGGAATTCTGATTCTGGTTCTTAACACCAAGTCCCAGACTGCTGTACCAAACTGTGGCTTATCTGCTTCTTTCTTTGTTCTCCTATCTGGTACAAAGGGCTTAACACTGTGCTTAACCATTACCCCAGCATACAGCGGGTATTTAATAAATGTTCACTGGTAGAAAGTTAATGCTTTCTAGCTCTCCTGTTTACATAAATAACCAAATGAGAAAGAAAGGTTCAGGCAAACCAGAATTCTGTTATCAACTCCTTTATTCTTTGTGCCTTTTATAAAACATTTTCTGGGTGAAGCAATCTTTACCATGAATTCTTATTTGTCTCTAATATGTAACAGAAGAAATGACAAATGTATTGTTGACTAAAACACTTGTATTTTTCCCTTCCCAGAATCCTTTTTGTGTTCATTGCCTGTGTTTTCTTTATTAGTCTGGCAGCTAACTATAGAGCAGAACCTGAAAGAAGCTCTCATCTGGTCGGAGAACTGATTAGTGTCTGTCTTTCACTGTTTCTAAATAAAAATGGACACTACTATGTCTAATCCTCTGGCAAGAACCGCAATAAAAAGAAGCTAGGGAGGACATTAGGGTAGGCATCTAGGACTTATTACATACAGTCCAGGATCCTTGTAAGTATTATTAACCCTACCTCCTGTGTCACTCTGGGCAGTCACTTAGTCCTTATGTACCTCAGTTTCCTTATACACAAAACCTGTTTCACTGGATTGTATTAATGACCAAATGAGTTAATTAATGTAAAGTGTTTTTCAGATCTTATAGCTCTATCATCATCATCATCATCACCACCACCTTAAAAGTTCATAAAAAGCAAGGGGATCAAGGATTTACCTTTTTCCAAAAATCAAAATGTTCAGCTTGCCCCTGTGAAAAATCCACCAAGCTGCTGCTCAAAGTCAGTACACAGACATAATTTAGGAATTCATAACTATAATAAAAGATTACATGGAGTGTCACAAAGAGACTATATTGTAATTTCCCCTCCTGGGTTGTCAGAATTTTCCCCACTTCAATGAGCATTCTCATCAGGCATTCTAATTACCATGACAAACATCAAAATATTACCTCTGTTCTCTCTATAATCTTACTTAAGAAAATGGGTTTGCATTTCAGAAGAGTTCTGCTAATCTGTTGTAAAACATGACGTTCCCAGTGAGGTTGCTCCCTTCTCCAGTGAAGCTAAACCATTTTTAGTGTAAATGTACCAGACTGGTGGGCAAATTTGTTTTCCTGTGTTTAAAAAAAAAGTACTGAGAGATTGAGGTCAGGGCTGCCTGTGATATTACCACCTACTGATTGTGTAACACAAAATGGCCCAAAATGGCCCTAGAGGTCATTGGGTGTAACCTCTACCTGAACAAGACTTAAGACGTACTTGAATCCCTCCCTCCCACAATTAAGAGTTAGGAAAAATGCACTAAAACCAAGTTTTGCTGATAAGTAGTTAAGGAACCTTAGTTTTGCCATTTTCTGGTTCCTTCTCTGTGAAGTAAGGAGTTCAGGCCAGCATTTGTGCAAAGCATTTGGTATAGTGGTTGGTATATAGCAGGTGCTTAATAAATGCTTATTTCTTTCCTTATTGATTCCTCTCGGAGGATTCAAATCTTGGTCTAGTCTGACTCTTTTCTCTACTTCTGCTTTTTCATACAGGACCCTTTTGAGATGTTTAATAAAATTCTCTAGGCTCCTCAGAATAAGAGATTTTAAAAATATTTGAAAGAAATGCTATCTTTAAGGAAAGGCTAATGAAAATATAGATATGTTTGTGAGCACTCATAAGACACACACTTTTAATTGAAGACAGAAATATATTAAATCAACCTTATCCCCAATGGCTCATAATTTTTTCTTCAATCAAATTCACGGACTCCCTGAAATCTGGGAGTCTATTGATGAGATTAAGAACTCCCACACTTCACCATACTACTACCTAATAATTATGAAGACACCCACAGAATATATGAAGTTCTTCAAAAAGTTTTATTCTCAGGCTATTACAAAGATCCCCCCAAAATAAAAAAGGAGTCCTTCAGTCTGATCCAAACTTCTTACAGAGAGAAACATAAGCTTGGGGTCAGTGTACTTCTCCAAACTCTTAGTTCAAGGTTCTTTTAAATCACTTCAGGCTGCTCCTTAACAAAACCCATGGTATTGAGGCCTTATGTGACATTTATTCAGATAATCTAAAAACAATTTCCAAATTATCCTGAGCCAGTGAGCTCAGTCATTGCCATTCAAGAGGTCCTCACTTACTTTAGTGTGTCTGTCTTTCTGTCTCTGTCTCTCCTTCATCTGTCTTTGTGTTTCTTTTTTCTCTTTCCCCTTCTCTCCCTCCCTCTCTCCTTCTCTCTTTCCTTCCCTTCTTCTGTCTCTTTCTCTCCCCTCTCTCTTCCCTCCTCTCTCTCTTTTCTTCCCTCCCTCCCTCTCTCCTTCCCTCCATCTTTCCCTTCTTCTGTCTCTGTCTCTCTATGTGTGTCTGTCTCTTTTTGTCTCTGTCTCTATTTCTTTCTCTCTCCTTTCCTCTCTCTCTGTTTCTTCCCCCCTTCTCTTTATGTGACTCTCTCTTCCCTTCTTTCCCTTCTCTCTCTGTCTCCCCTCACCCTGCCCTTTTTCTTTCACACACACAAACACACACAGACACACACTATCACTGTGCAAGAGTGGAACCAAGTCTTTCCACTGAGAGGATTAGAGCCTTACCAGGAGCACATTAGTTCCAGTTCAGTAATAACAGGCACACATACACACACACACACACACACACACACACACACACACACACACACACACACACACAGCTCACTTTTGCTAACAATCACTGGTAACAATCAGTCTCTGATTAGTCAAGTCGTTAAAATATAAACTAATTTAATCCAATCATTTAGGCAATAACCCACGCTAGAATGGCCATTATCATCAAAAACTCTATAATGGGCAGTTTCCCGAAGATGTGACAACGTGGCTTTGTGGTGAGGAATATGAATTTCCTTTTGGTGCAAGGAAAGAAGCCGGCTGGGAGCTGCTTCCCTCACATTGCAGACCCATTCCTGTCCTATCTTTGTATTTTCCCAAACAAAAAAATTAGGGATGAAGCTGCACAACCACCCAGATCAGGACAGAAGGCAGTGGGCATAAATAGTCCAGAAGGTTTTTTTCTCATCAAATTAGCATTGCAACTGTGGCGTGTAAACCACAAAAACAGCAAAATCAGAATGAGTTAATGATTTCCAATAAGGACAGCAGAAAGGAGAATCTCAGGATGCCGCAGTGGGCTCCAGGCTCCCGGGACCACCTTTGTAAAGCCTGAAATTCAGGTAGCAAGGAGCTAAGATAACAGGCCAGGATGGAGAGAGCAGATCAGTCAAAGCCTAATTTTGGTTAGGTCCATCTCCTTCCTCGTGTCTTCCTGAAGGCTCCTGCTTTCTCTCCTCAGAAGGCCATACTCTACACCCCAGATGGTCCTTTTTGGACAAATTTTAGATGGCAGGTATTATATGAGGATTAATGCATATTGTTATATTATCAGAAAGTTATAGACTCACAGATGTAATAATAACAATGATAATAGCCAGCATCTGTATAGCTATTTTAAGGTGAATAAGTCCTCATGGGCAGCTTGGTGGTGGACTGAATAAAGTACTGAGCCTGGACTCAGGAAGTTCCGATTTCCGTTTCAGCCTCAGAGACTTACTAGCTGTGTGATCTTGGGTAAGTCACTTAATCCCTAGAAAGTGGAGGTAATAATAGCACTTACTTCTTAGCAGGTGAGTTCAAATCTGGCCTTAGATTCTTAATAGTTGTATGACTCTGGCAAGACACTTAACCCCTGTTTTCCTCGGTTTCCTTATCTGTAAAATCAGGACAATAATAGTGTCTACCTCCCAATTTTTTGTTGTGAGAATCAAATGAGATAATAATTGTAAAGATCCTAGACCAGAGTAAATGTTACCTTTATCATTATTATTATTATTATTATTATTATTATTATTTTATAGATAAAAAAATTGAGACATATAGAACTAGAAGAGATTGTATAGGACTTTTAGTCCAGCCCCTTTGTTTTACAGAAAAGTAAAAGTAAGCCAAGTAGGTGACATTGCTGTGGAGAGGGTGCTGGATGTGAAGTCAGAAAAACCTGAGTTCAAATCTAGCCTGACACTTACTCTGCACGCGATCTGGGCAAGACGCTTCAATATGTTTGTCTCAGTTTCCTCATCTATAAAATGAGCTGGAGAAAGAAATGACAAACCACCCTGATATTTCTGCCAAGAAAATTCAGAAAGGGATGGACTCCACTGAACAGAAACTGAGGCCGAGAAAGGGGAGATGACTTGCCTGCTGCCTCATAGTGAGTAAAGTGGGATGTGAAGCCAGATTATTCCTACTCCAAGTTGAGTCCCCTGTTACACTTAACAAGCTCTTGCTCAAGGACTGTGGGAAATGAGTCTGGACCACAACATAGCATTTTCACTCTTTCTGTTGTTATTTGCTTGCATTTTGTTTTCTTTGTCAGGTTTTTTTTTTTCCTTCTTGATCTGATTTTTCTTGTGCAGCAAGATAACTGTATAAATATGTATACATATATTGTATTTAACATGTAGTTTAACATATTTAACATGTATTAGACTACCTGCCATCTAGAGGAGGGAATGGGGAAAGGAAGGGAAAAGTTGGAACAGAAGGTTTTGCAAGTCAATGTTGAAAAACTGCCCATACATATGTTTTGTATATAAAATGCTTTAATAAAAAAACTATTCTCTCTCTCTCTCTCTCTCTCTCTCTCTCTCTCTCTCTCTCTCTCTCTCTCTCTCTCTCTCTGTCCCTCCCTTCCCTCCCTCCCTCTCCTCCCTCTCTCCCTCTCTCTCTCTCTTCTCTCTCTCTCTCTCTCTCTCTCTCTCTCTCTCTCTGTCCCTCCCGTCCCTCCCTCCCTCCTCCCTCCCTCCCCTCCCTCTCTCCCTCTCTCTCTCTCTCTCTCTCTCTCTCTCTCTCTCTCTCTGTCACTCTCTCTCTCTCTCTCTCTCTCTCTGTCACTCTCTCTCTCTCTCTCTCTCTCTCTCTCTCTCTCTCTCTCTCTCTCTCCCTCCCTCCCTCCCTCCCTCCCTCCCTCTCTCCCTCTCTCTCTCTCTCTCTCTCTCTCTCTCTCTCTCTCTCTCTCTCTCTCTCTCTCTCTCTCTCTCCCTCCCTCCCTCCTTCCCTCTCTGTCTCTCTCTGTCTCTCTCTCTGTCTCTCTGTCTCTCTCTCTCTTTCTCTCTCTCTCTCTCTCTCTCTCTCTCTCTCTCTCTCTCCCCTCCCTCCCTCCCTCTCTCCCTCTCTCTCTCTCTCTCTCTCTCTCTCTCTCTCTCTCTCTCTCTCTCTCTCTCTCTCTCTCTCCCTCCCTCCCCTCCCTCCCTCCCTCCCTCTCTCCCTCTCTCTCTCTCTCTCTCTCTCTCTCTCTCTCTCTCTCTCTCTCTCTCTCTCTCTTTCTCTCCCTCCCTCCCTCCCCCCTCCATCCCTCCCTCTCTCTCTCTCTCTCTCTCTCTCTCTCTCTCTCTCTCTCTCTCTCTCTCCCTCCCTCCCTCCCTCCCTCCCTTCTCCCTCTCCTCTCTCTCTCTCTCTCTCTCTCTCTCTCTCTCTCTCTCTCTCTCTCTCTCTCTCTCTCTCTCTCTCTGTCTCTCCCTGTCTCTGAATCTCCCTGTCTCTCTCTCTCTTTCTCTCTTTCTCTCTGTCTCTCTCTCTGTCTCTCTGTCTCTCTCTCTCTCTCTGTCTCTCTCTCTCTCTCTCTCTCAAACCATTGTGATTGTGATTGAGGAGTAACTGTAAATTCTACTTTGTTCCTCCTACATTACACAGAGGGGTCAGTAATATGGATGGCAAGGAGCCAGGTTCCATTCCCCAGCTTTGTTCCATGATGTCCACCAGACCTTGACCTAGTCCCTCAAAACCCAGCTCCAGGGCACTGTTAGAGAAGCCTTTATAGACACACAGTTGCCCACGCATTCACTCAAGTGTTCATGCTCTCATTTTATGTATTTCTGTGTTGCATTCCTCCAGCAGGACTTGATGTGTATGTGTTGTTTTTCTGTTCATTATCTTCATCACTTAGGATACTACATGGAAATAATAGGTGCTTAATAAATGTTGATTGAATAAATGTATTCACAAAATCAGTTAACTTGCCAGCTCTCTAATGTGTAAAATAAGCATTCCTATCTCCATGCCTTTGTATGGGTTGTACCTCAGGTTGGAACAATTCTTGCCCTCCCAATCTGCTATGTATGAGTTCCTTAAGAGAAGGGTTTTTTTTTGCCTCTCTTTGTATTCCCTGAGTTTAGTTCAATACCTGACACATAAGAGGTGCTTAATAAATGCAGGTTGACTGAATGCTGAGTAATTGAGCATCCCACTGTCAATGAACTCCAGAGGTTCACTATTACCTTGAAGGTCAAATATAAAATCACCTATATGCCTTTTATAGCCCTTCACAGCCTGACTCCTTCCTCTCTTTCCAGCCTTCTAGAACTTTGCTTTCTTCAATGAGGAATATAAATTATTAATCTGGCTTTCCTGCTGTGGCCAGGAGGCAGAATATTGCTCTTAGATTAAGAAAGAGCCCAAATATCATCTTACATGTTTACTTTGTGTTTCTGGATGGTTTTCTTAACCTCTGTAAGACTTAGTTTGTTTTTTTTAATCCACAAATTAAGAGAAATAATAGTATTTACCTCATAGAATAGTTGTGAGGATTACTTGAGGTAACATTATAGAATATTCTGTAAATTTTAAAATGACCAGTAATAACAATAGCTAGCATTGATGTAGTCCTAACTATGTGCCAAATTCTGTGCTAAGCACTTTACAGTTTCCTTCTCATTTGATTTTCAGAACAATCCTGGGAAGTGAATGCTATTGGATTCTCATTTGGCAAATGAAGAAATTGAGGCAGAAACTTAAATTTTGTTAAGTGACTTACTCAGGGTCACACAGCTAGCAAGTGCAGGATTTGAATTTAAATCTTCCTGATTTTAGGCATGATATTCTACCCAACTACCCAGACCCCTCAAAGCAAATGCTAGCTTTTTTTTAACATGATGAGGATGAAGATGAGATAAAGCTAACACTCCACCACCAGACTATCACTTATCATAGTTATTTCCATGCCTGGAATGATCACTTTCCCCATTTATGCCTTCTGGTTTCCCGAAGATTAGCTCAAAGAAGTCCCACCTGCTGCTATTCCCTTCCCTTTCAGATTATTTTCATTTATTGTGTATATATGTCGTATTACCTAGTTATTTATATCTTGTCTCTTGCATTGAAAGGAAACTCCAGGGACTTTGAATTTGCCTTTCTTTATATTCTCAGAGCTTAGCACTGAGCCTTCCACTTCATATTTGCTGAATTAATGACAGTTGATTGATTGATTACAGATTATAGGAATGGTTATTATCCGAAAGAAGTACAGAGCTCCTACATTTGCTCATCAAATACAGCATCCTCCCAGACATTAAAGAAAGGGATTGGCTTTTGGAAACCATGATTCTGAGGACCAGAGGTATGTTGGGGAAGAATATACCAAATAGCATCTTAATGCTCTTGACAAAAGAGGCTCTTCTGGTTTAAATTGGGTAATTTTTCCTTAAGAAAAGGTTGAAATTGAGTATTGAAAGACAGGATGATCTTTTTTGTAGTGTCAAGGAACTGGAAACTGAGTGGATACCCATCAATTGGGGAATGACTAAATAAATTGTGGTATATGACTGTAATAGAATATCATTGTTCTATAATAAATTATGATTTTAGAGAATCTTGGAAAGATTTGCATGAACCGATGTTGAGTGAAGCAAGAAGAACCAAGAGAACATACCCAGTAACAAGAAGATTATGTAATGATCGACTGTGATGGACTAGGGTCTTCTCAACAATCAGCAATTCAAGGCAATTCCAATAAACCTGGGATGGAAAATGCCATCCACATCCAGAAAGCGAACTATGGAAACTGAATATGGGTCAAAGCATAATATTTTCACTTTTTAAATTTTTTTTCTTATTTTTTTTTTATTTTTTGATCTGATTTTTCTTACAAAGCATAATGTTTTTAAAAGAATTTCATATATTTAATCTCTATCAGATTACTTGCTGGTCTGGAGAGGGGGGAGGGAGAGAGAAAAGCTTAGAATACAAAGTCTTAGAACAATGAATGCTGTAAACTATTTTTATATGTATTTGGAAAATACAATACAATTGAAAATGTAAAAAAAGGACTACTGCTCCAAAAAAGAGAAAAATAGACTGAGGAAAATAAAGGGGAGGATGATGGGAGCGAGAATGAGACATATCCCTAAGACTGGGGTGAAGAGTCTGCTGAGAAACAAAAGCAGGGATTGACAGAAGGGTAGGAATGCTTGTAAAGGCTAGGTGACTTTTCTAATTAACAATGGCCACAAGGAGACTTCTGACATGAAATACAGAGAAAATAAATGGTTTTTCAACTTTGATCATTGTCAACATGCCAGGGCATTGGTGAAAATAACTCATTACTTTCCTAAACATGCCTTCATTAGGATTTTTTATGCCTTTTTTTGGTAATGAAAAATAGCTCAGAGACTTTTGATAAGCACATTCTTTTCATTAGTTATTCTTTTTAAAGCTAAATGATAAGAAGGATTAAAACAACAACAACAACAACAACAACAACAACAACAACAACAACAAAATAACATCATTCCCAGACAAAGCTGCTATAAATTTGGACTTTCTCTTGCTTAAATAAGTTGGTAACATCAACCAAGCTATGGAACAACAAACATTTATTAAATGCTTTACCTTGTGCTGAGCACTGGAAATGTAAACAGAGAGAATAGGGCCATTCCCCTTTTCACAAAGGGTCTATAATAGTCCATTACTATCTATCAATCCCTCTTCCAAGAGTCACAGACTAGGAATTTTGTGAAAATTATGTGATGTTTCCAGTTATTGGAAACAGGGCTGATGGATGAATGAGACCCAGATAGCAGGAGGTAAAGCTGTAGATTTTGATAACTCATTTTTCAGTTGTGTTCAACTATCTATGACCCCATTTGGGATTTTCTTGGTAGAGATATTAGGATGATTTGCTATTTCCTTTTCTTGCTCATTTTACACATAAGGAAAGTGAGGTAAATGGGTTAAGTGACTCAAACCGGATTACACTAGTAAATGTCTAATGTTGGATTTGAACTCATTCCTGATTCCAGGTTCAGTGCTCTAACCACTGAGTCATCTAGCTGCCCCATTATTGTCTATTTTATGCATATTGTACTTTATCTGTAATAATACTGTACTGCCCAGTAGAATGTATGTTATTGTATATTAACAACCCTTTTGCTTATTATATTGCCTGCCACATATTGGCAATTAAGAAGTGCTCATTGATTGATAGACAATTCCACTTGGATTTGGATCCTAAATTAATAAAATAGCAAAGGAAGTCTGCTGGTGAGGGGATGGAGAGGACCTTTCTAAATTGCTTTTAGACAGAGACATAACCTTAAACCAGCGTCATAGAAGCAAAGGGTTCTTTGTCTTCTGCTTCTTTGGGTCATTCAGGGTATTTCTAACAATCTATGTCCACTTCCTGTGTTTTTCTCCCCTTCTCCCTCTTCCTCTTGGGTCCCTGTGTGCAAACTGCCAATTATTGGTGCCAGTAAAAGCCAGTAAGTAGAGGTTATGTTTACTTAATTAAACACTGAGTGAGATCTTATATTTTTGTCTTGTTGATTAAAATGACACAATGATGGAGAATCACTTTGCTTCACCTGGAGATGTAATTAAATAGAACAGTATAATAAAAAAGCATACATTGACTAAACATACTTCAGCTTTAGGAGTTCATTTTTTCCAACAATGAAAAAGGCTTCTTTTCGGTCACTATTCTTTATCTACTGTCATCCCTGCTATTCCCAGGGAGCAAAGCACAGACTTTTATTCATTAAATTCAATAAAGACTTGAGCTAGACAATAATGCTCTCAATCAACAATCTTCCTTATGTTATTATGGAAAAAATAAAAAAATAAACCATGCTAAATAAAAAATAATTCAAAGGAAATTTGCTATTCAAATATGATTCCCTTGACAAAGGTTGACAGTTGTGATTTATTTAGGTGCTTTAAAATTTACTTCCCACATATTCAGTTCAATATTCCTTAAATACTTACTATGTATAACATAATTTTTAGATAGGGATTAAGGACATATAGAACCCCAAAATGTTTACTACATTCAAAGAGGAGAGACCATCACATAAATGCAGATCCTCCAAACTAGGGAATTAGGAGGATGAAATGGAGATAAAGCATCATATAATGGGTAGAGAAATGGATTTGGAGCCAAGATGAGAAGGGCTTAAATCTATGCCTCTGATATTTACTATCTGTGTAAGCTGGGACAAGTGACGCTCCCTTTCTGGGTCTGTTTTCTCAATTCTCACATGAGGGGGTTGGAGTTGATGATCTCTAAGGTTCTTTTGTGCTCTAAATCTAACTTGTAGGATTAGGCAAAGAGAACCAGGGATGTTTATAGTAGGAGTTTGTGTCCTGAAGAAGATAGCCTCTGAAATAAAGCTTAAAAGGAAGAAAAGGATTCTGAAAGGTGGAAATGAAGAAGGAACTGATTTCAGGTAGGGAAACCATCAGGGACAGAAGAAGGAGATGGCTTATTGATTTTGGGGAATACCAAAAAACAGCACATTTGGCTGAAATAGACAATGAGACAAGGGGAAGAGAAGAAAATAATACTGAGAAATTAAGTTGGAGTCAAATTATGGATGGTTTTAAGTGGCAGGATATTTCTAATCTAACTTTAATGCACCATGGATGTTTTACTTCCTGGTACTATATACACTGAAAGGGTAAAAAGGCAGAACAGAAAATAATGAATAACATATTTCTTTGATTCCAATTCATCTTTCTTTACATTTTCTAGCCAATGTAGTGTGAATGATTGCATCTATCAAAATAGAGAAAAGACTAGCTCATACACAAATGAAGATATCTGTGGTATGTGGACACATCACTTATGTTCTCTGGGACTCAGTTTATTCACCTTTAAATTGGGAACAAGGGCAACTAGGTATTACAGTGAGCAATCAGGAAGACCTGAGTTCAAATATGTCCTCAGGTATTTTCTAGCTGTGTGACCCTGGGCAAGACACTTAATTGTATTTGCCTTAGTTTCCTCTTCTATAAAATGAGCTGAAGAAGGAAATAGCAAACTGGGCCAAGAAAATCTCAAACAGGGCCAAAATGGACCAAACAGAAATGACTGAATAACAACAAAAATGAGGACTAATATCTGCCCAATCTAATTCACAAGGATTTTTGAAGATAAAATAAGACTAATGAGAGTGGAGAAAGCCCATTTTAGAGAGTACACATTGTCAATAAGATCTAGTTTCAGTTCTCACCTCTGAGACATAATATAATGCCTGAGTGTCCCTCAGAATGTTATAAAGGAGATATATTAAAAAGAAAAGTAGTTTTTTGGGTTTTTTTTGTGTGTGTGCACGCAAAGGGGGTTTCATGACATCAGTGAAATCATATATCCAGGAAATCTCCCTCTAAATAAACCCCACAAAAAATTACCTGGAAAGCTTTTTTAAATTTTTGTTGTTCAGTTGTAAGAATAGTAGTCATAAAAATATGTTCCCGGAATTGGGGGCACACTTTCTCCTTACTCACATATGGTCCAGTGGAAAGGACTTCCAGTCACCAAGACTTGTGGCCATGTATTCTCTACACATATAACTCACAATCTGTGGTGACTGGAAGGTCATTCCCCCCATAGTCTTTGATAAGCTGGGAGACATATTAGTTACCTCCCAACTCTATTGGCACCTGCTGCTAGCATTAGTGGGCTGATAAAGGCGTTAGTCACTGAATAGGACTCTGAAATCATCTGAATTTCCATGGTGGCCTAAGAAAGATGGATTCTTTCTCAGGAATTTAAATGGAGTTCTTTTGCTACTAGATTGACTTTAGGGTGTGGGTGGGTATTCAGAAGAACTAGAACTTTTGGTGTGAAGACTTGACCAGCAATTTTGTAGGCTGCTCATTTCTCTTTGACACGTTATCCAATATCCTGTGGCTCCAAGAAGATATAGCATGTGTAGTGACTCTACTACCATAAAACCATCTAAGAGAGATTGAAGGTAACTGACAGACCTGAAATCCATGGGTGATTTAGGGGGGTGTTTGCCTCAAGCACGTGAAGACTCTTACTGGAGGAATGGGTGGCCAAGAATAATTTTTGATGGCCATAAATGTGCTTAAGCACGCACTATGGAATATTTGGAATTAGTTCAGAAATTGAAGAAACCAAGGTTATCCGTTGTATCTTAGGCCATTACCCTTCATTTTGACTTTTGTCCTGCCATAGTTTTGGGGATGCAATCTGGATTTTGATGATTCTGGAAGAAAGAGTGAGGTTGATAATTTTGTGCAATTCTGCCCCACTTAAATCAAATTCACATGCAAGTCAAAACATCTCCTGTGATGTCATTGATCCTTTTGAAAATGAATGATAAAAAAACAAGGGATCAGCCTTCCATTGGATGGTGCAACTCTGAAATGGCTTGCTATTTTTATAAAGGTACAAAGATAAGTCTTTCAGACAGTCACAAGATGATTGTGGTATGATATCATCTATCTTTATTCAAGGATCAAAGCACGTTATTCCCCTTAAACTGATTAAAGACTTGTTTTTACCTTGTTAATACTTTTGATTGATGACTTAATCAAGCTTTCTGGGTCTTCTTTGATTATACTAATTGGGGTGAGGGCAGGGTTAAACTCTACTATTACAATAGTGTACAAAAAGAGATGTACACACACAGAGAAGATTTATACAGACATAATAATCAATTTCTCCCTCTCTCCCAAGTCTAGATAGTGGCCCTTGTTCTAGATATTAAACATCTTAAATAATTGGGTATCAGGCAACTAGTTTTTCCAGGACTACTCTCACACCTTCTCTGGGGTCCAGAACAATTAAGCAGTTAGAGTACACACTAATTTATGTTTAGGAGAATAAAAAGAGTCAAATCTCTTTACAAATGTAGCAAATAGAGGTACACACATACATACATACATACATATCTATCTATCCATCCATCTACCCATCCATCTATCTATCTATGTATCCATCTATCTATCTTTTTAGTATAATGGGAGAAGTTTGGCAGGGATTGGGAACGATCAGGATATCCAAGATGAACCAATCCTGGTTTTAAAGAAAAAAAGATCACAGAGGCAGTTAATTGGTGCAGTGGATAGAGCACCAGTCCTGAAGTCAGGAGGACCTGAGTTCAAATCTAGCCTCAGACACTTAACACTTCCTGCCTATGTGAACCTGGGCAAGTCACTTAACCCCAATTGCCTCAGCAAGAAAAAAAAATAGGTTACAGTTAAAATCTCAAATCTCAAAGCTTAGTCCCAGGGGTCAGAGTTAAAATTCTTGTGGATGGGGGAGATGAGGAAGAAGGTCAGTGTTTTGGTAGATGACTGGGAAGATTATATGGGTACTGACTAAATTAGATGGATTATACATTGAAAACTCAAATCTTTCTATTCTCCATGTCTATATCTCTTTTTCTTCTCATTTCTTTCTGAATTTTGCTCTTTGACCTTAAATCCTAACTTCCTCATGAATCTTTCTTGATTTTCCTAATACAAATGCATTTCTTTTGAGATGTTTCCACTTTGTCCTGATTTTTTATTTGTGTGCCAAAACATAAATATACATAGACGCATATATTTTGCACATGATTATTTGCATGTTGTGTGTTAGTTATAGTGTGAGTTACTAGAAGGCAGGCTCTGGGTTTTGTGTGTATATATGTGTATGTGTGTGTTGTATGTGTGTGTGTGTGTCTATGTTTTGCCTGTCTTTGGATCTTTAGCCCCTAGCACAGTTCCACAAATGTCGATGTGTATGGGCCTACATATAAATATATGACAGTTGGATGGCAGAATGGATCCACAGATGGCCCTAGAGTCAGAAAAGACCTGGATTTAAATCTGGCCTCATATACTTATTAGCTGTGTGTCTCAATTATGAAATGGAGGAAATAGTTCTTATCTCTCAGGAGTATGAGGATCAAATGAAATAATAATTACGAAGTGCTTAGCCCAGTGCCTAGGTACAGGGGTTCTCAAACTATGGACTATGGGCCACATGGGGCCCGCTGAGGACCTTTTGCCGGGTTATGGCAAATGGATTGAGGGGTGGAGACAGAGTGTGAACTTTTATTTTTACTACAGTTCGGCCCTCCCACAGTCTGAGGAACAGTGAACTGGCCCCTACTTAAAAAGTTTGAGGACCACTGGCTTAGAACATAGCAGGTAGTTAATAAATGCTTGTTTCTTTATTGACTTGATTTGTCATTTATAGTAATAATACATAATATTCATATCAACATTATTAAGTATCAATTAATATTTATATTAACTTTAAGGTTTGTAATGCTTTTGAAAATAAGGAATATGCTTTTGACTGCATATATTACCCCATTCAGTGCAAGAGGAGGAAAGCATCTCGAAGCTAGTGTTTGACAGGGCATTACATTTGCCTATTCTTTTTTCCTTTAGACACTGCATACTTACTTTCTTGTCTTCAATTCCTCCTGGATTGGTTGGATAAGAAGCCTAAGTTTTATCCCAATGATAGAACAAGGACTTTTATTGGGCAGTTTCAGGTTGAGTGTTGGAATCTCTGGGAATTCATAAACAGATGTATTGATGGAAGTTGCTATTATTAGACAGCTGTCTTTCAAGCAGGGACAAGTAATTAAATAAATGCCAAGAAATAGTGAGAAGGAGCACCTAAAGTCTATTGGATTCAGCCATATCAATTGTCCTGCTGATAAATGTCAGTGATTATTATTTTTTTTAGCTTAAATTTAATTCAGTCTAAATGAATCATCTATTTTTTACAATTATACAAATGTCAGAAGGTGAAACAACTCCAAGGGAATTACATTTTGTACTGAATAGATACTAACCTCAGTGGAAAACTATTTTCTCTTAATTGCCTTGACCTAATTTTATCTATATCCTCCAGAAATATCATTTAACCCTTTGTCTTATGGGTCACAAATATTACCATTTGATTATAAATCATAGAATACTTTTCTTAGGATCAAAGAGGTGGGTGACTCAAAACGGCAATGAAAGAGAGGCTTAAAGAGTATTGCTGGATCACAGAATATTATCAATGATGACACACATAAAGAGTGTCATGAAAGACACCATAAAGGAAATGGATGATCAGAAAAGGAAGTGGAACATTTATTGAGAGTAAGCAGGAAACAGGTGGACACCCTTGTGCTCCACCGATATCCATAAAAGATTTTTGGGCATTTAGTAGATTGGATTATTTTTGAGATATAGTCTAGACTCACTGGTTTTTGAGTTCCTTTTCCATTTCTGACATGCTATGATTTGACCAGAAAGGCTTAAAAAAACCAGGACAGCAGTTTCAAAGAAAAAAAAAGTAAGATTAGATCAATATTTTGCACATTATGTCACAATCAATTTCACATGGATAAATGATCTACATATAAAAAGTCAAAGTGTGAAAATTAGGGGAAAATGCGAGATCCTGTCTTTCACAATTTTAGATAAGGAAAAAGTTGATAACTAAAGAAAGAATAGAAGAGACCATATATTATTAGGGGGGAAGCCCAGCTTGCTTTTATGAAATTTATAAGTTTTTGTAAAAATAATAATCACTAGAATTAAAATCAAATGAAAAGGCAAGAACTGAAAAAAAGGCAAGTCTTTGCATTAAATCTCTCTGGCAAAATCTATTGGAAAGCAACACCAAGACCTGAGTTTAAGACCTATCTACCAGCAGCAAAGGATGTGACCAACAGGTTCTGATCTTTTTTTTAATTTATTTTGTTTTAAAGAAGTAGTCTTGTGTTACTAATGTTTTTTTGGATACTTAATAATAGGGATCTTTTTGTTTTATTGTTTTTCCTATTTTTCTTTTCCTTTTCTTTTTTTCCTTCCTCCCTCCTTTCCTCTTCTCTCTTCTTTCTCTCCTCCTCTCCCTCTCTCATTCTTTCCCTTCTTCCCCTTTTCTCTCACCAAACACATACACACTCATTGTCATTCTCTCTCTCTCTCTCTCTCTCTCTCTCTCTCTCTCTCTCTCTCTCTCTCTCTCTCTCTCTCTCTCTCTCTCTCTCTCTCTGTCTCTCTATCTCTTTCTCTCTGTCTCTATCTCTTTCTCTCTCTGTCTCTCTCTCTGTCTCTGTCTCTCTCTCTCTCTCTCTCTCTCTCTCTCTCTCTTTCTCTCTGTCTCTCTCTATCTCTTTCTCTCTCTGTCTCTGTCTCTGTCTCTCTGTCTCTGTCTCTCTGTCTCTGTCTTTCTCTCTCTCTCTCTCTCTCTCTCTCTCTCTCTCTCTCTCTCTCTCTCTCTGTTTCTCTTTCTCTCTTATGCTTATATATGCTTAATTTAATCCTTGAGAGATTAATCATTTCTGCTTCAGAAATTTTTAGTCCAGTTCTTCCTTCCTTCCTGATTAGTTAAATTCCTCATGTGTCCCACTAACTCAAGGCAGCTGAATCCATGTTCCACTTAATTATCTAGTCATCTTCTCCTCAGAATCTTTGCTCCCATCTTTTCCCATATTACTCTACACTCTAATCAAATCAGTCCTTCTATGGCTACTTGGGTATTCCAATCCTTTTCCTGTAAATCTGGATTCACCATAATAATACTAATAATAAAAGTTAGCATTTACATAACAGTTTACAAATATTGCGTTTTTGTTGTTTCTTCATCTACTCCTTCCATAATATCAAGGTAGCTGAATATTATAAGAGATAAATCAATATGTGAAAAGGTGATTAAATGGAGTTTTGAAAACAGGTTAATGAGGATGGTGAATGGCCTCTAGATCATGTCTCACAGGATTAGTTGAAGGAATGAAGGAGGCTTAGTTTCAGGAGAAAATTGGGGGGGGGTAATGATAACTATTTTAATTATCTGAAAGGCTGTCCTGAGTAAGAGGGATTGAACTTATTCCATTTGTGTCTGAAGCACAGAACTAAGAGCAACATCTAGATGTTGCAGAGCTGGAGATTTCATCTCTATATTAGGAAAATCTTCCTACTACTTAGAGCTGTCCCAAAGTGAAAGGGATTTCATAAAGAGGAAGTAAAAACATTCTCACAATGAAGGTCTTCAAGCATAGACTGGACCAATGTCCAGAAAGATTGCAAAGAGAATTCTTGCTCTGGTATAGAATGGATCAGAGATATTTGAAAAATCTCTTTCCAATTTAAGGTTCTTCAAAATATAATTCTGTGGTTGCACACATGACTTTTAAAATAAAGTTCTTCAAGTATATGATATACAAGATTTACTTATCTTTTCCTTGTTAATCTCCAAGCTGGGGAAGCAAAAGGTGGGGGATAGAAGACTCCTGAGTAAACACATTAACTTTTAAATAATTGTCCTTTGTCCTTTGTCTTTGAATTTTTGTCATCCAGCCCCACTCCCTTCCACGTTATTATTTTTTCTTTAAGAGCAAATAATGTTGCCATAGCAATTCTTTTTCATGCTGCAGTTTTGATTAAACTGGCCACCCAGAGCTCAGAATCAAACACTAAAAGTCCATCTTCCTCTATATCTTTACTCTTTACTGACCACCTATCAGACCTTTTTCCATATCAATATCACCACAGGACACTCTTGGTCTCCTACATTTGAAACATTGCCTATTTTTTTTAAAATCATATTAGAATAAGCAGTTCTCTCTATAAGAATTCTGTACATAGAACTCACGCCAGCTCCTGCTTCTGGGCATTTTCAGTGGCTAGCCCCCATGCATGCCTGGAATGCTCTACCTCCTCATCTCTGCCCTCTGATTTTCCTGAGTGCCTCGAAATTCCAGTTAAAATCACACTTCCTAAAGGGAGGCTTTTCCCAGACCCCATAACGCTAGTTCCTTTTCTTAGCTGGTCGCTTTATTTTTTTTCCTGTATATGTCTTCTTTGTATATAATTGTTTGCATGACATCTTTTCTGTTATACCATGAGCAACAATTGTTGTTTTGCATCCCTAGTGCTTAGCAAAGTCCCCAGCATAGAGTGATTACCAAATGACTGACTAATAAAAGCTTCCTTTTCCTTTCTAATTTGGCATTAAAATCCAGAAATAAAATATGCCAAAAAATTTTAATAAGGCAGTTACTGCCTGTTCCCTAAGTGCTGTGGTAATATTTTATATCACTGCCCTGTGACTTTTGTCTTCCAAGCCTTTTCTCATTATGGGGGAAGCCAAAAAGACATAGGAGGACTTTTGTTTTAAGATGACTTTCTCGGTTTTCTTCTTTGATCAGTATTTATTTTATTATTTCTTTCTATGTGACCTTGACCTTATGCCCTTCATAGTGTAGCTGAAGTGTTACTTCCTTTGTTGTTCAATTCTTTTAAGTCATGTATAATCCTCCATGACCCCATTTGAAATTTTCTTGGGAAAGATACTAGAGTGGTTTGCCATTTTTTCTCAAGCTCGTTCTATAAATGAGGAAACTGAGGCAAACATGATGAAACAAGTGATTTCATACAGCTAGTAAGTGTCTGAGTTCAAGTCTTTCTGACTCCAGGTCCAGAACTTTATCCACTCACTTTCAATCCATTCTTATTACTTTGAAACCTTTTTACATAGAAATAGGAATAAGGACTGAATTTGTTATTCCACTGATTTGGGAACTCCCATGTGAGAAAATTCCTTCTACCAATGCAGGTTGGCTACTTCTCTATAACTTACTCTTAGAGTGTTTCCTAGAAGAATTGTGTTAGATTTAAGCAGGAAAAAGGGCCATTAATCAGTAATAAGAATCCCTGCAGTCGCCATATTGTTTTAGTTTTAAAATGTAATGTCACCTTTGGTTTTATTATATTTTGATTTATTTTGTTAAATATTTTATATTTTAATCTGGTTCAGAACTCAGTGTGGGCACATGTACCTGCAAGTGGTGAGTTTGAAACCACTGGCCTAAAAGACACAATTTACAATTTACATCCAGACTGAGTCAGAAGCAGAACTTAATCCCAGGTCTGAATAACTCTTTATCCACTGGTGATAGTTTTGTAATTATATATATATATTTATGGTGTTTCCCATCAGAAGAATGTAAGCTCCCTGAGAACAAGACTGACCTTATTGTGTCTTTGTTTCCTCAGAGCAATAGCACAACACTGGATCTTTATTAATTGCTTAATAAATGACTGTTAAATGAATTTAATAAAAAATGAATCCATAGAAACAGCCATGTCGCTGAAATATTTTTGAAAAAAAAAGCAATGCTATGGGGTAAGAATTGTGTTTTCAGGGCGTCTATCATATTATTGCAACCATCATCCCCAACAACCGTTATCCTAAGAAAATTTGGCATGTCCTTCTGGGAATTTCTGTTTCATAAATGAGTACTGCTTACAAAAAGTCTGGAAGTAAAAATCACCCTCACATTTTAGTCAGCACTGCAATACATTTCTGATGGCATATTTATTTTCTGCTAAATAACAATAGGACTCATGAAAAATGAGTAGCCTTGAACTGCTAGAATGTGTGTGGAAGAATAATGCATTGATTAATCAATATCACAGAGTGGTACAGCCCACTTGAATACAGAAGATAGCAAGCAGGGACTTGCAAAAATTAGACAGAATAAAACAAGATCCATTCTGGATGAATAGGAAAGTCTCAACCTCATTGTACTTGCTATCCAGGGTAAGTAGAAAAGAAACCAAAACACAATTTTGTTCCTCCTCTTGGTGCGAGCTCACCCACATACACACACATCAAAGAATGATGTCTTCCTCTTAACTATTCAGCTTTTCTTAGTCGTCCCTCACTGCTTAGAAAGGGGGATAAGGAAAGTCAAGAAGATATAAACAGGAGAACCCATTTGTAAGTAAGTCTAAAATAAAGAGGCAGTGTTGGGGGAGAAGCAGCCCTGATACCTTGCTCACTGGGAGGGTGCTGTATATTCTCACCAAAAGTAACCTGCAAACAACAAAAATTGCCGATATAAATCTGTTCAATGGGGCTTTTGCTGGCTGGCTGGAGAGTGACAAATGAAAGCCTTCAGAACCATTTTTGTTTTCAATAAAAATCTTGTTTAACAGTTCCATGAATATTCATGTCTTTGGCTCCTTTCCCACTAAAACAAGAAAAAAGCCAAATCAAATAAGGGAAAAAAAAACAAAACAGGCCACTCAGCTGTACAAAGGGCTGAAGAATTGGGTTTTACGTGGTAAGGCTTGGGAAATTTTTTGGGGGGGGTGTGCTGGAGGGGAAAACATAATAATAAGAGCTTATAACTACAAAGGAGAAAAGCCCTTATCAGAGAACAGAGGAAAATGTCATTGCCAAAAAGCATAACTGATCTAGATCATAATTATTTTAGAAGGAAAAGACTTCCCTTTTCTTCTTTCCCAAAAGGTGAATCTACTAGTTTTCAATATCTTCAATAATGGAAAGCACGGTGAATTTAGGAGTCAGGAAGAGCTGCATTTGAGTCTCATTTTTGGTACTTTTCCTGTGATCTTGGGTAAGCCTTAGGACAAATTTTTTTTGGTCTCTGCTTAATTATCTATAAAAGGAAAAGATAGCACTAAATATCTATGGTCCCTTCCATCATTAAAGCAATAATTCCTTGGGATCTTATGATCCAAGAGCAAGATTAGAGCATAATGTGAAAGACAGCATAATCTTGCCTTCCATCAGTAGTACTAAACATAATACTAGACTTATAGCAGTGTTTAAAAATGTTTATTGGTTGACTGATACAGATTCCTAGAAGAAAAAGATGCATCTCCTCTCAGTGATGGAGATAAATCAATCAAACAAACAACAAATCTTTATTAAGCACCTACTTTGTGCCTGACTCTGTTCTAGGGACTTCAGAAATAAAGACATAAGTCACAGTCCTTCCCATTTAGAAAGCTTATATTCAGACAAGGCCCCCTAAAGAGATCAGTTTTTGAATGTGGGTATATTAATAAATTGACTACCCTATAGAATCCAGGGAAACTGAATTGTGATGGTTCAAATACTTCTTAGTCTGAAGCATGGAGCCATTTTCCATCTAGTGGAATGAGTTTTTAACCTTAGATAGGTGAATTTAAGGGTTTTTGATAACCATATTGATTTCTTTTGTATTTCTATGTATTTTAAGTGCTTTAAAAACACCATTCTGAGAAAGGGTTTAGAGATTTCACAAGACTGCCCAAAGTTTCAATGACACACATGCAGAAAACCCTGTTATAGAATATTCTATTTCTATTATAATATGATTTGCTCCCTTGGCCAAGAATCTCCATGAAGAAATTTCTCACCTTAATATGAGGAAGCACTGGTTTTTATGACATCAACCTCTGTATAACCAAGAAGGTACTTGTCGGAAATTCGTCCCAGTTTTTTCCAACGCTGAGGTTATTTACAGCATTATTATTTTACGGTCTAATGGATAAAACTTTAATACACACAGTGAGACACTGATAAGATTGTATCTTTGGGCATTACATATTGGAAAACTATCATTATTTCCCTATGATGGAATCTTGATAACATGAAATGAGAGTGAAGTTTCATATCAGGTGCAGGCTAAAAGAAGTCTATTTAGTAAACTATATAAAGGAGAAAAGTAGAGGCAATGAAACATGTTTGGTCTACTTGACATTGTCAATATAGTAGGCTAATGCAGATAAATTAAACCCTTTAACTGTCTGGGGCCCATGTGACACATATACAAGCTCCTTTGAGATACTAAAGAGGGTTCTGACAAATTATTAAATAAACAACCGAAGAAGGGTACAATTTTCCTTTCAGTTAACAACGTTCAGGAGATGTGCTTGGAATTTGTTCCTACAGCTAAAACAGTCATTTGTGTCTCTAACCTAGTCTTTGAAGAAAGTCTCCAGGGAGTTTTTAATCAGTGAGGCTTTAAGAAAAAGAAGAATCTTGGCTTCTAGGTAGATTGGATCTTAACTGTTGAGGAGTTTTATTTTGCCAGGTAAGATTATATTTTGAAAACTACTTTACCATGCTAAGACTTTGGAATTATAGTCATTTCATTCATCACTTAGATATCAATGGCATGTAGTGAAAAGCTTTCTAGACTTTGGGTTAGGAGGAACCTGGGTTCAATTCTTGTCCAATGTAAGTATGATACTGTGAAAACCATCTTTTTGAGCTATGTTTTTCTCATTTATAAAATAGGGATTTTTTTTCTTACTAAATTTGCAGGATTGTTTTGAAAGAAGTGATATTTTTGTGAAGACTTCAACAGAAAGAATGAGCTACATTTTTCTTCTTCTTCTTCTTCTTCTTCTTCTTCTTCTTCTTCTTCTTCATCATCATCATCATCGAAACATCTCATGTCACTCTGATTTAGTTCTTGCCACTGGACCCAGATGGCTCCAGAGAGGCTGGTGACTTTGCACAGCTCTCCTTCCCTTAAATCCATTTCGTTTGTATTACCTCCCTTACATCAATGTCTTCTTATCATCACCTATCAGTCATCTATATATTGAGAGTAGAGTGCTTCTTAAACTTTTACATGATATATAAATGATAGCTATTATTATTATTACAATTAGGATAATAGGTTCATTGAAATTAGGAGCTGGAAGAAAGCTCAAAGGTGATTAAGTGTGGCTCCTGTATTTTATAGATGAAAAAAACTGAGGCACAGAGAGATTAGAGTTAGGAGGAAGCTTAGAAGTCACCATTCATCATGTAGAAATGCCTTCTGCATCATGGCTGTCTGGTGGTAAGACAATCTTTGCTCAAAGGTCTTCAGCGTGCAGACCCCTAACTTTTGGGGCAGCCCATTCCACTTTGGGATAGTGCTAAATCTTAAGGTTTTCTTGACATTAGATCCAAAGACACTTTGCTGTTTGCAAAGAGAATACTTATCATAAAGCTTTGAAGATGCCATAAAGTGGACCCATAATTTTCTCTGAACCCAATTTTTCCCTATAGTGGAAGTTCAGAGAAACGAATTTTTTAACTGAATTTAAAAATTTCCTATTATTAAGATGAAAAATCCTTCTATGAGGATCCAGTTTTCTCATGAAATCTCTTTTATAATAGCATTTAATACTTTCAAGAATGCTTTGGTCCAAATGGTTTTACTTCTAACTGCCACTACTTGGCCACTACTATGATCTCCTGGAAGGCTTATGTATAAAATGAGGGGACAGGAATATGCTAGATCTCTTAGAATCCTTTATCTTCTGAAACTGATTCTGCAAATCAATGAAACACTGGCATGTAGGATGACAATAAAAACATTATTATACTCTACTGTGTTTTCTATAATTGCCAAAGAATAGAAGAGTTCAGCATTTCCCAGATTTATGGTTCCTCTAATGTCATTGTGGGTATTCAATATAATGGGTAAAATATAATGAAACCAATCAGGTAAAATATCTTTGCCCATTCATTCAGTATACCTATTTTTTGTAAGGAATCTAACTCAAATATTTAGTGAGTTTTTTTCTATCTTAAATAAATGATATAGTACAAAGCTTCTTAAAGTGTGGGTTGTGATTACGTAATTGAATGTGGGAGCCTTGAAACATTTGGCAATAGTAAAAGGTATTAAGTATTCCTCCAAAATTTAATTATTTATGTAAAAACAAATAAAAGCATCAGATCATTAGTATGCAATTTTTATCTTTAATAAATAGTAAAATTATATGTAATTGTTTCAAAATAAATTTATGATTTATTATTAGTGATTTACATGCCTATTTTACATACCTATATACCCAGGATCACATAAAAATTTCTAGGGGGAAAAGGGATTGCAAGTAGAAAAAGTTTAAGAAGCCCTGGCCTAGTAAATGAACAATTGGCCTTGAAGTTAGAAAGATCTGAATCAAGTCCCACCTTTGTCATATACAGCATGCGTGACCCTGGAAAAGTTAGTAGGTAGCATGCTAAACCTGGAATCAGGAAGACCTGCATTTGAATCTGGTGCTAAATAGCTGTGTGATGCTGGGGAAGTCTCTAAACAGGTCTCAGCCTCAGTTTGCCCATTTGTAAAATGAAAATAATAGTGGTATTTTATGTGCAGGTTTGTCATGAGAATAAAATGAGATAATGTTTGCAAAGAGTTTTACAAATTGCAAAATTTACAAATTACAAATTTTTAAATTTCAAATTATCGTTTTAAACCAGACCTGTGATTAAATCAGCATAGCATTCACTATGAAAACACTCCCTCTACTATTGAAGTTCATACTTGTGGTGTGACTTCTAGTCTTGGAGAGAACATCTAGTCTGAAAAATATAGTATCAGTGATCACTGGGAAATAGCATGGGCAGTGACATAAAACAAACAAACAAACAAACAAAAAAAAAAACAACAACAACAAAAACCCACCACATTTCCATTCCAGACTTCTGGTTCTCATAATTGCCTTTGTCCTTGATTGTTCTGTAACTTGCCATTAAAATGAGGTGGCTAATATCTAACCTTCAAAAGTACTGGGATAATTATTGTATTCAAGACCCCATAAAATTCTCCTTTAAAGGGGCCTGTAAAAGAGATAATCCTCTGATTAACATTTAGGAAATTCTTATTCTTAATAGTAGTAGTAGAATTGTATAATAAAAGAAAATAAAAAACAAAACCCTGGACTTGAAGTCTGAAGAGATGAGTTCAAATGCTACCTATTATACTTTGATAATTGTGACACCATGGACAGGTCATATAACCTCAATTAACCTCATTTTTTTTTCATCTGTTAAAATGTGAGAAATAATTTTCAGCAGTTTTTTGTATTGCCAAACAAAGCTGGAACAAGTGTAGTTTCCTCACCAGGAATTCTCCATTTCTACCATTTTTCTTATCATACATTGTTGTCTTTGTGTTTCAGAATAAAATCAGAACAAAAGATCTCAAGGTCATAATTAGAAGAAAAATATATCTTCTTTGTATTATAATTGTTAATAATTATTATCATTTACTGGACCTGTGATTTTAATGGGATGAGAAGGAATGCCTTCCACTAGTAGACAATAGCATCTTCTTTACAACTTAATGTTATCGGGAGAGTTTCCTAAAGGACTGAAAGTTGAAATTATTATTGTTATGGTTAATAATAATAACTAACTATTAACTATTAATGTGCTATCAGTTAATTAGCTTCATATTAGCTAATGGCTTCAGATAGACCAGACTATGACATTCAAATGAATGGAAAAGACATCTAGTTTGTCCACAAGTGCATATGTCTTAAACAGGCAAGGAAATCAGTCAAGGATTTTGACTAAAGAACAAGAGGTAGAATGGCTTGGTAGATCTGGCTATCTGGTTGCCATAGGTTCAAGCTGTAGCTCTGATATATACTAGGCATATGATAACTAGGAGCTTCCTATTCTGGCTGGACTTGTGATTTCATCAGTGTAGACTGATCCAGCCAGAGTAGTAGTAGGAGTAGTAGCAGTAGTAGGAGGAGGAGGAAGAGGAGGAGGAGGAGAAGGAGGAGGAGGAGGAGGAGGAGGAGGAAGAGGAGGAGGAGGAGGAGTAATGATGGTTGTAGCAATGATAATAAATCATGGACATGATCAATAGAAAACAAGATGACATTAAAATATGTATTAAGCACCTACTATGTGACAGGCACATAGTATGCTTGACTCTTGAAATAAAACTACAAAAACTAAAATAATATACGTTCTCATGGAAATTAGATTATAATGGGGGAGGTGGAAGAGACAGAAGGGAATAATTTTTATATAGTGTCTCCTAAATACCAGACATTGTGCTCAGTGCTTTATGATCTCATTTGATCTTCACAACAAACTTGCAAACTGAGTGCAGTTATTAGCCCCATTTTATGGTTAAGGAAAATGAGTCAAAAAGAGGTTTTGTCTCACCCAAATCACACAGCTAGTAATTGTTGGAGGCTATATTTAAATTCAGATCTTCTTGACTCCCAGGCAGCTAAGTAATGCCATAATGCATAGTGCATTGGTCAGGAAGACTGATCTTCCTCATTCAAATCTGGCCTCAGACACTTACTAGCTGTGTGACCCTAAGAAAATCACTTCATTTTGCCTCAGTTTCCCTATCTGTAAAATGAGCTGGAGAAGAAAATGGCAAACTATTATATTTTCAAAGAAAATTTCAAAATGGAAAGATGGAAAGTTGGTCAGAACTGAAAAGACTCAGCACATTTTGATTCTAGACTAGGGAGACTGGAATAATAGTGCTGCTTTCAGCAGAAATAGGGAAATTTGGAGGAGGAATGAGCTTGGGAAAGAAGATTATGAGTTCTGTTGCAAATGTGAGTAGAGCTTGAGAAAACATGGAGCTTGGCCATATGTCTTAAAGAAAGTAGTACTACTATTCAAGAGATCACGAATTGAATAAAGTCGAGGTAAGATGGCAGGGAAGTTATAAATTCCCTTCAATGAGAGTGTCTTGCTGTCTAGAAATAAGGTAATTTATAAAGTATAGGATATCATTCTGTCTTTTAGAATCCTGGATCATTTGTTTCTTTCTTTTTTTCCTGAGGCGATTGGGGTTAAGTGTCTTCCCCAGGGACACACAGCTAGGATGTGTTTAATTTCTGAGGCCAGATTTGAACTCTGGTCCTCCTGACTTCAGGGCTGCTGCTCTATTCACTGCACCAACTAGCTGCCCTGATCTTCTGTTTCTTATGGGTACCATGATAGCAAAGACATGCTCTTCTTATCCATAAGTAGTTCCTATTAGAATTCATGCTCCTTGAGGAGCCTTCTTTGAATCCCAATACTTGGCACCAACCTGGCACATAAAATGTGCTGAAGAGAAGATTGATTAATCAGTCTTCTTAGATCTAGACTCACTAAAGTGCTTAATAGATGATTGACTAATTATTAGATTAAACAGTCTTTGTTTTAGACATTAAAAGATTTCAGATAAAAGAGTTGTCTCAAGATAAATAAGGATTTACTTCTATTGGGTCAAGAGCAACGGAAGTTTGGCTTCTGTGGAAATGCCAGTACTTACACAATTCTTCTAAGAAATTTGTCTAAACTTCCTTGGAAATAGAAGTCTCTGTGTATTTGGAAGTTCATTTTTTTTAACCAAAGCATGAAGTTAATTCTCCTATTATCTAATCTTCTGAATCAGCACTCTCCATTCTCTTGCTGCTGACCATTGTAACTTGTTTTCCCACAAAGACTCTCTTAGGAAAATTAACTCCAAATTAACTCCAGGAAATGCAGGAAAGTACAACCAAAAAGTCTGCGGTTTTGAAGATGACAGAAATTAATCATCTAGTATTCATTATGACTCAATGATTACAATTCTCTGGTGTTTTGCAGCTTCTTCTTTCATGTTTCCAGAATGGGGAACTGATGGAGTGTTTGATGACAGACCAATGGAGGAAGCAGTATTATGATACCCTGGGGACTCTTTAAGCACCGTTTAAACAATTAGCAAAGTTTATTCTTGCTCCCCTGAGACCTTTCAGTATGTCAGAACAATATCCAGCTATCCATTACAATTTTCTAAATCTCTGATGGTCAGAATAAATATTTCATAACATAGCCAAAATACATAGGAGAAAGGCACACAGTAGGTCATCTAGTTAAGGTAATATGGGGCAAGAGAAGAGGTATGGCTCATGGAAATCACATTTGAGATCTTCTCTGATATATTTGTCTTCCTAATGGATAGTTTCCCCAATTGCCCTTCTGAATTTATTTGGGGATGACTGTATTCACCATAGGATGGGTATTAAGTGACTTGATGCTGATCTCTTTAACAAAAGAGATAGGAGTGATTAATTGTTCATATAGTGTTCAGTAAAACGACTGAAAGATAAATAATAAGATTGTACAATCCTTGGATAGAAAAAAATGATATCCAGAAAGAATACATGCTCATCACAGAAAAATACATTTGTCTCTCTCAATTTCTCTCTGTGGCTTTAAAAGCCACACCCTTAGATTGATTGCTTAAATAAGCAGCTGTGTAAAATTGCTGCAATTTGGAGACAGAAAAGAAAATTTATATATTTCTTTACCCTTTAATACCTTTTAAAAACTTAAATAAGAGGTGGAGGTAAGTTGCCATAGCAATAGGCTATACCTGCTTCATGGAAGATATTTCCAGAATTAAGATATACAAGTAGCAAGGCCAGGTGATTGGCTTTCTCTATCTTTTGTAAAGCTTCTTCCAGATGTAGATACAGGTGACATTCTTGGATGAGAGCTTTTTTGGGGTTTGAATATAGTCAACATAAAGATCCCTGAATCATTCTTCCATAAGGAATATAGTCAACATAAAGATCCCTGATCCATTCTTCCATAAGGAATATAGTCAATATAAAAATCTCTGATCCATTCTTCCATAACTCTTTACTCATCTCCCTCTTCTACCACCACTGGCTTCTGCTCATCTTCTTCCTCCTTTACTTCTGTTCTTCCTCCACCTCTTCTCTTTCTTGTTGCCTCCCTCCTTTTCACCTCTCCTTCTTTCCCACCCTTTCCTCCTCTTCCTCTTTTTCTTCTCCTCTTACTCCTTCCCTTCTATTCTTCCTCCTCTCCCATCTTTAATTGTCAGTATTCCATATGAATTCAGTGGCTGGCTAATGAATTCAGTGGCTTATCAATGTCTTTACTTAAGTCCATTAGTGTTCCTCACAGAATTAATTGTACTAGCTGCATTACAGGGAGGTAAAAGGATAATGTTACATCAGATATTATCTGAGCCTAGAAAGGAAAGGAAGAAAAGCATCTGATGATTTCCAAGTCTTTCTTTTGTTGTATATTACACGTTTAAAAAAGGGTCAAAACAGAGTACTCAAAACAGGGAACGAGGCGTTAAGTGTTTCTGAACTTGGCAGTAGTTTCAAACAAAGTCACCACAATATAGTAGAAAGTCCACAGAATTTGGAATTAACTATCCTCACAACAAATAATGACTGCCAACTTCTTGGGCCTCAGTGTCCCCATTTGTACAAATGGATGATTTATTCTCTGAAGTCCCTTCCAGATCTTGATCTTCAAGTCTAAGATTCTTTCCAAACTCCTGTATTAATGTTTACAAATTCAATCCAATGTAATAAAATGAACGTTCCTTAAGAGACTTCATTTTTGTGTCTGTATTCCCAGCACTTAGTACACAGTGTCTAGAACACAACAGGTGATTAATAAATGCTTTTAAAAATTGAATGATACACATATGAAAAATCTATTATATTATAGAAGCAGTAAAGATCATTCATTTTCTGACCAATTCATCAGAACAAGCAATCCATACTGGCCAAGTGATGAGGAAAGCTAAAATCCTACCTGCTTCCTGGGATAGCACATTTGGACCAGGATATGGGGGATGTGAACTATTTGAAATTCCATCTTTGTCCCTAATTTGACCTTCTTACAATTGGAGCCAGATGAGATATACATTCAATGAAAAGGAAGGAGCATGCAGGTTATGTTCTGGGGAATATAAATAATGGTAAGATGTTAGTTGTGGTGAAGTTATGCTTTCCCATACCAATAAAATCAGTCACTCCCTATCCCACTTAATGGTGATGAGAATTTCAACATGGTAGAGATGGGAAAAGAGGTTATTTCAACTGGAAAGAATGACATTAGCCATAAAGTGGCAGATAAAAGTGAGATGAGGTGTATTTTTTTAACCCAAATTTAGTTCAGTTTTTAAGCAATGGAAAAAAAATCCATTGCATAATCAACAGTTTTGCCTAGGAGAAACACCTGATTTGGTTAATCCTATTCAAAATTACTTTAACATAAATCAAAAAAAATTCTTCATCTCCTCCCTGAAAGACATTTCCCCTGAAAATAGTCAATGACTATTAATAGGAGTGCTCATGGGTCTCAGTGAGGTCAGAGTAATTTCATGATCGTGGTCTCTAGAACAACCATCGCTGCAAATCTTTGGCCCAATATCTAGGTTTACACCATCATTTGAAATCACCAGCTGCTCCTCAATGAAAGGTGTAGAATCCATTAGAGAAAGCTCCAACGATGGCCAAACAACACACAGGAAGCACTTGACTCCATTTGACTTCCCATAGATCTTACTTTGAAACTCAATCTGTAATCTCTTTTTCCAGAGGAAGCAGCCCTGGGGGCTCAAAAACTACCCCAAGGACCAAAGGCCCAGGAGAAGGTGTAACATATTTAGATCTTGGGCTTCAACAGTTAGACCTTAGGAAGTATTTAGTCCAGATTTATTTTTTTTTCATTTCACCAGTGAAAATGATGAGGCTCCAGGAGTACAGTGACTGTCCCAAATGTTTAGTGGTGGAGAAGAGACTACAGTCATATCTCTTGCCTCCTGGTAAGACATGGTAGTCATGGCAGCTAGGTGATGTCATAGATAGAAGGCTGGGTCTGGGATCAAGAAAACTCCTTGTCCTAGTCCAAATATGGGCTCAGACACTACCTGTGAGATTTTGGGCACATCACTTAACTCTATTTGCCTCAGTTTCCTCATCTATAAAATGAGCTAGAGCAGTATCTTTGCCAAAAAAAAATCCTAAGTGGAGTCAGACATGACTGAAAATGCCTGAAAACCATATCAAAAAGTTCAGAATATGGTGCCCTGTATAATTTAGATGGCAAATGGTGCATGTATTCAAGGAAAACAAACAAATAAGAATTAGAAGATGTATGTATATAAGCAGAGTAAGACCAGATCAGTCAGGAACTTAGATGCTAGAACATGGGAAAAAAGGTTTGTAACCCACAGTTATCCTTACAAACAGTCCTCCTGACAGCTGTTCATCTTTCTGCTGGGGAGCACTTAGTAAATTCTCCTGCACTTGTAGCTTGTGTTTGTTAATGAAAACCAAAGTCTTTTCCTTGCAAGTCTTGCTCAGAGAGGCTCACTTTTTATGGAGACCCCTGGCCTTGGAAGATGATTAACTGTCACCTAAGGAACCAAAAATTTATCAGCAATGTCACCCGAAGCTTCCTCCTGGTTTCTTTCCTGAATCTCAGTAAATGTTTGCATCAGTCAGCAGACATGCCTGATGGAAGGCAGATTTTAAAGCAATTGATGCTTTTTCTCATGGTCAAAGTCAGAATCATAGGTTGTCAGCAGTTACTACTGTGTTTAATTAGATTGATGACTGGAGATTTAATTAGTTGTGTGACCCTGGGCAAGTCACTTAACCCTGTTTGCCTCAGTTTTCTCATGTATAAAATGACCTGAAGAAGGAAATGGCCAATTACTTTAGTATCTTGGCCAAGAAAACTCCAAATGGAGTCATAGAATGTCAGATATCTCTGAAATGACTCAATAAATAAATATTATTATTATTGTTATTAGTATAATTATTTGGTAAGAAAATTGGGGTTAAATAATTTTCCCAGGATCACATAGCTAGGAAGTATTGTTTGAGACAGGATTTTTATTCAGGTCCTCCTGACTCCAGGACCTGTGCTCTATCCACTGTAGCATCTAGCTGCCCCCAATAATTATATTATTCTTAAGGTCAAAAGAATGAATTTTGAATCTGCCGGTAATATTGGACATGTATTGAATCATGTAAGAATTCCAAGACTAAAGAAAGAATAATGGGGAGTGTATCTCTTTGTCCTTAAGCAGTTTTGCACAGTCATGGATTTTCAGAAAGGTCAGAGGATTGAGCTGACAGCAGGCAAGCCCTATCTCCAAGTGGTCTTAAAACAGATGGGAACAAAAGCCCCCGGCTCCCGGATGCTTCTAACATGTGCAGTCCCAAGTTGGAGAAGCAGCCATACGTTACTTCAGTGTTTCACTGATGCCAGAAACAAACGAAAGCCCTTTTTGCTAGGAGGGACAGCTCCAGACTAATGTTCTCCATCTCTGCTGCAAATGTTGAGAGATGAACAAAAACAGGCCCGTTCTGCCACGTCATCTGCTCCCGTTCACGTGCAGCTGGCTTCTTGCTAATGTTTGGGTTTGCAGCTGAACTGGAAGCCTCCCCCTTCTCTAAACCGGTTTCTCTCAATAGCCAGTGCTGAACAGGGCTGCTACTGAAGGATCAGGAGAGGGGACCCCAAGGTATCAGGGGAGCCTGGCATGGGGTGGTTCTGAAAGTAGGCAACCCTTTGTTTCTTCCATTTGTGAAATGGAATATTTTCATTTACAAATTCCCCTAGGATTTATGGATTCCAAATGTTGACACAAATACATGATGCATCCCTAACAGCTTACATCTATATGAGGCTTTGCTGTTACAGAGCAACTTTAGGATCCTGGGTATTAGAGAGTGAGTCCTAGATAGGGAGAAGAACAGAAGTTATAAAATCTATGCTAGAAGGGACTTTAGAGTCTGCTGAACCTAGTGCTTTATTATATATATATATATATATATATATATATATTTAATCCTATGCTCTATTTTGAATGTACTCACTTATTTATATTTTATTTTATCCATCAGAATCTGAATTCCTTGAGGACAGGGATCCTTTTATTTTATTTATTTATTTGCTTTTATTTGTAGTCCCATTGCTTATTACAATGCCTCGAATATAGCAAACACTTAATCAGAACTTAGAGATGAAGAAGCTGAGACTGAGATGATGATTATGATGATATTTAACATTTATACAGCACTTCTTATGTGCCATCTGCTATGTTAAACACCTTATAGATATTATCTCATTTGATCTTCACACTAGCCCTCAAAGAGAGATGCTATTTTCATCCCCATTTTACAGATGAGGTAACTGAGGCACACAAAGGAGGTGATGTGACCAGGGTCACACAACTAGAAAGTATCTTAGTTAAGATTAAAACTCAGTTCCCCCTGAATCCAAATCTAATTATAATTATAATCCAGCTGTCCTCTTGGGGACTTCAGTGGTCATGTCATCCACCTGTGTCATCTTACAAATAAAGAAATTAGTCCCTGGAAGGACCATGATTATCTATAGCTATCATCATGGCAACTCCATCTGAGGAGTGGAATCTCCCTTTTGAAGACAAGGTCATGTAGAGTGACATGTCCAATATTAGTGACAGACTCAAACTTAGGGTCTTTTGACCCTAAGATTAATATTATTATTAACAACAATAATATTAATATGTTGTTATTGAGGCATTCCAGTCATGTCCAACACTTCGTGACCCCATTTGGAGTTTTCTTGAGCAAAGATACTGGAGAGGTTTGCCATTTTCTTCTTGTTTTACAGATAGGGAAACTGAGGCAAACAGGGTAAAGTGACTTGCCCAGTGTCTCACAGCTAGTAAGTATCCGAGGCCAGGTTTAAATTCAGATAACTATGAGTTCAGGCTTGATTCTCTATCCACTATACCACCTAGATGCCTTATAAAAATTTGTCATATTATACAAGACATAACATATTTTACAATGATAATAATAGCTAACTTGTATGTAACGCTTTAAAGTTTGCAAAGTACTTCACACATTATCTCATTTGATCTTCCCAACAGCTTTGTGAGCCCCTTTTACAGATAAGCAATTTAAGATCCAGAGGGGTCCAGTGACTTGTGTGGAATCACATAGTCCATAAGAATCTGATGGTGGATTTGAACTTAGCCTTTAAGTCTAGCACTCTGTGATGTCCATTCTTTAACATCACATTGTCATCAGCTTTTAACAAACTTCTTCTGGCCCATAAAATGCTGAATGACCCATTGGATTCTCCATGTATACAATAGGCGTCCATTCCTAGCTAATTGAAATACACCAGCAAAGAAGTTTTATAAATAAATATTTTGAAGGGATCATTGAACACAGGCAACATTAATCAATCCCCTGGACTCTTCAGCATGTACTTTGCTCTCTGTGAAAGGGGCTGTTTCTAATTTGCCGTCTTATTGAAGCTCTTCCCCCTTCATCTCCTGCTGTAAGAGACTTGCTCAGAGTCACAAAGTTAGTAAGAGTCTGAGGCTGGATTTGAACCCAGTTCCCCCTGACTCCAGAGCTGGTGCCCTGACTACTGCACCATCTAGCGGCCCCTCTTGGCTTCTTTTCACTGTAAAATTCTTAGTGGTCAGACTCCATCTTCTGCCTTGCTCTTCTCCAACGGCCATAAGTGAGTCTTGTGTCATGTTTGTCTTGCCTTTTCATCCTGCGACTGACTCTGCTTTAAAAACCACAGCACATTCTCATTAACAACTAATGGAATGGAAAGTAATTGGAATTCTGGTTCTCTTTGCTCTGAAAAGGCCCTTTATCTTTTTATTTTTTATTAAGATATTAAGGTATACTTATCACAAAAGCCCGACTAAGTGGATTATATATAGCCATACTTAGAAAACATCTTAATTGGCCTGGATTTCAATGAATTGCCTAGAAGTGATTCAGTCAGCACCTGAGACCAATATCTAAGGAAAAGCAGTATTTCAGACTCTCTCAATTAAGGGAGGGTATTAATGATACTACAAAATGGCATTTCCTTCTCCCAGTTCATTTTACAGATAAGAGAACTGAGGAAAACAGGATTAAATGACTTGCCCAAGATCACAAAGTTAGTATCTAAGGTCAAATTTGGCTGGTATTGAGGTCTGATGCTCTCTCCATTGCACCACCAAATTGCTCTGGAATATATGTCTAAATGTGTCTACATGCTGGACATTCATAATTAACTATAAATTAAAATGGAAGGTTTAAGGCTGGGAAAACAATTGGAGATAATCCATGACTCTAATAATCTAGCAGGTGATTTACCTACTATTTAATAAACTAAAGGCAAGAGTCTGCACCCATTGTCCTAATTGATGTATGAAGGGAAAAGCACTGCATATTTCTTCACCATCAAAATAACCAACATGCCATCTAAGCAGTTTAGCGCTCAGCCATGAAGAGTGTCCAACGAAGGACAGCTAGATCAGCTAGAAAATATCATATTAGCTTAAATAAATCTCCCAATGATCTTAGTCAAGACCTGCTGGCTCTCAGTACTAGCAAAACTTCTTACAGAGCCTTTCTGAGCCTGGAAAAATGGATTTTTGCTTGGCTCCATAGAACTGAATTAGAATAAGGAGTGGAAGTTCATAGGGATCAGACTCAATTTAAGCATCAACTTTGTGGCAATTGAAATTATAACTGGAGAAATGATATTCAAGAAGGTCTTCAAGGAAAGGCATGATGTGATGATTGTTGGAAATGGTTAGGCTATGGTAAGTGGCCCTTCTGACTTTGGGATTCTGTGGGGGTTTTTTTGGTTGAAGACAAGTGAATTGTCTTTTCTTATAGAAAAGAAGCTTAAAAATTCATTGTGGGTTTGGAAAACCTAGGTAAGGAAGTCTTCCCTACTGCACAGAGCATTGATCTAGAAGTCAGGATGTCTCAAATTCAAATCTTGCCTTAGACAGTAACCATGTAACACAAGTCACTTTCTAGGTCTAAATTTCTACATAAGCAAAAATCAGTGTAAAATAACAATTATCTCTTAGAGTTGTGAGAATCCCATAAAATCATATGAATGGATGACAAGAGATAATATATGTAAAGTACTTTGAAAGTCAATTAAAAAGCATGCTTACTGCACGCTAGACATTGTGCTAAGTCTTGGAAACCTTAAAAACACATGTAAATGTTAGGTACTATGAAATGGGGATGCTTCCATAGAAAATTCAAGGTAGCAAGGGCCTTTGAATCCAAATCTCTCGTTTAACAGATGAATAAACTAAGATCTAGGGGAGTAAATTCACATACTCAATATCACACATATATAAAGTGCTTTAGAAGGGATTTGAAACTAGGTCCAATCTAGATCCTACACCATGAGGTATCATGCCCACTCTTTAAGACTTCTTCCCTGAGAGTAACTGCCATTATTAAATTATCAAATTATAGAGTAAGCTGTGATCCTGGGGACTTTAAAAGAGGTCAAAGAATGAAAAATAAAGGAAGCAGCATTCAGGTCCAAAGCCCTCTAACTGCCTATTCTCTCAGCACTGATGGAGATGATTTAATGGTTTGCTGTTTCTCCATAATGGTGAAATTACTTTCTGATATTTAACAGGCAACATGCTGCCAGGCAACACAGGTGTGTTGTGTGGAGATGGAAGAGAGAAGGTTAAAATGAGACACTGTACACACACCATTCCTCTATGTATTCTGAGTAAAAAGAAAATCGGTCCTTTTGCTCTTTATTGGAGAATAGTTTTTAAATACAGGCTGAAAAAAAAAAAAAAAGAAAAGAATTCCTCCCTCACAAAATTTCAATGGTGAAATGAATTTTAGGCAGAGGGTGAGAAAATGAGTTTCTTCTATTTCTGAATTAGTTCCAAATTCACAGTTAAAGAAAACTTGATTGTGTTTTAAGGATCTCCCCTCCCTGATGATGAGCATGCAAATGGCAGAATCTCTCCTGTGGTCCCTTTTTTGATATGGCATATTTATGCCAAATTGAAAATGAAAGAACTAGCAATTATGGAGGGCAAACTCTTTTCTGGTGGGAGAAAAAAAGTTTGATGGATTTTTTTCTTCTATCTTTGCACATTAGCACTTGTTTGTCTTTGCTCTGACTACTGACTTCCCTGACTTTGTTTTAAATTCCAACTAAAACCTTACTTTCTACAGAAAGTCTACATCCATCCATCTATCTATCTATCTATCTATCTATCTATCTATCTATCTATCTATCTATCTATCTATCTATCCATCTATCTACCACACACAAATATACATAAATGTATACATAACCTATACACACAGATACTCACACACATGTATATATAGCTATCTGTTAGGATTACCAGGTGAGAACTCAGGTTGTCTGGACAGTGACAAGGTGAGAACTCAGGTTGTCTGGACAGTGACAACCTGAGTTCTCACCTGGTAATCCTAACAGCTATCTATATTAAAATATGTGATGTGCACATAGTATGCAGTTTTTATACATATATGTACACATACATATGCATAAATATGTTTTATACATATATGCATGTGCATATATATTTTTGTATATATTAAATCTGTGTATATATGTGTTTGTGTGTGTGTCTCTCTCTGTACTTGTTTTCTTGTTGTCTTCCCTGTTAGACTGTAAATTTCTTAAGGACAAGGGCTATCTTTTGCCTCTCATATCACTAGCACTTAGCATAGTATCTGATACATGGTAGAAACAATAAATCTTTATTAAGTAGAAAGTCACTACTTGAAATTAAACAATGACTGTTTATAAAACAACATGCTAGCTTTTAAAAGAAATTTGCTTAAAATTATTTAGTCTTAGTTCAAATGAGAAGTTGAAGTACTTTTTTGTTTTGTTTTATTTTTTGATGGAAAGCTAGCAAATTGATACAAGTGTTTTCTTTAGTTCTTAGATTACTGGGTAGCATATTTGACCTGCAGTCTAGAGCAAAACCTCTTAAACTGTGCATTGTGATCCCACATGAGGTCCTGTAACTGAATGTGGGAGGTTGAGAAATTATGATTCATTATCAACAAATGCTTGATTTATATACCTATTTTACATACCTGTATAACCAGGGTTGTAATGTTTGGGCTAGCTTTCTAGAGCTCCTTTGGAAGGGCTTTGGTCTCAGCAGGATAGATACCACGAGACTGGACAAGAATAAAGTTCAAAATCTTTATTGTCTCTTACAGAGTCTGTATCTGTCATAGTCTGACCCAGTCCCCTCCAGTAGTCTGCCAGTCTGACTTCAGTCAGACTCAGTTCTTATATACCCCTTGTTTCAAGTATACTTCTCCAGAGTTCTGGCTTTCTACACAGGGTTACGTAAAAATTTCCCAGGTTAAAAAGACTCTTGAGTGAGAAAAGTTTCAGAAGTCCTAGCTAGCGTACCATAAGCTATTGGTTTATGAAGACTAGCTTCACTCTTGGAGATGCCTTCTCTCAAATCATAATTCTGTGACACATTGGGCTTCTCTCCAGAGGTATCTCTGTAGAATGTCAGTATATTGTATATATTTTAGGTTTCTACAAGTCATATTATGCAATATTTAAAACCAAAGTTTTTCTAATCCAAACATCTCATTTTATAGAAGAGCAAATTAAGTCTCAGAGAGCTTGTGACTTGCCTGTGTTCATAATGCTAGGAAATAGAATGATAGGATTTGAATTCCAGAAAGAAACACATGATGCTATATTGATCGTCTCCTTGTGGGCAACTGGCTCCTATACAATCATTTCAGATAACAAAACATATATCAAGTACAGAACTGCTCTTATCTCACAGCACAGAAAATGAAAACAACACTCCAAAGTCACATAAATCATAAAAAATAGTCTCTTTTTGGGGGGAGCCCCATATTTCCTTAGAGTTTTAGCTATTTTATACAAGCTCATACCTTTGGACTTCTTCTGGAAAGGACTTTACAGGACAATAAGGTTCTTTAGTAAATCCAATTTATCCTGATACCATCCTGATGGTGTGACTTGTACTCCCTCAGGAAAAAGGAATTTGGTGACTCCCTTCCCACTGACTTTATACTGTCCAAGTAACTCACAACAGTGGTGGAGGTCACAGTATACCTTTATGTTTCAGAGCTTACTCCTTTGCTGCTTCTTCAGCCCTCATGGCCATACATGTAATTTCCTTCTCTCCAAGAGAGTTACCATTCTCCAGAAACCTCTATTTTTTTTGTCTAGAATGTTGGTAGTACTGAATTTTCAAATTTAGGACTGTTATACAGGAAACATTGCCTAGGACCTACATCTTGTCTGTATCAAATGCTATATGTAGTAGTTGGGATTCAGGTAATGTCTTCTTGGATCATATAGGATAAAGCAATTGTAAGTCCCACAGATCTCTACTCGAAGGTATCCATCCCCTGTGTGAATTGATATTCCCACTTAGAACTTTGCCCTATTCTTTTCTCTACTGTTCTAAGATCTAGGTTCAACTCTATCATACTCTTATTGAATTAAATTTGCAATTGAAAATCTTTAAAAAATTAGATCCAGTATAATATAAGGAGAAGCACTCACTAAAGGTGATATGGAGTGAGAAATACATTTAGGGAGAAAAATTAAAGATGCACTAGGGAAGAAATTTAAGAAAAATTAAACAGACAAGTAGAGGGGAAAGTGGGAGAGGGCAGTGTCATAGAAGGAAACCAAAGATATTGGGATCTCTTTTATTCTTTCTTCTTCTCCCACAGCCTCCATTCAAGCCCTTATACAGAGGACATTCAAATCTAAATTTGGAAACATTCATCTCTCCAATGAAATCCAGTTCTGCGTTTCTAAATGATGATCCTGCCTGCCCCACAATGTCAACCTATCCAAAACCCAACTTCTCATCTTCCCAGTAGAACCTATCAGTCCTTCTTCCCAGAGTCTCTGTTTCTTTTGATGATACCCTCATCCATCCCCATAGTCTCTCTGGATTTAATCACTGATCAGAGATTAGATTTTAGAGATCACCCAGTCTAATCCCCTATTGAATAGATAAGGAAACTGAGACCTTCATGTTTCAAGTGGCTTAAAATTATGTATCTAGAATTAAAGAGGACATCAGAAGCCACATGGTCTAAAACAAAGCTTCTTAAACTGTGAGTAGTGACCCCATATAGGGTCTCATAAATGAATATGGGGGTCAGGTCATTATGATTTACTATAAGTTAATGCTTGATTTATATACCTATTTTATATACCTTTATATCTCAGGATTATATAAAAATTTCTCAGGTAAAAAGAGGTATGAATTGAAAAAGTTTAAAAAGCTGTGGTCCATACCCTTCATTTTATAGATGAAGAAAGTAGAGGTTAAGTGATTTTTTGAGTATCATAATCATTCCTTCATATCTCTCCCCATATATCAATCAGTAGCCAAATATCATCCTATTTTCCTCTAGAACCTCTCCTTCATTCATTATCTTCTCTCCACTTACATTGATACCATCCTAATTCAGGCTCTCATCAATCTCTCACCTGTACTATTATAATAGCTTCTAACTGATTTTGCTTCCTTTGATTTTTCCAGTCTCCAATTTATTCTTCCATCAGTTTAGACAAGAATCTTTTTAATACACATATCTGATTAGGCCATTATGTTACTCAAAAAATAACAGTGTCAGGGGCTAAGCCAAGATGGCAGATTAGAGGCAACCCAGATGAACTCTCTCAATCTTCCCCTCAAAACAATTTAAAATAAATTTTGGAATGACAGCGCTAATAAAAGATCAGAGGAACATCTCTGTTTCTGGCTGAAGAAAACTTGGGAAGTTATCAGGAAAAGTTGTGATATTGGGGTGGAAATCTGTCCAGATTCCACACTCATGGTGGCAACAATAGCAGCAGTTCTGGGAGATCTCAGACCAGAGACAATAGGGAGTTGGAAACCTTCTCAGAAAGAGATTATAGGGCACTCTTTGCAGTCATTGGTACAGCTATCAGTGATAGGCAATATTTGAGTGCATTTGCATTTCTGGGTGGCAGTTCCAGAATGGAGAGGAGATCTGGTGGTTGATCACAAGGAAGCAGGGATCCTAATTTCAGTTTCAAGGCAAAAAGAACACTGGTACTTGTGGCTGCAGGGGACCTCATGGGTAAAGACCACACTGTGAGCCAGAAGAGCAGCAATCACACCTCTCCCTGGATCACATCACCTTGGAAGCACCAAAAACTTGCAGATTCCCATAACAAGCCTTTGAAACAACAGTAGGAAAAAGCTTGACGCTTTTCCCCACCCCTCATGGAGCTTTAACATAAAATTCAAAGTCAAGAAATAGACTGGAAAATGTGCAGACCACAATTAAAAAATTGACCATAAAAAGTTACTATGATGGAGGAAATAGCAAGACTCAAAAGGAGACAACAATATGAAAAGAGCTATAAACAAAGCATCAAAAAAATTCTAACTGAATCTAAGTCCAACAAGAATTTATGAAAAATGTTAGAGAAAAAAAGGATAAGAATGGTAGAGGAAAAATTGAGAAAATAAATAGGAGTATTATAAGAAAACTTTAAAAAAGATATTAACAATGTTATAAAAGGCACAAAAATCACTGAAGAAACTATTTCAAAAGTAGAATAAGTCAAAATAGAAAAGAGGCACACAGCCTCATTAAAATATTCCTTAAAATTAGAATTGGGCAACTAAAAGCTAAAAAGCATTTCAAAGAATGAAGAAAAATGAAGAAAATGTGAACTATATCATTGGAAAAAAAACAACTAAACTGGAAACGGAAAAGTGATTTAAAAATTATTGGAATACCTGAATGTCATGATCAAAAAAAGAGCCTAGAGATTACCAGGCAAATTTTGACCTTGGGAGAGAGATTTTGTGAGCATCCTGATTATCAAAAAAATTAACCTCCAAAAAGGCCTTAGAAATTACCAGCATCCACTGGTATGAGGCTGCCTATCCATGAGGAATGTGAATATAGAATCAACTTTTTTTTAGAAGGAGGCAATGATAAACTTTACTATAAGTTATTTCATATAATATGCATAATTTTTGCTGTGGGGACGAGAAGCTGAATTTATTCAGTCCAGGGAAATCTCAATGAGTACATTTTATCTATAAATGCAAGTGCCAAGCATTGCCACGATTGAAAGATAATCTTGGAGATTTGCCTGAGTTATTGAGAAGTGACTTGCCTAGGATTACACAGCTTGTTAGTTAGTAGCTATCAGAAGTAAGAATGGAATCCATCTTTCCTATTGCAAAGTAGACTCCTTTCATTAAACTATATTGCCTTTCATGATACTCATACTATTTTCTCTCACCACTCCTAAGCAATCTTCCTAAAGTAAATAAAAATGGGATCATCTCATTCCCTGCTAAAAAGCCTAGAAAGGTCTCCCTATTACTACAGAATTAAATTAATCTTGACATTCAAAGTCTTCTTGACACAACATAACCTCTCAGCCTTTTTTTTGCATGAATATGCCTTCGCATACACTCTCAACAAAGACTACTTGTCATTCTCCAATCTCATCTTGCCTTTTAAGACATTTTGATGCCTTTTTTCATGCTTGAAGCCATCCCATCTATAAACATAGTTACTGTTGAAATTCTTTAGTTCTTTAAACTCTTCTTCAAGGAATCTTGGAATACGTAATTTTAAAATAAACCCTATGATCTTGTTAATAGTCATTAAATAATAATGTTAAGCATTTTAATATAAGTGTAATACCAAAAGTTTATTTAAACTGAAGGGTTCTACCACTATAGAAAAGTTTGAGATCTACTTCTCAATACCATATTTCCTCTTCAATCACCAATAAATCTATTTGTCACTAATATAAGTTGATAAATGTTTGTTAAAGTTAACTGAATTTGTACATAAAGGGTTTATTTTGTGGGTTGAAAAAAATACCATAAGAAAAATGTAGAGATTTTGGGCATCTTGATTTCCAGTAAACTTTCCAGAGTGATGTCATAGTTTTTCTAATGATCTATCTGTCCTAAAGAGTGTTATTTCCCTTTCAGATTCCCTGAGTCACAGATGAATTTAACATTTCTATAACATGAAGAAATGAACAATCTCTTCTAAGTCAGTGATTCCATTTGGCTAAGAATGTCCAGTCAGCCATATTGGAAATCAAAGCAAGACTATGAGTTTTGTTTTGTTTTTGAAATTTCTAAGTATCTAGGATATGAAAAATTATCTCCTTTTATTATGAATCTCTTTCATCTCCAAGCTAGGAATGGCTGCCTAGAAGATCATTTGTTTCCTTCTTATTAAATCCAATTCTTAGCATTCTCAGGTAGAAACATTTTTATTTACACAAACCTTTAGGGGAATTTTTCTTTTCTTTCAGAGCTTCTAAAGAATAACTGTTACTTAGCACTAGGGAAATCTGTCTCAAATTTAAAGTCAGTGATGGAAGAAACAAAATACGTGACATATCCAAGAGATGTATCAAACTAGTCAAACATTTCCTCCCAAGGACTTTCATCTAGTTATTGGAAAGATAGGGGAGGACTCAAGAGACTAGAAGCATAGTTTTTAGAACTCCATATTCCCAAGAATATCATTTCATTTGAATGGCCCTTACAATTCATGTCAAATTTAATGTCATCATTTTCTATGCTCAAAAATCTCTTAAGAGTAAAAAATAAAAAAGAAAATTTCTTCTTAATCAAAATAGTATGCCTGAAGTTTCTAGTACCTGAATGTTACAGAAACTAGAGAACTGTGTATAGAGTCCAACTCTGGCTTTGGACATTTATTAGTTGTGTGACTCTGAGCAAATCACTTAATCTACATATACATTCATATATATATATGTATATATATACATATATATATATATTAGCTATCATCATCATCATTGATGCTAATCTTTGAAAACTAATCTACTTACTTTCCTGACATCTAATGTGCAGATTTCTCTTGTGAACATCTCAGAAACTTGGGCTTGGTAGGTTTAATGGATCATTAATTCACTTATATATTTATTGTTGATTTGTTAGTACTTTGCTCCATCAATCCATGTAATTATAGATTCCAATTACTCAGTGGTCCTAAACTTGCCAGTATTTGGACATATTATATTTGACAGCAGTATTGTTCTTTTATAATTCTTCCTCTTGGTCTCTTTTTTTTCCAATCTACAAATTCATGGGGCTACATGGTTGCTCATCTTTCAGCTCTTAATCATCTTTGTTTTGGGTATTGTACCCCACATACTTATCATGATTATGACTTGTAATAAATGTTTAATAAAGAATTTTTCATCCATCCATCCATTCATCCATCCATTTATGTGTTTGTTCATTTGTTCCCAGGCTTCTAATCACACACCAAGATTGAGTTCCTTTCCACATATCATGTTGGTTGGGTTTAGTGAGTATAAACTCATGAGGGGAGCTATTAACTAAGTAGAAATGAAAAAAAAATCTCAAACTTATTGAAAGGAATAAGTAATACAAAGTCAGTCTATTTTCTTGGAATGGAGAGTATTTGGAAAGGAGTATTGTGTAAGATGACTAGAAAATTATAAAGGGGAGAGTAAGTTCAGAGTTAGGAGCTAGATAGATCCTCAAGTTAACAAGGAACAGAAGTTCATAGAAAAGGAAAGACTCATCCAAGATAATATGGCTACTCCCTGGTAGTACTAAGGCTATATTTCAAGTTCCCTGATGACCAGGACAATGACATTTCCAGTATGTCATCGGCTCTCTTGGAGTATGAAGGAACAGATGCCTTGGACAACCTTTTAAAGGTCTGATATCCTCGAGTTTTTAAACAGATGGGAAGGGCAATCCTAATAAACCTGACTCTTACCTGACCAAGTCAGCAGTGATTAAGGGTCATGGGCTATTCTGGGGACTTTAAATAAGCAAAGATAATTTCCCAGCTGTCAATTCTTCTTTAGAGGGAATATTATATCCATATATATATATATATATTACATATGCAAAACATACTTACACACACAGTCAAAATAGATATTATTTTCCCTTAGGCTTTTTGAAAAAAGCACAATCATTCCATTAGCAACTCAACTCTGGAGGCCAAGTGACCCAAAGAACAACCATGCTCCTCTCCTTCTTTGGTTGATATCTAAGAATATACCTCTTGCAAAAAAATCTGGTAATGAGAAGTGAAGGAGGAAGATCATGGAAGTCAGAGGCTGCCTTTTGAAATCAGATGCTCTGTATTTGAGTCCTATTTGTGGTAGATCCTCCAGGGGAGACCCTGGATACCTCCCCTGGCCTCTCAGTGTCCCAGGCAACTGTCTGAATAGATAAAGATCTCAATCTCTAGAAGTTTCCTCCCTAGGAGTTCCAAATTATAAGTACACAAACATAGAGTATAGAGTATAAACTTCTGGAAGAAAGGAACCAGGTCCTTTATAAACTATTCTGGTTTTCAACTAATTAATAACATTTGTAGACATTTTTTCTTCTCAATGTTTTCCTAAAGTTATGTATGGGAGAGAGAGAGAGAGAGACAAAGGAGTGAGAGGGGAGGGAAGGAGAGATGGAGAGAGAGGATTTCTCTTTTTTCCACCATTTCAATAAGGTGTTTGAAGGAGGATAATCTATTCTTGCATTTGTACAGCACAAATAAAACACCAGGCACTCTGAGTCAGATTAATATTTGCTACCCAGCTGCCCCAAAGCACATACCTCAAGATGAATAGGTCAATGGTGGAATTATTGGCGACAGTCACATATGCATTGACAATCTCTCCTTGTTTGACAGGCTTTGATGGCAGCCAGATGACCACATTGCTGTCCAGCCGTAATTCACTGAGCTGAAAATTCTCCTGGGCCTGATAGAGGCTAACAGTCCCAATCCTTTGCAAGTGGGACATGGTTTCATCCAATCCGTCCTTCCCTGGGCGAATGGCATTGCCTTTCCTTATATCCCCAGTCGTGCACTCTCCTTTCTCATCTCCCGGTTGAATTGTGTAATATAATTCCACAGAATTTCCTTCTGATTGACCCACAGCCTTTTTACGCCCAGCAGCCACTATGGGAGGGTTGAACCAACTGGATAACAGCTCCAATTCTGCAACACACAGGCCAAGATCACCTGCCAGGCGGCAGCTGCCCCTTACCTCTCTGGTTTCCCTGAAGGCAAATACACGAAGGCAGGGAAGTCTCTCTTCAGAACTATAGTCATCCCAGTCTCGACCCACAATGTAGAACAGAATCTGGACTTTGGGTCGGTTCAAGTAGATCTTATCGCTCATGATGTATGTTTTAAGTTTCCAGTTAAAAGTAAACTTGTCATTAGATCCTAAAAAATTTGAAGTCATCATTAGTTCCTGGGGTACAACCTTTTCTACAGAAAAAGGCCCATAGCTAGCATTCAACACAGGAGGCTTCTTGGCTTTGTATGTAAAGAATGACTCAACTCTGGACTGCAAACTGGAATTCCTCATAAAATCCTGATGGGTTTCTTTAAGGAAAAATGATGTCTCAGTACTGAGAATATGATAATTCACAGGTAGATATGTTGGTAACGAGGAAAATCTTGGTCCATTGTCCGTGACCCCTCGGCCCTCTATCACTAAAAAAAAGGAAGAAAGACAAAGAAAGAATGATTAATATGTTCTCGAGAAACTTAGGTTAACAAATAATTGACACATACGGAATGAAAATACTGAGCTTGATATATAGTTCGGACTATTACATCTTGTTCTGGGATTACTCAGTGAATGGCAATACATGACCCCGTGAAGAAATACTGATTGTCACTTAACCCCTATTGCTTCCTTCCTTCCCCTCAAAAAATACTGATTATTTCCCAGGCACAGTATATTTAAAAATAAAGCAATATTTGTATTAATATAATTTCTAAGTGCTTAAAGAATGAAAAATATATTCACTTGATGCATTTTGAATCTTTGGTTCTTTTGCAATCTGTTTCTGGTTTTATTTCTATTAATCTAGAGTAGGAAATAAGGAAAAAAGAACAGTTGTTTTTTAGAAAAAGCTATACAGTGCAGTGGACAGAGTACTATATTTGGAGTGTTAAAGACCTGAATTCAAATATGGCCTCAAACACTTAACAGCTGTTTAACTTTGAGGAACTAAATTAGATAATATTAGTAAAAAGTACTTAGGCTTCTAGGTAGAGGACCAGAATTCAAATCTGACCTCCTACACTTACTAGCAGTAGGACCTTGGACAGGTCACTTAACCCCATTGCCTAAGACAAAAGAACAAAAAAACAAACAAAAAACAAACAAAAAAACAAAAACAAAAACAAAAAAACAGCACTTATTTCAGTATTTGGCACAGAATAAGCACTGTATACATCTTTGTTCTCTTTCCCTTTCCTTCCCTCTCCCATCAGCAAGTCACTCAACTGATGTTCCTCTCTGTGAAAAAAAGATAATCACAGTACTTACTTTTCAGTAGTGTTGTGAGTACAAAATGACATACTATTTGTAAAGTACTCAGCAAATTTTAAAGCTTCGTGTAAATGTTGGCTATTACTTATTGAAAAAGTCTTCTGAAATATCACAGGTTATAATAGAGTTAATTCTGGAAGGGACCTTAGAGACCCTCTAGTTCAAGTTTCTCTTTTTATAGATGAGGAAACTGAATCTTGGGTTAAGTCGCTTGCCCAGGACCACATGGCTAGTATCAGTGGCTGGATCTGATTTCTTGATTTCCAATCCAACACTCTTCCTACAATACAAGGTAATATGTTCTAAAGGGTATTAAATATTACAGATTATTGTAGCAAGACAGTCTCTAGGTCTTAGTCACGTCCCCTTCTTCAGGTTCCCATATCTTTCATCTTCTAAAATCTGCTAACCTTGAAACATCCCTATAATGATACCTACCTCTTGTGAAACTGTTGTAGACTCCCTTCTCATACTGTTCCTGTCTAAAGTCCTATTGCCTGTGGTTCTCTGTTGATAGTCCTGACTGAAGTTCTATTAATTTTATTTCTACATTTTAAATTTTCAGTGATGGATCCCAATAGTAATCTAATATCTTTTGCAGCTAGGTAGATTGTGCATTGGGTAAAATACTAGACTTAAATATAATATCCGGAAGAACTGAATTCAAATCATACCTCCTGATAGTTACTAGTTGTGTGATCCTGGGCAATTCACTTAATTTTTCTTGTCATCTATTAAATAGGGATTATAATAGTGGCTACCTTCCAGGGTTGTTATAATGATCAAATATAGCATATACAAGGCACATTACAAATATAAAAGTTGTTTATAATTACTATCTGATTTTCTTCATCATCATCATCATCATCATCATCATCATCATCATCATCATCATCATTATTTTGCAATTGTTTATCCAAAGAATTTCTAATTGGGGAATTGGATTTTTTCAGTTCCGAGTACTCTAACATATCTTTTGTTTTCCCTCTCATATAACCCTCTTTATTCAGAGGTAGAGGAGAATTATCATACTTTGAATCCATGAATTTCAAAGTCCTGGTCAAGCCAGTTCACTAAAAGTGAACATTTCATGGCAATGTAAGGTCTCACAGTCAAAGAAATGGCATCAATCTCCCATGGTTTCTGAGACTTATAGAATAAGAAAGGTCCTTGGAGATCATCCAATCGAAAAATTTCATTATAATCGATAGTGGGACATATTTTTGAGTATCTAAGACTTTTGTCCTAATTTGAAATGCACTGAAATTCCCCACTACATTTAAAATAAAATAATAGGAATGGCAACCATATGCATCAGTTAATGTGGATTGTTTTGCTACACTTTAGCAAAATGTAGCATGCAAAAACAGTTAAGGAAAAAGGGGAAGGGAAATTAGGATAGAAAAAGAACCAAATCAACCCACCAAGCATACAAAACACTCACTATATTTAGAATAAGAGGACCCGTGTTTGGGGATCCTTGGTTCTGACACTTACTACTCAAGTGACTTTGAGCAAGTGACTTTTCCAGAAATTTGCATTAGACAGTTTCCTAAAGTCCCTTGAAACTTTCAAAACCAAGGAGCATAGGAATTCAAAAAATGATATTATTTCTGGTAAAAGACATGATTAACTAATAGCAGCAAGCAGTCATAACACTTACATGTTTGCAAAACAGTTTGCATATTAATCACTGTCTCCTTACAACAACTTTGTGAGATAGGTGTTGGTATTATTCCCATTTTACAGATAAGGAACTTCTATTATTCCCATTTTACAGATAGAGCTACTATTGGCCCCAATTGACAGATAAAGAGCAAGTCCTTTAAGTGACTTGTATAGGGTCATACAACTATTTCTCCATGCCCCAAGATGGTTCCAGAGAAGACTGTTGTCCTGTCTAAGATGCAAAGAGATTAACGTGATCCACTTTGTAAACTCCACAGAGCTCATCCAAGAGCTCACCTCCACGAACTTTTTCTTTTAGAAAGGGTCCAGGAAACTCCAAACAAGCATCCATTCATAGGTTGGGAGAGAACGTGGGCAGCTCCTTCCTTTGCTACCCTTTTTTCCTTTCTTACACACTTCCCTCCTGCCCCTCCTTTTAATCACAGCATGTACAAACTATTCAGCATATTGGTAAGCTTCATTCAGCTCCAGCTCTGGAAACTCTGCTAATCATTGTCACTGCAGGGAGACTGGCTTGTAGATCAAAGTTAGCTGCTGAGCCACAGCCAAAGAATCCCTGTGGTAAAGATTGCTTTTCAAAGAACGAACATTCTTCCTCGTCCACAGTCCAGAAGACTTGTTCTGGGGTCACTAATTATGAGAGCATATTTGCACCTCTGTAGTTAAGGTTGTGTCAGCATTTCCATTGTGACCCTCTAGTTTCAGGGTCATATTAAACTCGAGCATAAGCGACTTTTCTAAGATTAAATGTGCCAGTGTTAAACTCTGAAAGCTTCCCAACATCCCCTTTAAAAATAGATTTATTAATTAAATATTGTTCGTAATGGGTTTTTACTAATAGTGAGAGCTTTGTCTCATTCATTTTTTTCCAGGTGTTCTTAACCTGACATCTATGAAATTTTTGTTTAAATGGATAATCAATAAACTGATAAATCAATTATTTCAATATATTTCTTTCTCTTTGTTATCTTACTTGCTTTATTTTATACATGATTCTGAGAAAGGGGGCATAAGCTACATGAGACTGCCAAAGGGATCCACGACATAAAAAAAAGTTAAAACCCTCTGATTCATTCATGCATTTATTCATTTATTCCTTTCCTTAAAAAAACCCTAAAAATTGATATGTTTGAATTTTTCTGCTTTCCCTCCCATATTCTCTCCCCCAACCCCCTCTGTTCCTCAAAAGTAATGCTTCAAAATGCAAAGTCTGAGGGATGATTAACCCGAATGCTCCTCCTCGTTCCAAGTGTAGTCAGGCTTACTTAGCAAGCATAGCTTATGCAGACCAAGATTTTTGTGATGTCACTCATTGCTGCTTCTGATTGTCATAAACACTTCTCAGCATGTTTTCCTAGCCCTCTTCAAGTCTCAGATCAAATATCAATTCCCCCACATAAGGCCTATATTGATCACATCCTTTTTTCCCAACCATTTGCTATGTAGGCATGAATAAAAACATAGAAATGAAACAGCTCTTGTTCTCAAGGAGCTTATATTCTATCAAGGAGAAATATATGTGTATATATATGTGCATATATATATATGCACATATATGTACACATACATATATATGTATGTGTGTATATACTAAATATATCACATATACATATACTTATATGTATCAACTATATACAAACTGAATATATAAACACAATATCTTTACAAACTACTTCACATTATGTTCTTATTTATCTGTGTACATGGTACACGATCTATTCAATTTTTAATCCATTCTTTTTGGCAGGGGAAGGCAAAGAGAACTCATAGGAGCTATGAATTTATTGATATAGGGAACTCTCAGATGAGAAAACTTCCTCTTCCATCATAGGTCTACATCCACATGATTTTGGCCACACCACCTCTCTGTGTCTTCCTTTTTTCATTTGCAAGATAGGGACAATGACAGTCACAAATCCTGCTTTAGGGACATTAGGGAAAAACATTTTTAAACCTTACGGCATAATCCAAATGTGAGTGGTAATTAATAAGCATGAGACCAAACAATGGAAACACAAAGCAACAGACTTTAACAATGGTGGGTATTTCCAGTAAACTCCATTTCCTCCTGGCAGTGAAAATGCTTGCCAGGAGTCTAATTGCCTAGTAAAAACTTAATTGTCCTCACACCATAAATAATCAATATCAGTCAGTGCAGTAAATGACTTCTGGCGATGAACAGGCAAGATCCCTTATATCCTATCAGTTCATATTAACTTACAATGTACATTAGAAGAAGCAGTATGGGAGAGAGAAAAGTTTGGCTTTTGGTGTCAGGGAGACATGGTTTTAAGTCTGCTTCTGATACATCCTGGGTTCTGTATTTCTACCTTGCAGTGCCCAAAGCTATTAGTTTTCCATGATAGTTCCATAAAGGGTGCTGATCTGTAGTGGGGGAACTCCTTACCTAGGAACTGCCCACCACCAAGGAAGGAAGGAAGGAAGGAAGGAAGGAAGGAAGGAAGGAAGGAAGGAAGGAAGGAAGGAAGGAAGGAAGGTAGGAAGGAAGGTAGGAAGGAAGGTAGGAAGGAAAGGAAGGAAGGAAGGAAGGAAGGAAGGAAGGAAGGAAGGAAGGAAGGAAGGAAGGAAGGAAGGAAGGAAGGAAGAGAGCAGAAGGAGAAGAGAAGGAGAAGAGGAAGAAGGAGAAGAAGGAAAAGAAGGGGAGAAGAAGGAGAAGCAAGAGAAGAGGGAGAAGAGAAGGAGGAGGAGGAGAAAAAAGGAGGAAGAGAAGGAGGAAGAGAAGGAAAAGAGGGAGAAGGGAAGAAGGAAAAGGAGTAAGGGGAGAAGAAGGAAAAGCAAAAGAAAAGGAAGAAGAGAAGAAGAAGTAGGGGAAGAAGCAGAAAAAAGGAAGAGGAGGAAGGAGAGGAGGATGGAAATCAGTGTTTCAAACCTCTAATTTCTAGCAAATGAAGAAGTTGGTGATCTTTGATCTCTGAAGTTCTGAACTGCATTGGACAGATAATATTTGTAAGGGTCTTTACTGACTTCAGTGTTCAATAAATACTAATCACTATTATTGAGCAAGTCATATAAACTCTTTGATATTTAGTTTTTCTTCTGTGTAAAATGAAGGATTAGATCAGTTGGCCCTCAAGGCCTCATCTATCTGAAGACTTATGGTCCTATGATTTATATAGGCAAGAAAATTTAAGCAAAGTTTTGTAAGAACTTTTAACTACACTTTCAAGAATGGGGTTGAGAGGCAGAGTGTGGCGGAGGAAAGCATTTTGGGTGGGGGTAAAAGTATTCACAAAGGGATCTGGATTGGAATAATATGGCTGAACAATAGGCACCAAAGAGACAAGAAAAGCTGTTTAAAGGAAGACTAGGAGATGACCCCATGCAGTCAGATTAGCTGAGGGGAGAATGAAGTTCATCCTGTTGATGATGAAGTGGACACTTTAGTTTTCTTAACAATTTATTGATACCCACAAAGCAGTGCACTCTGGCAAGATTAACCTCATGGCAATGCTTATCATGTGCTGAAAGAAGAAGAGGTTAGAATGTGAGGAGAAAGTTTGTAAGGATTTTAGGGCAAAGAGACCCAGCTGAGGGATTAATAACAAAGCTCAAAACACAGTTTAGAGAGGACTATATGCTTAGAGTGCAAAGTCATGGATCGTGAGATGTAGAGTGGGAAGAATCCTCAGAGATCATCCAGTTTTCCTCTCACATTTTACCGACAACGAACCTGACAATTTCAGAGAAAGGAAGTCAAATCAATCCACCAAGCATTCATGAAGTAGCTGCTATTTGCCAGGTACTGTGCTAAGCTCTGGCAATATAAAGAAAGGCCAAAAAAAAATCCCTGCCCTGGAAGAGCTCACAGTTGAATGGGGGAAACACCATATAAATAAGTATGTGCTACCAAGTTATCAGACAGGATAAATAGGACATAATGGACAGAGAGCTTCTTACAGGAGGCAAGGTTTAAGCTGAGGTTCGGTGCCGTGGGATCCCAGGATCAAAGAATGAGTGCTGAAAGGGATTCCAGTAGCCATCTGTTCCATGTCTTCATTTTGCAGATAAGGAAACTGAGGCTAAATCACACAATTTGTGTTCAGAGTAAAGATTCAAACCCAAATCCTATGACTTTAAAATCATAAGTGATCAACTTGAGATTCAAATGTGGTCATTTCTCTGATTAGAAAACCAGGATTGATTTTCATTACTCATCAGTTGTAAATTCTCCCACCATTTTAAGGGATGGAGCTCATCAACATTCCTTAGGACATATGGGCTTAGAGAGGCCCTGAGTGAAGCATATCAGCTGTGGGGAAAGCCGCTGTCTTGTCATGACCCCAGGCCAAATTCAGCATCCAGTTCATTAAGGCCTGCTGCAGTTTAATGCAGCCTCAAAGACATCTGGGTAGCAAACTGACAACAGGTTCATCTATCACATCGATTCCCCCCCCTTATCGAGGATTTATCCTTCTTTATTGCCATTTATCCATCAGTGTTTGGGGTGTTATTTATTGCATCAGCTGTCCATTTCAATGAGCTTTAACACAATGTCTTCCATGGAAATTGAGTTTTTGAGATTCTGTGATTGTGGATTGGAAACATGAAAGTCATGGAACCCAAAAGGAACAAAACCGGAAGAAAATAACGTTTTTCCCCTCTCAGTAAGAGGATGGGAGAGATTCACAGAAGTATAAGTGGAGATGAACTAAAATCTTGGATTTGAAAAGCCTTAAAAAAGAATCCTGAAAGGAAATAGAATACCATATGAGAAATAAAAGATAAGTCATTCAGTAAATTTAGTTGATGAACATTTATTAATACTTAAGCATTTAGGCTCTTATTATGTGTAAGCATTTTATTAAATATTATGTGCTAAGCATTTTATAAATATTATCTCATTTGATCCTCACAATTACTCTAGGAGGCAGGTACTTTTGTTATTCCCATTTTATATATGAGGAAACTAAGGCATACAGAATTAAGTGACTTGTTCAGGGTCACACATCTGAGGCTGAATTCGAACTCAGGCCCATCTTTTTATCCATTGAGCTATCTAGCTTCCTCCTGAATGAATGAATGATTGATCTAATAAATGAAGTGAAAAGCATGTTTTAAGCATTTTGCTATGAGCTGAGCTCTGTGCTAAGCATTGAGAACACAAAAGACAGCCCCTGTCCATAGGACTTTGAAACTCAAATTCAGAGAGGTTAAGAGATATGACCATAGTAACAACCCCAAAAGTGAAAAAAAAAAAAAACCTCAACTCTAGTCTGGGCTTCGAAGTCCATCCATCTTATCATCTTGTAGAACTAATCAAATATGCAAAAAGTTTTCTGATCTCATTAACATAAGTGTAACATGCTGTCTTTTCTAGGTATTAACTCTTTAAAGTATTATACATTCACATAAGCATTTTAGTGCTAAAAGGGGGCAGAGAAATTTCACATTTTTATACAAAGAATTAAATGAAGCATTAAAAGATATGTTATTTGATTCTTTCAGATATGACTTCAAAGTGTAGACCAAGAACTTTGGTTTACTCAAAACTACTAAAAATTCATATGTAAAGAAATAAAATTTTGGTTGTGCAGAAAATGAATGGTGCCTTAGAAATAAAAGCTTAAATTAGCATGTAAAGGATGAAGGGTTATACCTCTTTTGTATGTGGACTATGAGGTAGCTTATAAGGGAAAGGGAAAAAAAAGTTTATTTTGTTAAACATAAGTATAAAGAAATATAGTTTTCAAAGACATACTGGAAGAGGACCTTTTTAGGAACTGATAAATGGTATTATAGTCCCTATAGTCATATATTCATATGTAATTTTAAGACTAAAAAAAAGAGTAAAGTACATGAAATTAAAACTCATCCTATTATTTGGAGATGGAGAACTGATTAAATAAGGACTGTTGATTTCACAAGGGAGATTTTGCTTCATAAATGAAAAGAGAGAATCACCGAAATACTCAGAGTTCTGATTTGAGCCCTTGAAAATGTTAATGAAGATTTGCCTGAGTGGTCAAGAATGGGATGGAAAGGAATGGAAAAGCAGCTCTGTTGGAAGCTAATGTAACCTACTGGCAGAAGGCTTTACTTATAAGATTCCTTAAGTGGTTCAAGAAAGATTGGCAATCTGGAGGAGAGATGGATGAAAATTTCAGGATTGTTTTTTGACCTTGAGAGTCACCTACAGATGATGAGCTGAAGCTTTTCAGGAGTAGTTCTTTGAATAAATGAAAGCTGCCTTCTCTGATTTAACAGAGAAAAGAAGGGGATAGACAAGTTTTGCATCTAGTTTGCTGTATAGGAAGAGATGAGATGGAATTGAATGATGGAACATGCTGGTGAATAAAGAACTGGCTTGCCTGTACTGCCCAAAGAAACAGTCTAGTTTTTCATTAATAGTCATCTCCTCAAATTGATATTCCAACAATACATAAAGGCAGCTAATAATATGGATCAGTCAGTCCAGAAATATGATTCCACTATTATGTGCTAGATAGGCACTGAAGACATAATTAAGTAATGATTTGGTTTCTATCTTTTAAACTACATTTGAGGAGATATTATTTGATACCCTATTACCTTTATTACTCACTTTAATTTACTCTGAAGGCCATGTCAAGCCATCCCAATCTATATATTGTTACTGGACTCAGAGACCTCTGGAGGGGAAATTGAGGCAGGTGACCTTGCACAGCCCTCCCTCACTTAAATCCAATTCATTTACATGTCATAGTCATCTCCCCGAAGTGAAGGTCCTCCTTGAGAATGAAGGACAAACAACAACAATCTATCTACCCTGTAGGTGGTGCAGTGGATAGAGCACCAGCCCTGAAGTCAGGAGGACCTAAGTTCAAATCTGGTCTCAGACACTTAGCACTTCCTAGCCATGTGACCTTGGGCAAGTCACTTGACCCCAATTGCCTCAGCAAAAAAGTAATAATAATAATAAAAATTAAAGAAGAAGAAGTAAGGATTTGTGTGTGTGTGTGTGTGTGTGTGTGTGTGTGTGTGTGTGTGTGTGCGTGCATTTTCTATATTCAGACTGGGTTGGTTGACCCAACAGGCCAGTCAGATTCTTTCAGCTTTCTTAAGAAGGCTAAGAAAGGAGCCACAGTCTTTTGCTAGCACCATAATGCAGAAGTGTTCAATAAGCTAAGGAGAAAGGTTTTGATGAGAAGCCAAAACTCACGGGAGGAGGACCTTTTTTCATTATTTTGAGACTTCTGTCTCATTGTGTCTCCTGTGTCAGTCATCTCAAATTCGTGCCTATGATATCAGACACTTGTAATGCAGAAACTTGCCTCACTCATGATTCCTCCAGTGAAACCCAGATTGTACTTTTCTTCCAAGTCACAGACGCTCATTTGAAACATAAGCTGGCAGTGGGTATTTTGGATTCCCTCCCCCTAACCACCCCCATTTGTTATTTATTAACTTTCTCAAGATATAGATTGTCTTTCTTTGCTAAATGTGGCTCATTGTTTCCTTCTCCCTGAAACAAAAGGTACCTTGATAAATGGATTATTTAGTTTCAATGGAGTTTCTGAACAAACCCCTGTATCCTTTCCTGAAATTGCATATTGCTGGTTTGCTATTTCCTAACAGTAAAAACTCTCTCAGTTAAGAGAGCAGGTACTTATATGTCTTTTAGAGCCCCAGTGGGAATATTTTCCCCCTTTCTCTTCAAGAGAACTCAACAATTATTGTCAGGTGCTACTCTATCAGAGCTTTCTAATACCACCACAAATAAGTCCTGTATTTAAAATCAGCTTTGAAAAAAAAATCAGAAACATCTCATTTACTTTCACAAATTCCATGAATACTAGATAACTAAATCCAGCATCAATGAGATTGTTGAGTCTACATATATTTTACCCAGAGGCAAAGCTATATAATGAAAAGGTTTCTAAAAAGTGATTATTTGTATTTACCAAATTTTTGCAATTCGGCAAATGCTTTTTGCTGTGTCCCAATGCAGATTTGTGTTCCTTTCACCACTCATCTAAACTAAGCCATTCTGAAAGGTTGTTTTTGAAGTAAAATAAATAATATTCCCTTTAAAAAACCATAAGGACTTTTCATTGCATAGGTATTTACAATCTGAAATTATAGACCAGCAAAACTCCATCAATCCAGCAAGAAAACATAGTATTATGATATTTTTTAGTATTTTAGAAATGGAAGAAAAGAAAAAAATAATCCAACTCAAACTTTAGTAGGAATGTAAAGAAGCTTAATGTAAGTACTCACACCAGAATTTAAATAACTGCCTTTGCTTTTCAGTTATCATATGGTTTGAAAAGCATTTAACTAGGACTATTCAGAGAATGCTGCATCCATTCATCACAGATGGTGGTATTATTTTCGATAAAATCTTACATTAATCCTGAGTCCTAATTATCTCAATTCTTGTAAATAAAAAGGAAACAGCATTCATGTCCTTTTATTTTTTTTAAATCTTTACAGTGGGCTTTTCATAAATTAAAAAAGTCTATTTTTTAAAGTGGTCTGCATTTTTCTTTTCCCACTAATTAGTGACATATTATATATATATATATATATATATATATATATATATATATATATATATATATATATATATATATATGCACACACACACATATATTCTCTAAAGCTCATTCAGTTTCTTCAAGTAACTATCCTTGCTTTACTGGTTTACATCTGTATTTTTATATTGGTAGATGAGCATGAAGGATTAAAGTTATTTTTTAAATAAAAAATCTGAGTGTGTAGGCAGAAAACCCCTTCCTAATGATTTGGTAAAATGGAAAGAGAAAGAAATGCTCTTAAATAATTTAAATTATGATTATTTAAAGCTATACTTTTTCATTAGTATGAAGAAGTCATCAAAGTTTTCTCTGCCAGTAAAATGGAGAACTGGAAATAAAGTGGATGCTCATTGATTGTGCATGGATAAACAAGTTGTGGCACATGAAAATCATGGAATATTTTTGTTTTGCTGGGAAGTATGAACATAATGAATACAGATAAGCCCAGGAAGCCTTTTATGAATCGATATGAAAAGTAAAAAGTAGAATCAAAAAACAATATATACAATGACTATAACAGTGTAAGTGGAAAGAAAAGCAAACAAACAAAACAATCAAAACTGAAACTATGAAATTATAATGACCACATTTGATCTTCAAAAAAAAAAAAAGGCACCTGGCTTGCTTTTTGGCAGAAGTAGGGACTATGGCTCTATTTATACAGATCATTAGAGACTTTCTGACGTGTTGTTTAGTTTTGTTGAATCATTCCTCCCTCACTCCCCCTTTTTAATTGTTTGTTATAATGGACAGATCTCTGTAAGGAAGAAAGAAGAGGGATTTATTAAAAATATAGATGATGTTAAAAATAACATTATTGATCCAAATTTATTTAAAAAAAAACAAAGCAGGAACAGGTTAAAGACTATATTAAAATATATATGTTGTTTGAGATCAAGCAATGGGAGAAATAAAAAGCTTATAAGCATTGAAAAGCTTCATAAAAGGACCACACAGATATTTTCTTCCTGAGAGATGAATGTGCTAAATATGACAAGCACTGCAGGAAATAAATTAAAAATGAAATCAACTACTTAATAGACAGGAAATGAGTAGACAAGAGGAGTCATTTCAGAATCAACTAACTACAGTAAGGGTTTTTGACCGAAGAGACCAAATGTCAAAGAAAATGCAAAATTGGAAGAAAGGATAAAGATGAAATGATACTGTAAGATCTGACCTGACTTGTTTAAAGAAGCTATTGAAACTCCCCACATGAGAAATGGACAAAAGTAAAGACATTGGCTCTACTACAATCGGGAGATTTGTCATTTGATTTGTCATATGGAGGTCTGACTGCAAAGCAGTTGGAATAATGAGAAAGCTGAAAATGCCCAGAAGCTGCTTCAGCCAGGAAACAGCTCATCTCCTTGCCAAGCAAAGATAAACAGCAGCCAAAGGCAACACTGGTTTAGATTACAGGATCATTTGCAAAATATAGAGAAGGATGGTGGAAGACTATGAACTGTAGGTATTCAAAACAGTTCAAAGTAGTCAATGAGAAAACAAGTCTATCAAGGGCTTGGCAAGAGATAAAACTAAAACAAATCATCTCTAAAGAATGTATAGATGAAACTGGCAAATGAAACAAACAAATGCAAAATGGAATTTATTTTTCAGTGTTTTTGTAGTGATCTATGTTTGTCATCAATGGTGGAGGAAGCACCATATTTAGAGTCTATCTCTCATTACTCAATATCCTATGTGACAGAATAGCAAGGTCATTTTAGATGTTGAAATTGATGGATAAGGTGATGAAGTTAAATGGATAGATCTAAACAAAGTCATACAGGTGAAATCTGTTTTGGAGGTACACAATTTTAAAGACACCTGGCACTTAATTTTCACATTATTTCATAGAGAAAAAATTTTCAAAAGGACAGAAAAGATTACAGATGGTGATCATAACACAAGAAAGTGATCAGGGAACACATCCAGGAAGCCTTATGTTTCCTTTCTCACAATTATACACACTTTATAAGAATGATATGCATATACAAAAAAGGTATGCTTGATGAAATCATGAGGGCACAGGAATTTTCCCTGCTCTCCTGCAACATGTTGGGGACTTTGCTATTACATGGGAACTAATGCATTAAAAATGCTACTAATCTGCTACAATATAAACTATCTTGCTTTATCTCCAACACATACAGACACACACACACACACATTTTCATGATGATATTTTTTGTGATACTATTTGTAGGGCAACTCAACTCCAGTATCTATGCAATAAATTATTCTTTCCCATTATGCATCTCTCTATTTCTCTTTGGGTTGATTCTATAGACTAGATTTATTCAATTATAAGAATTGCCCATAAACAAACACTGTAGATGGACAATGAGATTTGAACTTAGAATTGGACTGGGGGGGGTAAGTGGTTTGAATAACATTTGCGACATTCAAAATATTTCCAATAACCAAGGATGAGAAAGCCAAGAACAGTCCAATATTAATCCTGGATTTTGTGAGAATAAATTTCAAAAATTTCGAGGAAAGTTAGGTATAATGAAAATTAAATATGATGAAAGGAGGAGGTGTATTAGCAGAATGCTTTAGTAGAGAAAAGCTTGTTATTGTCAGTCATTCCGATTCTTTGTGACCCCATTTGGGGTTTTCTTGGAAAAGGTGCTGGAGTGATTTGCTATTTCCTTCTCCAGCCAAAAAAAAGATTAGTGAATAATTATTTTTTTCTAAAAAAAAAAGATTCAATGATTGCAACAAGATAGCAAATTTCAGAAGTTCTGAAGAGATCATGCCAGACTAAATATATTTCCTTTTTCTGATAACTGGTAAATAAGAGGAACAGTGTAATTATAGTTTATCTATATTTTTGCAAGATACTTAATAGTCACTCAATGTTGCCTGGAGAGCGGCAATGCTTCCAGGAATGCACTGGTAAAACTGTTGTACTTCATCTGGAATCTCCCATTAAGTTCTGGGTGCCAATAGATAGCAACCAGACAACAGACAGCAGCTAGACCTGAGATTTTATTGGTATAGTAATTTCCATTAGTTTTTTCTCTCCTAAAAATATTCTGGCATCCTCTCTGCAACTTATAATCTTAAGAATCACTCAAAGGACTGAGAAGTTAAGGAACTTGTCCAGAGTCCCAGACATAAATCTCAAGACTAGTTCTGAGAATGGCTTTCTCTTCTATATACCATGATTCCTTTCTAGGCAATATTACAATTAAATGGATTTGAAAAAGATTGGATCTTTGCATCTGCTGTTCTTCTTGGTTTCAAATCTGGAGAACAAGATGCTCCTTCCATGACAAACTTCTATATTCACCGTGTTGTTAAATCAAGCCTTGATTGATCCCACCTCTTACATTCTCTTTTTTTCTGACTCTAGGGCTACAGGGTGAGGTATTAAACTCTTCCCAATGCCTTTCTTTATAGAGGCCAGAAAGTGGATTATACTCATTCTTCTCTGCCTCTGCTCTCTGCCTGGCTTTAATTGTATAGATGAAGAAGCCCTTGTGGCAGATACTCCCTGATGTCCCTCTCTATACACATTTTTATCTTCTTTTGGGTATTGTAAAATACCCTCTAAAATTATAAGCTTCTTGAGAGTAAACATTGTCTTACAGTCTTTCTTTTTTATTTTTTTATTGCATCCCTTCTGCTTGTGGCAGCACCTGGAACATTGGAAGGGCTAAGTAACTAATTACTGGATTGTATTGAATGGTCAGACCCACACTTTGGTCCATTTGGTGTCAACTTGGAAGCTTTCTATTATATCAAAGATTGCTATAAAAGCATAGAGAGCATGTTTGTCAAATTTCCAGATTCCATTAACCTAGGAGAGACACTGACTGACATTCAAAAAGATCTCGACAGGTCAGAACACTGGCTAGAACAAATTAATAACATAACACTTAATATAGCAATAAATAGAAAATTTCATATTTGGCTTAAAAATATCCTCATAAGAGATAAATAACAGGTCACCTGAAGGAGGACAGAAAAATCAAACATTTGAGGACAGAAAAATCAACATGAATCCTTGATGTGGAATAGAACCAAAAAGGATGTTATCTAAGTTTACATTAAAAGAGGCAAAGCTTCCAGAAATACACCAGTAATAATTGTGTGGTATATCCATCTGAATCTTCTTTAGTTCTGAGTGCCAAGTTTTGGGAAAGACAAATCAGAGTATATTTAAAGTAAAAATAATAGTGTGGTCAGAGGATCATAGCTTTAGTGCTGAACCTTAGAAACCACCGAGTCTAATAATCAAATTTTACAGATGAAGGAATTGAGGCAGGGTTAGGTTGGTGACTTGCCAAGGGTCACAATGAGTGTTTGGGAACATACTGCGAATGAAAAGTATTTTTGACTTGAAGTCCTATACTCTCCATGACATCATGTTGCTGATGAAGAGTCATGTTTTTGGCAAGAGGAACTAAGCATGGTTAGTTTTAAAAAAGCAAAAGAGTCAGGGGCACATGCTGTATTTTTAGAGATATCAAATGAAAGAGAGATTAGATTCTATCCAGCTCCAGAGGATATAAGAAGGAGTAAAGGCAAGAGGACAGTGGCAAAATAGTAAATTTAGGCTTAAAATGATAGCTGTGCCAAAGAAAAAATATATTAAGCTGGGTGGGGTAATAAACTCCTTATCACTGGAAGTGTTCAAATAAAAACAAGTCCCTTTTCATGTGTATTCTAGAGAGAACACTTATTCAAGTGAGGTTGGACTAAGTGGCTACTGAAGTCCCATCCAAAGGTGGAAGTATGTGATTTTGTACAAGTCATTTTCCAATTGATAATTGACTTTCAGATAAAGAAATTAAAACCATTTCTAGCCATATTTTAAAAATGTTCTGTCACTATTGATGAGAGAAATGCAAATTGAAACAACTCTCTCCCTCTCTCCCTTTCTCCCTCCCTCCCTTTCCCTCTCCCCTCCTCTTCCCCCCCTTTCTGGTCTCCATGAGGATCATGGACCATACTATTCATGGACTTTTGTTGGCAAAGATACTAGAGTGATTTGCAATTTCTTTCTCTAATAGATAAGGCAATCACAGCTTAAGTGTCTTGCTCAAGGTCCTACAACTTGTTAATATTTGAGGTTGGATTTGAATTCAAATCTTGATTCCAGGCAAGGTGGTCTATTCAATGAAGTCCCAGTTGCTTCTTGGCACTGCTAAACCCTCTTCAAAGCTAGGTTCAAGTGTCACCTCCCAAAAGGGTCTTCCTGAAACCTATTTACTTAGCTGCATATGCATCATATCTTCCCTGGAAGAATGAAAATTCCTTGAGGTAAGGGAATGTTTCATTTTTGTTTTTATATCTTTAGGACCATATGTGTGTGTGTGTGTGTGTGTGTGTGTGTGTGTGTGTGTGTGTTATATAGTGCAATATAAACTGAATAAATATTATTAAACAAGTGTAGTCAAACCCAAATTACTAGAAGTCCAAAGTGTGGGGCTTTGAATTATTATTAATTTGTGAATGATCAATTTTCTTCAATAAACTTAAAGGCTATAAGAGGAAGAAACAATGAATTGAAAAAAAAGACCCTTCTGACGCACAAGGGTCTGAGACTTGAGTATATGAAGAGGCCTTCAAGACAATGAACTTGATCCAATTCTCAAAGCATTTCATTACCTTTGATCTCATCTACTCAGTAGGAGTCTGGAAAAGACTAATGAGTTGAGTACCATATGTGAAGATGGAGTCTCTCATGGAGGAAAGCCACCTTGGAACTAAGATGAATTATGGACCAGAAGTTGCACAGTTTGGCCTTTAAGAGAATCGAATAGGAGAAACATCTGCTAATCCTAGGCTAGCTTGTTGTCATTGCTGAAAAGTACACCATTAACATTATAGCTGCAAAGGTACTTCTGACTCCTAATTGAGCCAGATCCTGAAGTCAATGAAGACTACAGTTGTTCATCAAAGGTTGAACCCAATCTACCAAACTGACTCACCCAGCACAAACAGAGCAGTCTGTGAAAAGCATGGATGCCGAAGAGCTTTCTTGGTTCAGTCTAGCACCTGAGTGACCTGTTTAACCCAGCAAGAATATAGTCACTAAGCAAGTTGCTAGCAGCCCAGGGAAGTGAGTTCAAAAGCCAAGTGACTTGCTTGAAAAGACACTCTGTCCTGTTAAGAGCCAGCCTAGCTAAACTTCAGGGAGATAACCATCACTGATGTCACATTCTAAACAGAGAGAATTCATGAGAATGCTCATGAAAGGATATGGAGGGCCAACGCAAGAGTTCTGAATAGTCTTGTTCATGCATGTTCCCTATATGTGTGCCTCACAACTGTGATATTTTTGGCTCATGCCCAATTTTAATCCCAGGGGTTCTCTAGGTTCTCGGGACAATTTATCCAGTTTACAACAAATACTTTTAAAGTATTATTCTTTTGAAAACATCTGAATAAAGACTTTTTCTAAAAAGTTAACTGAGTTTACTGGCTGAATATTAAGGGGAAGTACACCAGTAGGGGCTTTTGAGCTGTAGCATTAAGTGGAAAGATAGATACCACTGAAAATAGTATCAGCTTCCCCTCTGGGGACCTAACCTCCCAGGACCATTGTAACAGGGAGTATTAAACTATAACGTAATGACTATAAACTAGTACTTAGCAGAGTGCTTATGGTACTTAAATAATTATGGTACTTAATAAATGCTTATTGATTGATAACTAAGACCTTTTCTATTGACAACTGATATTTGAGGGTGTCTTAGGATCATCATTTTAAACATGGAGAACAGTTCAGATTGCTAAACCATCCAGAAAGATAAAAGTAAAAATTATAAAAATCAGAATATATCTGGGGGACACACCCCATAACAGAGACTATCAGAACTGGGATGAGTCTTAGGAAATATATATTTTATTATATATATATATATATGTATACATATATATACATATATATATATGTTTATTTATTAATAGTTTTTATTTACCAGATATATTCATGGGTAATTTTCTAGCATTGACAATTGCCAAACCTTTTGTTCTAATTTTCCTCCTCTTTCCCTCCCCCAGAGGGCAGGTTGACCAATACATGTAAAATATGTTAAAGTATAAATTAAATATAATATATGTATACATGTCCAAACAGTTGTTTTGCTGTACAAAAGAAATCGGACTTTGAAATAATGTACAATTAACTTGTGAAAGAAATACAAAATGTAGGCGGACAAAATTAGAGGGATTGGTAATTCTATGTAGAGATTCATAGTCATCTCCCAGAGTTCTTTCGCTGGGTAAAGCTGATTCAGTTCGTTACTGCTCTATTGGAACTGGTTTGGTTCATCTCATTGCTGAAAATGGCCACGTCCATCAGAATTGATCATCATACAGTATTGTTGTTGTAGTGTACAGTGATCTCCTGATTCTGCTCATTTCACTCAGCATCAGTTCATGTAAGTCTCTCCAGGCCTTTCTGAAATCATCCTGCTGGTCATTTCTTACAGAGCAATAATATTCTATAATATTCATATACCATAATTTACCCAACCATTCTCCAAATGATGGGCATCCACGCAGTTTCCAGTTTCTGGCTCCTACAAAGAGGGCTGCCACAAACATTCTTGCACATACAGGTCCCTTTCCCTTCTTTAAAATCTCTTTGGGATATAAGTCCAGTAGTAACACTGCTGGGTCAAAGAGTATGCACAGTTTGATAACTTTTTGAGCATAGTTAGGAAATATATTCTTCTAAGTGGTGCCTTAGAATACAGAAGATCAGAAATAAGAAGGACTTCCAGTAGCATTAGTATAACTAATGTCATTTTTCAACTGGGGAAACTAAGTCCAAGAAGGCCAGGCCTATCATTTTCAAAATAGGGATAATGACTTGAATTTGTTTCCTTGACTACAATGGAGTTTTGTGAAGATCAACTGAGATGATGTAAATGTTTTATTTGTAAAAATAGAAAGCAAAGTACAGAAGTAAAATAAGAAGAAATATTTTTTGAGGGAAGGGGGAATAGAGATGCTTACTGTTATTAATTTAGAGCAAATGGAGGGAAAAAGCTTTCTAAAGGAGGGATAATCTTGAGGGCTCCACTTCAGAAGAGTCCAGATTTAGATGTCAGCCCAAACTGGGATGAGGAGACTCTGACACATGTTTCCTCTAAACCTGTGTTTGATGGTAAATCAGAGCCGTCTCAAGTCAGGAATCTGAAGAGGAGTGTCTGGTTTCTACTAGGCCTCCAGCAAATTCAGGAGGTGTAGGCCCATTCCCTAGGATCAGACTCTGGTAACTGAAGGTAGTGATTCAACTCTGACCCTCTTGGCAGCACACCAAAGGAACCAGCTCTCCCTGATGTGGGACTGGTTCACATTATCAGCTCATTATTAACATACATCATAGCCAGATCCCTTACGCTCTAGTGCTGAGCTAACAGGAAACTCCAGGAGAGGGAAAGAGTTTTGATTTTCATGCAATTCGAGGGGTGGGCATGATAGGGCAAGGGGAACTGTTAATTAGAACCAGACAGGCAGTCTGGGTCACAGGGTACTTTCCCACCTCCTTCAGAGCTTAATAGAACCCCAGTGGTATCAAGAGAGATAGTCAAACTATTTTTGTCCAAGTAGGTAAGAATGGCCTGGAGCTAGGGAGGCAAGAGTCCAGAGTTCTGGGGCTGGCCTTTAAGCTAGTTTTGTGACATTGGGCAAGTCCCTCCATTTCTCTGGGCCTCAGTTTTGAATGAAATGGAAATAATTATATTTGTCCTACTTCTTAAATGATAAGGCTGCTACAACATGGATAGCATAATAGATGTAAACTACTTTGCATATAATGTATGTAAACATTTGCAGAAAGTTATCAGGCATTACTGACATTATGAGACAGGAGTGTGGATCTCTTAGAGACAGAATCTTGATAGCATCAAACAATTTTTGTAAAATTTCCTCCATCATTTAGACTCATATGCAGACAATATAGGATGTGACTTTTCCCTGTTCCAGTAAGGAAGGGAGGAGGGAGGGAGGAAGGATGAAAGGAAGGGAGGAAAGGAAAACAGGAGAAAGAAAGGAAGGGAAAGGAGAAAGGGAAGGAAGAAGGAAGGGAGGGAGGGGGGAGGAAAGGAAGAAGGGAGGAAGGAAGGAAGGGAAGAGGGAAGAAAAGGAGGAAGGAAGAGAGGGAGGGAGGGAGGGAGGAAAGGAAGGAAAGAGGAAGGAAGGAAACAGAGCAGGTCAAATTTTCCAAGAACATTAGCAGTGGTGGCAATAGACATAGAACAGGACTGGCCTTTGTATTTCCTTCCTTCATTCTTTCTTCCCTTCATTCCTTCCTTCTTCCTTTCCCTCCTTCCTTCCTTCCTTCCTTCTTTCTTTCCTTCCTAACTTCCTTCTTTTCTTCCATCTCTTTATCATGCAATCATGCGCTGAGAGGTTATAGACAGGAAGCAAGGTGACAAATTTGAAGCTATATTGAAATTATCCAGACAGGAGCAGATGGATTATAGCCTAAGCCAGATAAGTGAATAGAAGGATAATTTACTAAGCGATTGTTTAAAAGCATAATGAAAAAGGAAGAACCAAGACTGTCAGGGTTGTAGACCTAGTTGATTAGAATGATGCAGGTATCCTCCACAAAAACAAGGGAATTTGGAGAATGAATGGATAGAATTACATTTGCACATGTTACTTTTTAGATGCCTAAGAGGCAGCTAAGTGGCTCCACAGTACAAAGAGAACTGAATTTGGAATGGGGTATCTTGGAATGGGTAATCTTCCTGAATTCAAATCTAACCTCAGACACTTACTAGCTGTTTGACCCTGGGCAAGTCACTTAACTTCTTTGCCTCAGTTAACCCATTTATAAAATGGGCTGGAGAAGGAAATGCCAAACCACTCCAGCATCTTTGCTAAGAAAACCCAAAGGGGTTATAACAAGTCAAGCAAGACTGAAAGGAACAAAAATCAACAACATGAGACAAATAGTTTAGGATTTGCATTGGGCAGTTGGCAATGGAGGACTGGAAGAGAGCAATCAGAATTCGTTCTGTAGATATGGGATTCATTTGCTCAGAGATTGAAGATGAGTGTGTGTACAATTTGCTGGAGAATACAGGAGGAGATTGAATGAAGGGCAGGAGTAATGGGGTTACCTTTGGCACGAAGGGGCATCTATTCATTAGAGATTGCAACAAAAGAGAGAACAAATGGGAGAAGAGATTTGTGATAGTTTCTATTTTTATATTTTCACTAAAATGGGAGTGAATTTTTTTTTGCCTGAAGGGAGGGTGAAGAGGTAAGAATCATACTGGTTGAGTGTTTACACCCCTATGGACTACTCTAACCTGGTAGCTCCCCTTAGAGCTACTCTTAATGCCCGTCCGTGGACGGCATGGCTAGGCCACACTTACCCATCTTCTGGCACCAACCCGGATCCCATAGAGACAGACCACCATTAGGTAGGGGTGAAGCAAAAGAGAACTTTATTCTGAGATAGCACATATTTATACCCCACTGATGATATGGGGGAAGGGGGAAGTCCTCTAGGAACCTGGCATAATGGGATTGGCCCAAGAAGGAGGGAGGCCTGCTAGGCTTTGAGAGCACTAAGGAGGGAGGCGTGGTACCTGGAATCAGACACCGCCTCATGGGGCTGTGCCCCACCTCCACGTAGGACGCGCCTGTGCCTCTGAACCTCTCATCCCTCAGGTCCTCCCACATGCCTTGAACTGCATTTCTTGCTTCTAGAGGCTTTTTAACCCTTACAGTTGAGCTTCTTCAGGATTCTCCAGTCGAACATTGTCATTTTACAGAGAATGAAAATGAGACTCAAGGAAGTTAAATGATCACCTAGGCAGAAAATGGCAGAACTGGCATCTGACCCCTTATCTGCTACTGCTTCTATTGCATCCTGGAGGCTTGAGGAGATAGGGGAAAGTTCAGAACAGTCCCTGTGTAGCATGGAAGAGAATAAATCAGAGAGAACTCAAATTATTCCCACATCAGAGGGCCCAGCCACCGGAGACAAGATTGAGACACATCCATGAAGCAAGCTCATGTGGTGGATAGGGCAATACATTCAAATTCAGAAAGCCTTTGATTGAAATCTTACCTTAAAAACTTACTAGTCAAAATTTTAACCACTCTGTGTTCAGTTTCCACATCTGTAAAATCAAGATGTTGGATTCAATGGCTTCTAAACCTATGATCCTATCATTTTTCTTTACAATATCTAATATATTGGTGGACATCTGATAAATGTCCTAGTAAATGTATACTGAATTGGAAGAATTAGGCCCCTCACTTCACCTTCCCCAAAAGACATCGAACAGTACTATAGTGAGCACTGATTAATACATAGGAGAATCATCTTCTTTTCAGTAACTGGCTGAGGGAAAGAGGGTTAGCAAGTGCTAAAATTATTTAGCCAAGAAGAGTCCCTCTTGTTTCCACGGCTTATTCTCTGTACCAAGACAAGACTCTAACATATTATAGTGCCCTGGTTGTCTTGGAAGGATCAGGAAGTAGCTAAGGCATGGGGAGAATGTGCTTCTTAAAAGCCCCCAGACTTTAGAAAGAATGTAATGAATAAAATGGATTTTTTTAAAAAAATCATTTATTAAGCTCTTACTTGGGGCCAAGCACAAAGATACAAATCCAAAATTGAAGATATCTCCTGCCCTCGAGAAGCTTATATTCTAAGGGGGAAATATATGTAGGCCACCGAAGGGTCTTTTGTTGTGGAAAGGTTCAAAGTTGCTGAGTAAAGCTATGGGGGTATGGACTGGCACACATTTTCCTATCCGTGTTATATGGTGGTGCTAGAAATGCAAAAAGCAGGGAAGAGAGTTAAAAGGGGTAGAAAATTGGGGCAGCTAGATGGTACAGTGGATAGAACCCTGGTTCTGGAGTCAAATATGACCACAGACACTTAACACTTTCTAGCTGTGTGACTCTGGACAAGTCACTTAACCCTAAGGGCCTTGCAAAAAGAAATTATAAAGGGGGCAAAGAATCCATGTATAATGTCAAGGCAGTTGGTGAAAAGATGGTTGGTGAGTAAAATACAACAAAGCTGATATTCTATAAATATTGTGGAACAAGGGAAGCAATCATCAATTCGAGGTAAAGGAACCATCAATGTGGGGTGGATGAGGGAAGGATGGGAATTCTGGCATCGAAAGTTTTAAGTTTTCTAGGCAAGATCTCTGGCCTGACAAGGAGGAAAGTAAAAGTGAAGACATGAGAGTCCTGGGTTCAAATTTTGCCTCTGACACAAACTAGCCGTGTGCCCATGAGGAGACCATGGATAAGACTTCTTGCAAAATAGAGATAAGAAAATGTTTAGTCCTTGTTCAACAAGGCTGTTGTGAGGATTAAATAAGGTAACATGCAGTAGGTTCCTTGAACACTTTAACATACTATGCAGATGTCAACTCTAGAAGCAGGAAGCAGGATATGACTCTCTGAGCTGAGTTTTGAAAGAAGAGAAATATCTAGAGAGGGAGAGAGGAGGATGGGGAGCCTGGCAGCTTGAGAATTGGCCTCCATACTGGGAAGACCTGAATTCAAATCCCTTCAATCAGCCATGCTCATGTGGTGAATAGGGCAATACATTTAAATTCAGAAAGGCTTTGGTGGAAATCTTACCTCAAAAACTTACTAGTTATTAGAATCTAGTCAAATTTTTAACCACTCTGTGTTCAGTTTCAATTGGCGACTGTCAGGTCTCTAACAATTCTCTCAGATTCTCAGAGAAGATGCTAGAATGGAGTTTCATTAGCTAGAAATTCCCTAGGAACCAGAAAGATTCATCTTCCTGAGTTCAAATTCAGCCTCAGACATTTACTAATTATGTAACCCTGGATAAATAACTTATTTGTCCTTATTTCTCAAATGAGCTCAAGAAGGAAGTGGAAAATTACTTCAGTACCTCTACCAAGAAGACCACAAATGGGATCTCAGAGAGTTGGACACAACTAAAAAATGACTAAACAACGACATGACAAAATATGCGTCTTGGTTGGACTCAGTGTCTCTGCCTGCAGTTCCCCTCTCTGGACATCTTTTCCATCTCCATTTCCACAAGAGCTTTTGAACATAATCACAGAAATCAAGGGAGAAAGTGTTTTGCTGACATTGAACAGAGAATTATTTTAATTTTTTTCACTCTGAGCTGCCTCTTTGAGGGGACTGAAGATTTGTTTAGGCAGCTGCTACTGCTTTCCTCCAAGTACCATGTGAAAATAAGCCAGTTAAAAAGTGAAAACAGGATTTTCCATGTTCCTGTAAAGAACAGCATTAAAACCAGGGCAATAGTGACAAACCACCAAAAAAAATCAAAACCAGGAATGATGGGGCAGAAATAAATGGAGCTTGCTGTATGAAATCTTAATACATTTGATCTTGGGGTAATCATTTTCCCCTTTTGGACTACTTTCCTTATCTTTAAAATGTGTGTGTGTGTGTGTGTGTGTATACTATATAATCTCTTAGTTTCCAATATGCTCTCTGATGTGACTGTACATAATTATAATAATGATGATTCCTAGCATTTATAGACTACTTTAAGTTGCAAAGTGCCTTACAGGTATTATCTCCTGTCATTCTTACAACAATCCGTGAGAGGTAGGTGCTATTATTACCCCCACTTGACAAATGAGGAAATTGAGGCTGAGAAAGTTTAAAGTGACTTATCTAGGGTTATACGAGATTATACAAGGGTTAGACTAGATTTGAACTCAGGTGTTCCTGATTTCGAGTTCAGAGCTCTATCTATTTTGAGAGCTGCCTTCATCTCTATCAATGGATTCCTAGTCTAAGGTCCAATCATCTATGGCCTCATTCTAGAGCCCATTAGAACCCCTTCAAATACAATATTCTACAGATTTTCTGACACAGTGCTCAAGGGGGTGTACTTCCCCCCCCATAAAGAATCACATTCCTGCCTATATCCAAGGGGAAAAATTAGGATCATAGCTTTAGAGTTGGAAGGGCCGCAAGATATCAGCTACATTCATTATCTCATTTTATGGGAGAGGAAACTGAGGTAAACTTGCCCCAAATCACACAGCTGCCAAGTGGAGGCAGAATTTGAAACCAGGCCTTCCTGACTCCAATTCCACTGTCTTTTATGGTAAATGCTGGACACTTTGCAGCCATCGTATACCTAGCATGGTGCTCTATGGATAATGAGAAGGTTGAGTAGCCCAGTAGAAAGAGCACCAGACTAAATTTAGAAGCATTTAATCCCCACTTTCTCCTACCTAAAACTGGATGGCTCCACTCCTCTAGACTTCTGTCCCTTCGTTTTCAAACCTCTGATGATAATTGCTAGGTCTGTCTATCTACCAAACCTATTCACACGTCTTGGGCCAATTCAGCCAATCTCTCCATCTGTGGGAAATGTAGGCTGGTGATTCCCACCATTGGTTTTTCCAACATTTCCTACAACAGGTTCCACTTACCTCAAGGACTTCTCAATTTATGAATCCTGGAAGATTGGAGCTGGAAGAGACCCAAGAAAGCATTTTGTTCAGACCCTCCTTTAATGCACTGAGCTTCCACAGGTCACAAAGCAAAGTGGTCACAGAGCCCAGCTTCCCAACTCTTAACACTCTTCAGAAACATTGCTTGGGATAATAATATCTACCCTGCCTTTGTAAAAAAAAAAAAGGCTCCTGTGAGGATCAAATTAGATAATGGATGTGAATGGACTTGGTTAAACTTAAGGAGTCATTACTGTTCTTAAATCAGCTATTCAAGAGATAGCTATTGACTTGAATAGACCAGCTGCTTTGCATTATCTTGGGCCTTTGCAAGAAGAGAGTGCTCAAAAGTCCTTAAGGAAAATGCATTTTTCCTGGCAGAGAAAGAGAGAACAGTTGTAATGTTTCCTTTTGCCATGGAGTAATAGGCTGGCTTAAATCTACCCGAAGAGCAGAAGGTCAGTCTCAGTGACTGAATGGGAGGAATAAAAGTTTTACTCTCAGGATTGGCCACCAGAGGGCTATCTCTGAGACTCACTCATAGGGACCAGAGCCATTTGTCTCCTGACCAAAGAAAATAATTTTGGTCTCTTAACCATAAATCAATGATTACAATGATGAGGCAATCACTGTCTGATTTCTTAACTCTTATTCCCATTGTGAAAAGTGTTGTAATCACACACATATACACAAGAAAACACAGCTCTTATATGTTTTTTCATTCATCTATTTTTTAATTCTGAAAAGGCATTTATTAAATGTTTACTATGTGTCAAGCAATGCTCTAAGTACAGGGGATGAACTATAAATGAAAAGAAGGGTCCCATCTCCCAAAATGCATTCATTTAATACTATAGTTTAAAAACAACATTTGATTAAAATTAATTTCATTTTGGGAGTTTCTTGAGAATTTCAAGAGGCAAAATGGAAATAATAGTAATGATATAGTAATATAGAAAAGTAATAAGAACAATGATAATGATGCAAAGTAAAAGATTTAAATGATGGTTTAAAGCTTACAAAGCACACTATTCACAACAATCTTATTAGGGAGGAAAAAAACTTATTTCTCAATTTGCAGAAGAGGAAACTGAGGTTCAGAGAAACTGATCCTATTTGAGGAGGTGCTATATTCTCCCATACTGGAAGAAAAAGTATCATCATCCAGTTAGTTCTGGTGCTGAATTCTTCTCCCATCCTAGCCTCAAGAAAAGGCTAAATAAGTTCTAATCAAATATGATGTAGAAGACATATTTATAATTCAACAATGAGTTAGACTAGATGACCTCTCATGTCCCTTCTCATGTCCCTTCCAACTGTGATATGCTTAGTGATTTCTTAAGATCACAAAGGAAAAGTTGCCAGAGACTACAATTGAGCTTGTTTTCTGATTCCCAAGTATAGTAGTGTTTCTGAACTTAAGAATCTAGAGACCGGGATCTGTGGTTAACTTGCTGTGACCTTAGATACGTCACTTGCCTTGCCCTCTCGGAGTCTGTATTTTTCCTAAAAAAAATGAACGAATGGGATGCTTTCTAAGGCCTCTTTTCTAATTTTTCAGCTTCCAGGATCATTGAATTGTTATGTCCTTGAGACCCCTGGAGAACCAAGAAGGAGAATCATGGCTCCATGTTGTTCCTACTCCCATAGTAATACACTGTGATTTGTAGGCAGAGTAAAAGACGGCTGATATTGGTATCTTAAGACATCGATGTTTCTGAGAATGTTGGATTTCTTCCCTAGGTCAAAACACAACTTTTATTTTTAATCAATCAAAAATTTCCATAGTATAGAATAATAAAAAAGGATGACTGCACATAAAAAACCAAATAAACCACAACTTTCACAGCATCACAGAATCTTAGAAGGGGACTTAGAAGAGACAAATTTATACCTGGTGAAGATTGACAATATATAACAAGTGGGAATCTAGCCTTTGTTTAAGAATTTTAATGAGGGAGAATTGGCTACCTTCTGAGATAGCTCAAAGTTTGTTTTTGTTTTAATCTTTCAAACCTAAATTTGCATCTTTGAAATTTCTACCCATTGCTTTTGCCCTCTGTGCCCAAATAAAATAAGTCAAATCTTTCCTTCTCACAAATACATGATGAAAGCTACCTTGTCCTGCTCTGATTTCTTTAGTTATTATCAATCTTATCTCCTCCTATCTTTCCAGTCTTCTTGTACATTATTCCCTTCTATAAACAATAATCCATACTTGCTGTTACTTATATATGATTGTCCATTTCCCATCTCCATGTCTTTGCACGGGAGGTCTGTATACCTGGAATGTTCCTTCACCTCACCTTTGCCTTTTAGAATCCTTAGCTTGCTTTGAGATTCAGCTCAAATTTCAGAATTATATAAAATGTACTTTATGCAAGTCCTGTAAGGGAATTCTTCCTGATCCTTCCAGATCCTAGTGATATGTTCTTCAATGTTACTTTCTAGTTTAGAATTTATCAATATATACATGTATATATCTATGTTTATAGGGATGTGTATGTGTATGTTGTTTTCTCTAACAGAATGTAAGCACTATGAGGGCAGGCACTTTTTCCCTTTCTTTGGAACCCCAGCAGTTAGCATAGCGCCTGGCACATAGTAAGTGCTTAATGAATGCTTATGAATTAATTAAAATTTCCATAAATCTATTATTATTGAGAAGCAAGGTCAATGCCAGGGATAGTAAAGAAGGGAGCTCAAATCTAGGAGCATGATATCTACTGCTTGAACAGCAGCATCTCAACAATTAATGCTTATGCATTAATTCATAACACCCGCATCCTGACAACATTAATAGACTATAGACCCATGCCCTATTTAAAAATTTAAAGTCCTATTGCATTAAGAAATTACAATGCTTCTAACAAAATGCAAATGAGTTCGAACAATTAGAGGTAGAAGTGATTTCTGGGGTCATATTGTTCAACCCGGATACTTTCTCAAGCATGGTTTTTGAGAGAAGAAAATCAAGAAAACAAGGAAGTACAGGCCTTCTAAAAACAAGAATAAAATGAGAATCAGGCCTTCTGTCTTCTCAAGCTAAAGAGAAGGAAACTAGTCTCTTTCACACTTTTTCTAATTCTTGACAAAATTTAAATAATTAAGGCAAACTCAGATCCTGAGAGTTTCTTCCTCTGTCAAATGAGAGAAGGCAAGAGGAATTGGACAATTTGGTCTCAAAGGTCTCTTCTTGCTCCAAACTTATAATCCTAAATGACTTGTTTAAGGTCACACGCATAGATCAGAGGTGGGAGTCATTTGACTCCTGAATCTATACTCTTTCCCCTGATCCAACATGGTCCAGTAAAACGATACTAGAACACAAAACCAGAAGAAAAATCAGCCTTATTTTACAATTTACAAATTTACAAACTCTACTTTCAAGAATGAAATGAATAAATGTGTATATCACCTGATAGCTGTTATCAGCCCTTTAAGCAAATATAAGCACAGAATCCTAGGAGTCATCAGGACCTCAAAAGACATCTTTTCCAATTTTTCAAACATTAAAGAAATGTTTTCTGCTAAACAAAGTTATACAGGATTGTAAAATGAAAGTTACATTCATTTGAGCCTTCTTTATTAATGCAATGCTAAGAAGTTCTCATACTAGCAATTGGTAGGAGGCTGTGTACTATAAGAGAAGTAAAACAAAACAAAACAAAACAAAACTTGCCAAATAAATAAATGAGTTAATGAAGAAATAAATAAGCAAACAAATGATTAAATAAACAAAAACAGTTGTAAGTGATCTGGGTTCAAATCTTAGCTGCTACTTATTACTGATATAATTTTAGTTATTATGATTTCTCTGGCTTTCAAGTTCCTTGTCTGTAAAATAGGAGGATTGAGTGAAATTATTTTTTCAGATTTTTTTCTCCTCTCAATTTATGTCACAAAGAAAAAATTCAGGGCAAAACAATAATATGCTTCCTGAATAATTCTTTAGACTAGAGTTTGTGGCTATTCTACATGGGCTAGAGATGAGCCTTGCCAAACTAAGATTCCACTGGTGCAGCATGCCGTAGCCATGCAAGTTGTCACTTTTCTTGTAACTAAGAGTTTTGGCAAATTATCTATAGCTGGGAAAGGTTAAATGATTTATCCAAGGTCACATAATCACTATAGTCATAGATAGTAGATATCTACATTTTCTTGAATGCAGAATCTACTGTTTGTCAACTCGGCAAAACTCCCTTTCAAGCAGCCTTGAATCCCTATAGAAATAGCAAGTTTTGAACTTTTCCTCCAAGACTAAATCAGAGTATGAAGTGTGACTGTAAGATTAATCAAATCAATTTTCCCTTGTGTCATATAGATGACAGTTATTTAAAAAACTAAATTCTGAACATCTTCTGTTCTCTTTACTATAGGGCCACTTCTTTTCACAGAGGAGATGTGTTCATGAAATATAAAGCACACATTGAATATCTGTAAACTGAATAGCATCTCCCCATGGACCAACAATACAACTTCAGAGATGTTTCAGCTACATTTTAAAAATTGATTGTCTGTTGGTTAATGGCTCCTACAAGTTTAGTTTTCAATTCCTTTACCTACTAGTGTGTCTTATGTAATTAATAACCTGTGAAAAATCATCGTATCAAAGAAAAAAGAGCTAAGCTTGGGAATCAAAACACCTGAGTTTATATCTCAGCCAATTAAGAGTCTGACGAAATAGGGCAAGCCATTTCTCTGCTCTGGCTCTCATTTATTAAATGAGGGAGGTTGTAAATGATGATACTTTGTAAGGTTCTTTTGAATTGTGACATTCTTGTTGAATAAATAAGCTGACTTATAGTATTAATGTCAATTTTCTTTTCTTCAAATATAAAATATTGGGATTTGGTTATCAATATGCTCCTCTCGTCCATCTCTCTGTTTATATATTTGTTGAGATTTTCAAATTCCATAGGAAAGGCTGGGGGATAAAGGTTGAATTAGGGATTAACTTCCAGGTGAGGAAAATCCACTATAGGTTGGTGCTTTCTTTTCAACTTTGCCTGAAAGAAGGATTTTTACCCTTTTTCAGGGGAGGGGAGTCATGGACTCCTTTTGCAACCTGATAAAACCTATGGACTCTTTCGTAGAATAATTATATGTAGAATTATAAAGTTAATGAATGATATTGAAATAGTTATCAATTTTTTAAGTTCAGGAATTCAAGGTTAAGTGATCTTAGAGCTGCCTAGAACATTGAAAAGTTAAATGATTTACCTAAAGACATCTAGGCCAGTATATGTAAAAGATAATTGTTTTTTTAAATAATAAAATGAGTGAGGGATACTTCTTTCTATTTGACATAGTGTAGCAGGTAAGTATACCGCATTTTCCTAACCAAGCTATTTCTCATGTTTTAGAAAGTCTTTTTTAACCACCCTAGATTTGTTGGGATTTCAAAATAAAAATTGTAAAAAAATAATTGAGGATAATGGGTAGCCTAAAGGAGGAATTCTGAAGGGGTACAATATCAAAAGGAAACTCCTATTATAAATGGAATCAGGCCAAAGTGAAGGCCCCAAAAGTCCTATAGAAAGATGGAGGTCACAGATATATCAATAGAATCAGAATTGGATAATTTTGGTGCATAAGAAACAGGGTCTTAAAAATTGATCTCCAGCTCTGATGGAAGCCAATGAAGCTATTCTAACCTGAGTGTTTTATGGGGAACGTTGCAGGGCCACATGGAAATGTCCTTTGAGACAGTGATTAGCAGTGGAAAAGGCCCCGGGAAGAGCAGGCAGAGTAAAGTTTTAATGTTGTTTGTTACCTTTGGTAAATATAAAGCCCCTTCTCCCTTTTCTGTTGAAGGTAGATTTGAAAACATTTGACCCCTCCAATCTTTCATCAGTTGATTTGGATTATAATAATAGTAATATTTATGTAGAACTTGAGGATTTACAAAGCCTCTTACAAATAAAAGTTCATCTGATTCCTCCAACAACCCTGAGAGGAATACAAATTATCCCCATTTTATAGATGGTAAAACCAAGGCAGACAGAAGTGAAGTGATTTATTTGCCCTGGTTCTAAGGTTGTATTGAAACTCATGTCTTCCTGATTCCACGTCTAGCAGGTCTATTCACTGTCACCTTGGACAAACTCCTGCCCAACCATGATACTGAATAATGGTAGTCAACTCTGATAAGAATCTGGATTCTTTCCCTACCAGAAATCCTACAGCAGGTCTGTTCCTAGAACTTGTGGCAATTTCAGATTATCAGCTAGAGGAGGCAGTGGACCTAGAATGGAAATTTTGGGTACTCAGACTTTAGTCCTTAGACTTAGACATAGTAAAATCCAAATTCTGTAATCTTCACCTTTTCTTCCCTCCTAATATTAAATGTAAGGACAGCTAGGTGGTGCCATAGAGCACAGAATACTGGACCTGGAGTCAGGAAGACATCCTCCAGAGTCTTCAGAGTCTAGTGATAAGATGCAGGTCAAGGTGACAGGCAATGGCCTCCCTTAGACAACTGCTACTTGTGTGTCCCTGGGCAAGTCACTTAACCTTGTCTGCCTCAATTTCCTCATCTGTAAAATGAGATGAAGAAATGGCAAACCACTCCAGTGTTTTTGCCAAGAAAAGCCCAAATGGGGTCACTGGGAGTCCACAAGATAGAAGTGACTGAATTACAACAATATAGCTGCCATTTGAAGTGCTGTTGTTTCCCATTACAATGGAAGCTCCTTGAGGGCAAAAATTGTCTTTATTTCTGCATATATCGGCATTCCAAAACTTGAACACATTACATAACACAAAGTAGATGCTTGTTTACTTGATTTGATTCTAAAAGAGGGGGAGAGGGTTGGATTAGATCCGAGTTTCTTAATCTGGAGTCCATGAAATTTTTTTAATATATTTTTTTCTCTTAAACTTTCAATATAATTGGTTTGCTTTGAAATTCTATGTATTTTATTTTATGCATTTAAATATATAATTCTGGAAAGGGGAACTATAGGTTTTCTTATACTGGCAAAGGCACTCCTAAAACAAACACACACACACACACACACACACACACACACACACACACACACACACACACACCCTGAGCTAGATAATTTCAAAGGCTTATTCCAACTCCACATTCTCAAATTCAAATTATGTTACTCAATCTGGTGAATACATCTCTTTAAGTTCTGAATTGTCCTTTTGTAAAGACAAAGTGAAGACATAAGCCTTTATCACAAATAAATATGTTTCATAAGTGGACCTTTGTGTTCACTCCTGACTCACTTGCCTATCTATTCACTTTTATCTCCCATCCCACTTTAATCACACACAAATGTTCATTTAGCCCCAGCGGTTTAGCTGAAATCTCTCTACTGGGGATGAGTGATTCAGGAGAAACAATGAAGCTGACACAGGCTGGGCCCGAAATGTGAAAACCAAACCAAAACAAAAATCCTTGATTATTTTGACTCTTGATTATTCCTGATTATTTAAAGAATGCTGGCTCCCTTTGCCAAAATCCAAACAACCATAAACACACTGGTGGCAATGCCAGTGACTATTTCAAAGTCTTTGAAACTAAAGCTGAGTCTCCAAAATGCCCCATTTGATGCAAACTAAATGTAGTGTTCTCAAGGCCCCGGCCACGGATTCTTTTTTGAATTAAACATGGCTTTATGGGGAAGTATTCGCCTGGAAAACCTTATTCAAGTGACCCCCAGAAACACTGATGGCCTCCTAGTCTGGAAACACAAGGAGAGAAAATAGAATAGAAGTATCCTGGAGTGAAAGAGAGAAATCCCCTTTGAACTTAAAAAAGATAAGGTGATTAGGAAAAAAAAGGAATATGGTATGTATCCTTCATATAATTCTTTCTTCAGTCATCCTTTATCTTGCCCTGAATTCAGGGAAAACCAAATGTTTCCTGGTCAGATATACAAAGTAAGATGAGTCTGGGAAAGAAGGCAAAAATCAATTGGAGAGGATAATTCCTTGGATATTATCAATACTGTTTGGGCAGATTCGGACATCACCATTAGCCTTTCTGACAATGTTTTTAATCATCTGGTATTTCTGTTAGTTTGCTATTTGTAGATGTTAATTGATTTACTAAGGTCACTGTGTGCTACACAAAGTATGGGCCATAACGAGAAAATGAGATATTGAAATCTCACAGGGACACAGAAAATGCATCAAGACGGAGGCTACAATTTCAATGTGTCTAGGATATGTTCGTGAGCATAGTTTACCTTGCATCATTTACCAATTCTGATCAAAGCAAGAAAGCTTTGGAGAAGTGGGTGACTTTAACTCTCAGAGCCCTTGCTGACATCATTCAATCTGTAGATGAGTCCTCCCTTTAAGTCAGAGTGTGTGTGTGTGTGTGTGTGTGTGTGTGTGTGTATGTATGTGTGTGTGTGTGTGTGTGTGTGTGTGTGTGTGTGTGTGTGTGTGTTGTTTCCTATTAAAACCTAGTTATGTGTCCCATTAAGACAGCACTGAACTCACATCTTCTTCAGAGTCCTTAAGTGTTTACCATCATCAGATGTGGTACTAGAAACTGAGCTTCCCTAGACAAGAGGCTCCAAAAAGTAAAAAATAGAGAACAAAAGGAAAAAAAAATATCCTTTCTCTCCTCTCCTCACTCTATACAGTCAGAAGCTGAAAGAAAAAAAAAGAAAAAAAAGAAAATTCTTTAGACTATTTGTTCACAACCACATCAGCTAAATACTTTCTAACTAACCTGTGAGATTGTTTTGGATTAAGGAAGTGATGTCCTTTGGGAAATGGGGGTTTCTTTCTTTTTTTTTTTGATTTTGCTTTTTGAAGGGATGTATGTCACATATTTGGCATTAGCATCATGTCCTTCCCTCCTTCAATGCTAGTATTTTCAGTCAAAAATAAATATATTTTAAGGTTTTTCAAATGTATTATCTATATCTAAGGCCTATTGTTTAGATTGACACAATTCCCAGCAACACAATTCCCAGCTCTTTTATTCCTTTGCCTGGGTAAGTTTTCCTGGAGCCAAAGGCAGCTCTAGTACCAGCATATATACTATTTTCTGAAGTTTAATAATTATTTTAAATTATTTTTGTCATGAGCTTAGCACATATCAAACAAACATTTGAGCAAGACAATCTTCTCTGCTAATATTGAAAGAGATCAAATGAATGACCAACTTTACCCCCATTCCCCAGGTCCCCCCCCCCATTCATTTCAGTTCAGCAGAACTCAACAATTATTAACTGTCCACTCTAAATTAAATATCAGAGGCAAAATGGGGAAGTGGAAAGCAAGCTGTTTTTAGAGTCAGGAATGACTGTGTGTAAGTTCATCTCTAATTGTGTGACCCCTTAACTTCTCAATGCCTCAGATAAATCTGTAAAATTATAAATTTCATAGTAGGAGTCTAGTTTGTGATGGTAGAGGGAATTTTCTCATCAAGAGTACCTATAACAATTAATTCCATTTCTAGTCCCAAATCAAAACGAATTATGTTTTGTATTTGACATAGGAGATATAAAGTAAAAAAAAAATAACTCTTGTCTTCAAGATGTTTTTCCTCCATTGGGGTGGAAGGACACATTTACAAAAATATATAAACATGATGGTTGAGGTTGGAGGAGCAATAAGCATTTATATAGTACCTATATGCCCAGGGGTCACACAAAAATTTCTCAGGGAAAAAGGGATCACAAGTGGAAAAAAAATTAAGAAGAGCTGGGGTTAAGTCACTTCCCTCATCTATAAAATGGGATAGCAACAATCTTCCAGCATTATTATAAAGATCAATTGAAATAGTAATGGCAGAGTGTTATACAGGTAAATAAAATAGGTATACAAATCAAACATTTATTGATAATAAATTATAATTTTATAGTCCCCATATTCAGTTACAAGACCACCTATGGAGTTGAGACTCAGGTTTTAAGAAGTTTAGAGTTACCTAGCTAATAAATATCTGAGGGCTAATTTGAACTCGGGTCTTCCTGTCTTCGAGCCTCAAACATTATCCACTGTTCCATGTAGCAGCATTGGCCAGGATGTTTTTAAAATCAAGAGCAACAATACAATTGCAACATTATCATCGATGTTTTTCAATTCTCTATTATTTTAGGTAGGTGACTCGAATGGACTTTCTGGAAAACTGATGGACAAAATAAGTAATTGTTCTTGGAAGAAAATTTATGTGTTGAAAATCTGAATAAAAAAAGAAGCTTTTCCTTCCTTATTCTCTAGAAATATGCTAAGGCAATGACTAAGGAAATAAAGTATGCTACAAATACAAAGAATTCTAAGGGAATATTCATTGTGACAGGAGATGGAAAGACCAGTTCAGAAAAATGGGTCTAGGCCAATTTGATGATAGTCTAGGGTGATAATAATACTAAAAAATGCTTGGAAGATAAACTGAAATAGAATGGTGCAAGATCTCAAAGAGCAGACTGAGGATTATGTATGTCATCCCTGAACTTCCCCCACCCTATCATGAAAAAGAATTCATAATGTAGTTGGTAAGAAAACTCCCACAACCACTCAATAAACATTTACTAGATGCTTACAATGTTCCAGGTACTATGCTAAGTGCTGGACAACAACAAGAGAATTTCAAATATAGGGGTGATGGTGTTAGCAGACAATAGCAACAGTAAAAATCCAATTTTGATGTGAGTGATACTTCCAAAGTAAAATGGAGAAACTAAGCATTGTGCCTATAAGTCAGGATAGACATCACCAAGGGAATAATACTGATTTAGTACTTAAGGCTGGTAAAGACTCATCCATCTGCTTTTCAGCCTACAATCTAATGTTTCACTTTCCTGAAAAATGATGGTTCATAGCCTACATAGACATTATCTGCTTGGCCCAAATAAACAACCTAACTTGGCAAATGTAGTTCTCTAAAATCTCTTGACCTTACTATTGCTCTGGAGAGAGGTGAATTTAAAAAGACTTTACGCCTCATGAATTGGTCCATTGGATATTAGCTAAGGACCCTGGTGGAAAAGCATTACTATGACAACTCTCTACCCTAAGCTGATTACTTAGTGAGTGAAAAACCCTAATAGCAGCCATTAGTCCTCTGATGAGGGCATCTCTGAAATTGTGCTCTCCTGTAGAAAATTGTGAGTGGCATTTTAATATGTTTGTTCTATTAAGTTTTGAACTCATCACTGGGCAATGAAGGGATAAATGATTAGTTCTAGTTATGGTGGGAATTTTTTTCCAAATCCATTTTCCTTCTGTACATCTAAGAGGACTTCTAAAATAGGTTTAGTTAACAATTTTAAAATTAAAATCCTAGGTTTCATATTCATTATTCAGTTCAATCTTTTCTACCATATTAGCCCTGCTTCTGAATTTTCTACAAGTATGAGTTTATTAATTAAATAAATCATTCAGGAAACCATCTCAAATACTAAAGGAACTGTCTATCCATCAGTGCACAGATAAAGTCCTCTCATCCCTAAATGAAGTCAGTGTGTTACAGTAAAATCAGTAATTTGTAGGGAGCCAAAGGAAGTGGATTCAATCTACTTAACACCTGTGTGAGCTGCAGCAAATTGCTTAAACCATTAGGTCTTCATCTGTAAAATGAGAAACAAGTCATTTGTGCTTGTTTGCCTCAGTTTCCTCTCTGTAAAATGAGTTGGAGAAAGAAATGGTCATTCACGCCAGTATCTTTGTCAAGAACTGGACATGATTAACCAACTTCATAAGGAACTAGATTGTCTCTGAGTTATAGTCTGTCTTCAGATTTATAACCGTAAGCTGCTTGTTAGAATCCCAGTTAACTTCTGAATGACTTTGGTAAGACATTTAGCTCCTCTAGATCTCAATTTCATCATCTATGGATTTCTGTAATTCCTTAAGCACTAAATCTCGATAGCAATGAAATTTCAATTCCTTTCAAAATTCAAAATGAAACCCTCAATAAGTTATTATTTAGGTACTTATAAAACTTAGCTGAAAAACAAAGGAATTGGGTTGGATGATCGATCAATTAATATCAATCAATAAAGTTCCAAGCACTATCTTAAGTGCTGAGGATAAAGCCTGGCTAGCTACTTGTCAGGAGTCATGAAGAAGTTAGATAAAATGACCCGAGTCTGAGATGGGGAGCTTTTGCTCAGATTCTATGATTTTGGCATGATTTTAGTTTTTTTTTTATTTGATACACAATTTTGAGCCAAAATTAAAAAAAAAAAAAAAAGAATAGTTCCAATTCTGAGGATCAAAAAGGAACATTTCACCCGTAGTTGCTTATTTATCAGCTGATAAGTAAATCCATTTTATTTCCTTTACAGGGTCATGGGAATAAAATGAAAATAAGAAGCTATTCTTTTAAAAGTGGAGAAAACAACTAAGGTAAATTTAAGAAGGTTTTCAAAATGCTTTATATATTCAAAATAAAAAGATAAGCACAAAGACCTTTTTGGGAGGTCAGAGGCCTATTTTACTATAAGTACTATCTATCCAAATGATTAAATGTTGTAGTTTGGGAGAACAATTTAGAATTATGCCCAAAGAGTTATTGAATTATCTATCCCAACAATTCCACTACTAGGTCTATTTCCAAGCATGATTAAGGAAAAACGAAAACATTCTAAAATGTTTACATTTACATCTTTGTGGTGGCAAAGTCATCAATTGGGGAATGGCTGAATAAGCTGTGGTATATGAATATAGTGTAATATTATTGAGCAATAATAAATGATGAACTGTCAGATTTCAGAAAAACCTGGAAAAAACTTGTACAAACTGATGCAGAACAAAATAAACAGGAGCAAGAAAATTGTACACATATCCAGCAACAATGTGTAATGACCAATTATAATTGACTCAGTTATCAGCAGCACAATGATGCAGGACAAGTACAAATGACTCACAAAGAAAAATTCTATCCACAATGTGTTAAAGAACTGATGGATTCAGAATGAGATTGAAGCATTATTTTTTTCACTTATTTAATTCTCTTGTTTTTTTTTTTCTTTTGATCTGTTTTTCCTTTTACAATTGTGAATAGTATCATGTTTTACATGATAGCACATGTATAAACTAGATTAAACTTCCTACCACCTTTGGGAAAGGGGAAGAGAGAGGCAGAAAACTCTGGAACTCAAAATCTTGTAAAAATGAATGCTGTAAATTTGCTTTTTATATATCTGGGAGAAAATACAATATTATGTAAAAACCATGAGCTTGATAATTTTAGAAAAACATGGGTAGACTTGTACAAAATAATGAACAAAATGAGAACTAAGAGCATGTTGTGTACAATAACAGCAATATTGTATTTTTTATTTTAATGGTTTTTATTTACAAAATATATGCATGGGTAATTTTACAACATTGACAATTGCCAAACCTTTTGTTCTCATTTTTCCCTCCTCCCCCACCCCAGATGGCAGGTTGGCCAATACATGTTAAATATGTTAAAGTATAAATTAAATACAATATATGTATACATGTCCAAACAGTTGTTTTGCTGTACAAAAAGAATCCGATTTTGAAATACTGCACAATTAGCCTGTGAAGGAAATCCAAAATGCAGGCAAACAAAATTAGAGGGATTGGAAATTCTATGTAGTGGTCCATAGTCATCTCCTAGAGTTCTTTTGAATAGCAATATTGTTTTAAAAACAATTTTGAGTGACTAAGTCATTTTTACTATCATAAGTACTCAAATTAGCTGCAAAGATATTTATAAAGAAAGATGCTCTCTATGTTCAGAGAAAAACTGATAAATAAAAGTATATATAGAATGTTTTTGCATACATACACATATTTGTGTCTAATGGTAACCATCTCTATGGTGGGGGGAATGAGGAAAGAAAAGAGGGGAAAAAAAGAAAAAAAGAAAGTTACATGATAATTACATGTTAAAAAGGAATAGCAAGTTGTACATGATAGATTTGCAATTTCAGGTGCAATTATCTTTTACTAATCAGTTATGTTATGGAAATACTTGTTTTATTTCTTAAGTTCAGAATAAAATCAACAAAAATTTCCAAAAGAAATGAATAGGAAAACTTAAGTTTAATATGGAAAAAAATCATTAGTCTACGGCAATCTCTTTATTATAGGTAAATATTCTTTAAGAAAAATCTAAATTTCCCCATTAGGTGATTGCTTTCCTTTCCTACTGAATCATTGCTCCTTTATAGCAAAGGTCTTTTAAAAAGAAGAGAAAGTAATGAGGAAGGAAAGAACAAAGGAAGGAAGAAAAAATGATGGAAGAAATGAAGGAAAAATGAAAGAAAGAGGGAAGGAAGAAAGGAAGAAAAGAGAAAAGAGGGAAAGAGGGAAAGAAGGAATGGAGGAAAGAAAAAAAGAAGGAAGGAAGGGAGGGAGGGAGGAACTAATACAGAAAAGAAAGGAAGAAGTAAAAAAAGGAACAGAGAGAGGGAGGGAGGGAAGAAGGAAAAAAAGAAGGGAGGAAGGAAGGAAGGAAGGAAGAGAAAATGAGAAAGAAAGGAATGAAGAAGGAAAGAAAGAAGGAAAGGAAGGGGAGAGAGGAAAGAAAGTAAAAGAGGAAGAGGGAGAGAGAAGGGAAGGAGGACAAAGGAGAGAGAGAAGAGAGAGGTAAGGAGGGGGAAAGAAAAGGAGAAAGGGAGGAACAAAAAAAGAAAAGAAAAAAATGGAGAGGGGAAGGAAAAGAAGGAAGGAAGGAAGGAAGGAAGGAAGGAAGGAAGGAAGAGAAAAGCATAAAAGAAACAAAAAAGCAAGTATTTATTAAGCATCTACAATGTACAATATATTAATTTTTTACTAATAGTATCCCAATTGATCCTCACAACAACCTTTTGGAGTAGGTGTTATTATTTTACCCTTCTTACATAAGGAAATAATCAAAGACTGAGAGGAATAAAGGAAGGAAAGAAAAAAATGGAAAAAGAAACAAGGAAGAACATGAGGAGAGTGAGGGGAGAAGGAAGAGAAAAGGAGAGGTTAACAACAACAACAATAAAAACTTTAAATGACTTCATTAAAAGATAATGGGGAAAATCCATTATTCTCTGATGATATCTCTAAGTATACTTGTACCAGAGGTTTCAAATCTCAGTTGCTGTGATTATCATAAATTCGAAGAAGAGAAATGGCTTTTTCTATATACCCTGTTGCATTGAGCCCAGGAAATAATGAAAAACTGCTACAACAGTATGTCTTTGGCTTACTTGCTACACAAAGGACTTCCTAAGTAATGATCTCAAGTTCTCTTAGTGATTACAGTTTCCTGATGATTAAGCAGCTGTAAAGTCTTCCTCATTTTTTTTCCTTTGGTCTTTCTCCAAGAGGGTATGAAAAAGAAGACAGCTCTATGGTATGATAGAAAGAACAAAGTATTTAGAAATAGAAGATCTTGAGTTCAAACATGGCACTCCTATGTAACTGTATGACCTGGGGAAAAATAGGTAACCTCTAGGAATTCCATTTCCTCTTTCCTTCCCTTTAACATGAGGGAGTAAGGCTAGATGAGCAATGGGAGATATTCTAGCTCTAAATTATTATTTGGTTGTTGAATGTCTCTGAGAAGAGGAAAGAAAAAAGAAGGGAGAGAGAGAGAGAGAGAGAGAGAGAGAGAGAGAGAGAGAGAGAGAGAGAGAGAGAGAGAGAGAGAGAGAGAGAGAGAGAGAGAAGGAAGGATAGAATTCAAAACTTTAAAAACAATTATTAAAAACTGTTTTAACAAGTAAATGGAGAAAAATAAAATGTTATTTTTTTTTTTTTTTTTTTTTTTTTTTTTACCTTAAAGTTACTTTATTTTATTATTTTATTATAGATTTTTATTTATAAAACATATGCATGGGTAATTTTTCTTTTTCTTTTTTTTTTTTAATTTATTTTTATTTTATTTTATAATTATAACATTTTTTGACAGTACATATGCATGGGTAATTTTTTACAACATTATCCCTTGCACTTACTTCTATTCAGATTTTTTCCCTTCCTCCCCCAAACCCCTCCCCCAGATGGCAAGCAGTCTTATATATGTTAAATATATTACAGTATAATTTAGATACAATATATGTGTGTAGAACCGAATTTTTTTTTGTTGCACAGGAAGAATTGGATTCAGAAGGTAAAAATAACAGTTTACATTCATTTCCCATTGTTCCTTTTCTGGATGTAGCTGGTTCTTTCCATCATTAATCAATTGGAATTGGATTAGCTCTTCTCTATGTTGAAGAAATCCACTTCCATCAGCATACATCCTCGTACAGTATCATTGTTGAAGTGTACAGCGATCTTCTGGTTCTGCTCGTTTCACTCAGCATCAGTTGATGTAAGTCTCTCCAAGCCTCTCTATATTTCTCCTGTTGGTCATTTCTTATAGAACAATAATATTCCATAACATTCATATACCATAGTTTACCCAACCATTCTCCAATTGATGGACATCCATTCATCTTCCAGCTTCTAGCCACTATGAAAAGGGCTGCCACAAACATTTTGGCACATACAGGACCCTTTCCCTTCTCTAGTAGTTCCTTGGGGTATAAGCCCAGTAGTAGTATGGCTGGGTCAAAGGGTATGCACATTTTGATAACTTTTTGGGCATAATTCCAGATTGCTCTCCAGAATGGTTGGATTCTTTCACAACTCCACCAACAATGCATCAGTGTCCCAGTTTTCCCACAGCCCCTCCAACATTCATCGTTATTTGTTCCTGTCATCTTAGCCAATCTGACAGGTGTGTAATGATACCTCAGAGTTGTCTTAATTTGCATTTCTCTGATCAATAGTGATTTGGAACACTCTTTCATATGAGTGGAAATAGTTTTAATTTCATCATCTGAAAATTGTCTGTTCATATCCTTTGACCATTTATCAATTGGAGAATGGCTTGATTTCTTATAGATTAAAGTCAATTCTCTGTATATTTTGGAGATGAGGCCTTTATCAGAACCTTTAACTGTAAAAATTTTTTCCCAATTTGTTACTTCCCTTCTAATCTTGTTTGCATTAGTTTTGTTTGTGCAGAAACTTTTTAATTTGGTGTAATCAAAATGTTCTATTTTGTGATCAATAATGGTCTCTAGTTCTCCCTTGGACACAAACTCCTTCCTCCTCCACAAGTCTGAGAGGTAAACCATCCCATGTTCCTCCAATTTATTTATGATTTCGTTCTTTATGCCTAAATCTTGGACCCATTTTGATCTAATCTTAGTATGTGGTGTTAAATGTGGGTCCATGCCTAGTTTCTGCCATACTAATTTCCAGTTTTCCCAGCAGTTTTTGTCAAATAATGAATTCTTATCCCAAAATTTGGGATCTTTGGGTTTGTCAAAGATTAGATTGCTATTTTTATTCACTATCTTGTCCTGTGAACCTAACCTATGCCACTGATCAACTAGTCTATTTCTTAGCCAATACCAAATGGTTTTGGTGACTGTTGCTTTATAATATAGCTTTAAATCAGGTACACTTAGACCACCTTCCTCTGACTTTTTTTTCATTAGTTCCCTTGCAATTCTCGACCTTTTATTCTTCCATATGAATTTTGTTGTTATTTTTTCTAGGTCATTAAAATAGTTTCTTGGGAGTCTGATTGGTATAGCACTAAATAAATAGATTAGTTTGGGGAGTATTGTCATCTTTATTATATTCGCTCGGCCTATCCAAGAACATTGAATGTCTTTCCAATTATTTAAATCTGACTTTATTTTTGTGGCAAGTGTTTTGTAATTTTGCTCATATAATTCCTGACTCTCCTTTGGTAGATATATTCCCAAATATTTGATACTATCGACTGTTATTTTGAATGGAATTTCTCTTTGTATCTCTTGCTGTTGGATTGTGTTGGTAATGTATAAAAATCCTGAGGATTTATGTGGATTTATTTTGTATCCTGCGACTTTGCTAAAATTCTGAATTATTTCTAATAGCTTTTTAGCAGAGTCTTTGGGGTTCTCTAAGTATACCATCATGTCATCTGCGAAAAGTGACAATTTGATTTCTTCATTTCCTACTCTAATTCCTTGGATCTCTTTCTCGGCTCTTATTGCCAAGGCTAGAGTTTCTAGTACTATATTGAATAGTAATGGTGATAGTGGGCAACCTTGTTTCACTCCTGATCTAACAGGGAAAGGTTCTAGTTTATCACCATTACATATGATGTTTACTGAAGGTTTTAAATATATGCTCCTTATTATTTTAAGGAATAGTCCATTTATTCCTATACTCTCAAGCGTTTTTAGTAGGAATGGATGTTGGATTTTATCAAATGCCTTTTCTGCATCTATTGAAATGATCATATGGTTTTTATTAATTTGATTATTAATATGGTCAATTATACTAATAGTTTTCCTAATATTAAACCAGCCCTGCATTCCTGGTATAAATCCCACTTGGTCATAGTGTATTATTCTGGGGATGATTTTCTGAAGTCTATTTGCTAATATCTTATTTAAGATTTTAGCATCAATATTCATTAAGGAAATTGGTCTATAGTTTTCTTTCTCAGTTTTCGATCTACCTGGTTTAAGTATCAGTACCATGTCTGTGTCATAGAAGGAATTTGGTAGGACTCCTTCAATCCCTATTTTTTCAAATAGTTTACATAGCATTGGAGTTAGTTGTTCTTTAAATGTTTGGTAGAATTCACCTGTAAATCCATCTGGTCCTGGGGACTTTTTCTTAGGAAGTTGGTTAATAGCTTGGTCTATTTCTTTTTCTGAGATGGGACTATTTAGACTACTTACTTCTTCCTCTGTTAATCTGGGCAAGCTATATTTTTGAAGGTATTCTTCCATTTCATTTAAGTTATCAAATTTATCGGCATAAAGTTGAGCAAAGTAGCTCCTAACTATTGTTCTAATTTCCTCTTCATTAGTGGTGAGTTCACCCTTTTCATTTTCAAGACTATCAATTTGCTTTTTCTCTTTCCTTTTTTTAATCAGGTTTACTAAGGGTTTGTCTATTTTGTTGTTTTTTTCATAAAACCAACTCTTAGTTTTATTAATTAATTCAATAGTTTTTTTACTTTCAATTTTATTAATCTCACCTTTTATTTTTTGAATTTCAAGTTTTGTGTTTGTCTGGGGGTTTTTAATTTGTTCCTTTTCTAGCAATTTTAGTTGTAAACCCAATTCGTTGGCCCTCTCTTTCTCTATTTTATGCAAGTAGGCCTGTAGAGATATAAAACTTCCCCTAATTACTGCTTTGGCTGTATCCCACACATTTTGGTATGATGTCTCATTATTGTCATTTTCTTGGGTGAAGTTATTAATTATGTCTATGATTTGCTGTTTTACCCAATCATTCTTTAGTATAAGATTATTTAGTTTCCAATTATTTTTTGGTCTATTTTCCCCTGGCTTTTTATTAAATGTTATTTTGATTGCATTATGGTCTGAAAAGGATGCATTTACTATTTCTGCCTTACTGCATTTGATTTTGAGGTTTTTATGCCCTAGTATATGATCAATTTTTGTATAGGTTCCATGAACTGCTGAGAAGAAAGTATATTCCTTTCTGTCTCCATTTAGCTTTCGCCAAAGATCTATCATATCAAACTTTTCTAGTATTTTATTTACCTCTTTGACTTCTTTCTTATTTATTTTGTGGTTTGATTTATCTAATTCTGATAGTGCAAGGTTGAGATCTCCCACTATTATAGTTTTGCTATCTATTTCCTCTTGCAGCTCTCTTAATTTCTCTTTTAAGAATTTAGATGCTGCACCACTTGGTGCATACATGTTTAATATTGATACGGCTTCACTATTGATGCTTCCCTTTAGCAGGATATAATGCCCTTCCTTATCTCTTTTAATTAGATCAATTTTTGTTTTTGCTTGATCTGAGATGAGGATGGCTACTCCTGCTTTTTTGGTTTTGCCTGAAGCATAATAGATTCTGCTCCACCCTTTTACTTTTAGTTTGAATGTCTCATCCTGTTTCAGGTGTGTTTCCTGTAAACAACATATAGTAGGATTCTGACTTTTAATCCAGTCTGCTAACTGCTTCCTCTTTATGAGGCAGTTTGCCCCATTCACATTTATGGTTAGAAGGACTAATTCTATATTGCTTGCCATCCTATTAACCCCTGCTTATGCTTTTCCCCTTTCCTTCCCTTTTACCCTCCTATCCAGTATTAAACTGGTAAACACCACTTGCTTTTCACAGCCCTCCCTTTTTAGGATCCCTCCCCCACCTTAAAGATCCTCCCCTTATTTTATCCCTTTTCCTCGAAATTACTGTATTCCCTTCCCCTTAGCTTACTCCTTCCCTTTCACTTTTCAATGAAGTGGAAGAAGTTTCACCATAAATCGAATATGTCTATTGATACACGCTATGTTCATCTCCCTCCTTTCTTTCTCTCAGATATAATAGGTTACTTTTGCCTCTTCATGAGATGTAGTACCACCACTTTATACTTTTTTATGATATAATCTCCTTTCCATCTCTAGTTTCTAAGACAAATTGTACATATGTTCTTTACATATTTTTTTGACAGAAGTATAGTTCTCAAGATTTCTTTTTACCTTTTTTAGAAGTCTCTTGAGTTCTGTATTTGAAGATCAAACCTTTTATGTAGGTCTGGTTTTTTCATCAAAAATAGATGGAATTCATTTATTTCGTTAAATGTCCATCTTCTTCCCTGGAAAATGATGCTCATTCTTGCTGGGTAAGTCACTCTTGGCTGCATACCAAGTTCCTTAGCCTTTCGGAATATCATGTTCCAGGCCCTGCGTTCTTTTAATGTGGATGCTGCTAGATCCTGTGTTATCCTTATTGTGGATCCTCCATATCTGAATTGTTTTTTTCTAGCAGCTTCCAATATCTTTTCCTTTGTCTGATGGTTCTTGAACTTGGCCACTATATTTCTTGGTGTTTTGATTTTAGGGTCCCTTTCAGTAGGTGATCGATGAATTTTCTCAATGTCTATTTTACCCTCTGTTTCCAAAACGTCTGGGCAGTTCTCTTTGATAATTTCCTCGAAAATGGTGTCCAAGCTCTTTTTTTCCTCCCATTTTTCAGGGAGTCCGATTATTCTCAAATTGTCTCTCCTGGATCTGTTTTCCAGGTCTGTTGTCTTTCTGGTAAGGTACTTGACAGTCTTTTCAATTGTCTCATTTCTCTGGTTTTGCTTGACTCCCTCTTGGTTTCTCCTTGAGTCATTCATTTCTACTTGTTCCAGTCTAATTTTCAATGATGTATTTTCTTCACTCACTTTTTTTATATCTCTTTGTAATTGTCCAATTGAGTTTTTATCTTCTATGGAATTTTTTTCCATTGTATTTTTTAGAGAGCTGATTTCTTTTTCCAGCTCTCTAATCCTGTTTTCCTTGGAGTTGTTTACCTTTTCCAGCTCACTAATCTTGTTTCTCAATGATTTGATTTCTTTATCCATTCTGTCTTTGAATGCATGGGATGACCTCTCCAGGCCCTCTTGCCAAGCTTCCCTTTCCTTTTCCCATTTCTCTTCCAGCTCTCTTGTGAGAGCCTTTTTGATTTCCTCTATGAGGTTCTTTTGTATTGAGGAGCAGCTTATATCCCTCCCAGGGGATACATCTGGGGACATTCTGTTCCTAGTCTCTTCAGCATTTGAAGTCTGCTCCCTCTCCACACAGAAGCTGTCAATGGTGAGAGCCCTTTTGAATTTTTTGTTCATTTTGTCAGAGTAGGAATCAAAGAAAACAAACTGACAAGAGAAACAATTGGTCTGTTTTGCGGGGGATGGGGCTGGATGTTATTAATGGGCTTCCTCTACAGACTGGGGGTAGGGCAGCAGAGAGCCACTAACAGAACAGCAATGACTGTACTGAGTCTGCGCTCTGAGGCTCTGAGAACGCACCAAGTCAGTCCAGGTGGGGGTTGGGGGTGGCCGGGCTCTGATAGACGCTGGCTTTCTGGGGTTTTAATCTTCACCTCCAGTGTTTACACCCTCTCCACCGCTCCTGGCTTGCTGCCAAGACGGAGCATCCACACTGGGGCAAAAGCCCTTTCACAAAAACGACAGAGATCACACCCCTCCCCCTCCGGTCTGAGCTGTGTGAGCTGCCTGTCTTGCTCTGGCTGTCTGCCCTCAGTCTGCGCCCAGTCTGATTGACCCTCCCCCAAACAAACACAGACCTTTTCTGGCGACTTTCAAGGATGTCTTCTCTTGGTGATAATTTGTGGATTTCTTTCTGGGTCAAGCATTAAGTCAGAGGCTTGTCATGAAGTAAGTTCTGAGAGAAAACGAGGAGCTCAAGCAGCTGTCTGCCTCCACGCCGCCATCTTGGCCGGAATAAAATGTTATTTTAAAAATAGATTCTATGATCAGTTATATTGTGTTCTGCCCACCTTAAAAATATGGATAATGAAGGTGATGATAGTGATGATAGTAACAATAGTGACTTAAGATGCTAATATAAAATTTAGAAACTGTATAAATCATATATTGTGATTGTTTTTCTGGTTCTTCATCAGATCTTCCAATATATTAAAGGATTGGAGACAGGATAGAGCACTGGACCTCAAGTTAGGATGACTTGAGTTCAAATCCAATCTTGGACACTTTCTAAGGGCATATGGCATTTGTGTACTTTCTGTCTCATTTTCTTCATCTGGAAAACAATAATCACATCTCTCTTCCATGGTTGTTGTGTGGATAAAATGAGATAATACTTATTTATTTACATTATCTTTTTTTTTTTCTTTTTTTTTGCTGAAACAATCAGGGTTAAGTGACTTGCCCAGGGTCACACAGCTAGGAGGTGTTAAGTGTTTGAGACCAGATTTGAACTCGGGTCCTCCTTACTTCAGGGCTGGTGCTCTATCCACTGCGCCCCCTAGCTGCCCCTGATAATATTTATAAAGTTCAATACAATGCTTTGCAAACATTAAGCTAAGGATAAAATTATTTTCTTCTTGTATAGCCCAAGGCCAGTATAAATGCCAGGATGAGGGGAGAGATAGAGAAAACATATTAGAGAAGAGACCACAGAAGTTGGGATATGATGTTTCCCATGGTGGAAGAGAGGGGAAGGTGGGATCCTAGGATACTACCCTAGAGAGGGATGACTGAAAGACTCCTCCTACTACTGGGCAGGGTCTCATTAGGCAGCTTCTGAATCTCTGATAATGAAGTGCTAAAATTACTTGTTTCCAAATGATAAATTAATACAAATTCAGTTATCATGTTTTAAATTTTGGTCCCCCGGGGCCAAAAGTCTTTTCACCCTGTCCTAGTTTTGGTTCTTTTTTTGTTTGTTTTTGTTCTTTTCAGAAACAGATTCTAACTGGAAAGTACATGACCTCAGAATCAGGAGATCATGGGTTCATGTTTCTGCTCTGACACAGTGTGGCAGTAGACACTGTGAAAATGAAGACTACTCAGAGGCACGGGATGTGTTCAATGTACTGATGCAAAGGGAAATCAACAGATTCAGGAAAACATCATATAGTCATTCTGGCAATAAACATTTATTAAGCACCTACTGTGTGTCAGGGAGAGGGTCTGGGGGCTGAGGATACAAAGAAAGGTCATTACAAAGTCTCTGCTCAAAATTGGGTGACCCTATCTGATTAGATGATAGCATATATCACCTGATTAGGTGATAGTGTATACACACACTATATACGTATAAGGTGTATTCAGAGTGTAAAAAAAGACAATCCAAGTCAGAACATTCTCCTGAAGAAAGCTGAACTTGAGGCTTGAAAAAAGTCAGTGGTGGCCAAGAGGGAGAAGGCTCCATGACGGGTATAGGTGAGCAAGTACAACATTCTAAGCAGACAAGCTAGAAAGTTTCATGGCTTCCAATGCAAAGATCAAAAATGCTCTAAAACCAAATGTTATAAAATGATAACGACTCTATTTATCTCCAAATAAGAAACAGAAGAACATGATATCCTCCCTCCTTTTCAGTAGTTGGAGGAGTATGGTTATGGGATACTACACATATATCAACCTTGGTTGATTTGTTTATTAATTGCTTTACTGTGTTTTTTCTTTATTATTCCATTTTAAGGGATAATGCTCTGAGAGGTGTAGGAGAGAAGTATATTAGGAAATGCAGATGAAATAAAAATATATCAATGTAACATTTAAATATATGCATATATATAGCATATATAAACTACGATTCATAAAAATGACTATGCAGAAAACTACAATATAATTTAAGGAGTAAGAAATCAGAGAAGCTTTCAGATTAGAGATCACTCCTCCCACGAACTTGAATGGAGGAGAATTGTCAGAACAGATGTGAAGAAAACTGACTTGGTGCAGTTCAACCATGTGACTCAAGCCCTGACAGACCTGGGGAAAATGAGGACTTCTAAACTGACAGATTCTGAGCCAGTACTCACATAACAGGGCAATTTTCCTGTACTTAAGATCAATCAGTCAGTCAGTTGACAAGCATTTATTAAGTACTTATGTGCCAAGAACTATGGTAGAGAACACTGTGGACACAAAAAAAGACAAAAAGTCAAAGGTTAAAGGTTGATAGTCATTGGGCTGTGTATTTTAGTTACTTCATCGGAGTTACTTGATCATTTCAATATACACCTATTATTTGAAATTACTCTGTTCTTTAGAAAATAATTATGCAAGATACTGATAAGGACCCAGGGTATTGGGAGAGAAGCAGAGTCCACCCTTTAGCATACTGTTTGGAGACTGATCCAGAGATCCCTAAGGTGAACTCACCCGAGCCCAATTGAAAACATCCAAATTCCCAGTGACTAACAAACCTAAATAATTAGCAATGAAGAGCGTTAACACTTAAATCATCGGTTAAAGTTTGCTTAGCTCTCTCTCTATAATAATATATAGTATGTAAGTTAACACTTAAATCATCGTATAAAGTTTGCTTAGCTCTCTATATACAGTATCTCACTTGATCCTCAGAATAACATTACTGTGTAGGAGCTTTTTTTTTTTTAACTTCTAAATTACAGATAAGGAAACTGAGTTTCAGGGACTTGCCCAACAGTCGAAAAACTGACAAGAATTTTCTGTAAGATTCAAACCCAGATTTTTCTGACAACACTGTGAGCATTATATCCACTCAACAAGAATTTATAAAATATTACATGACAGGCACTGTACTAAACCCTGAGAATACAAAGACAATGTTTAAAGTCTCAACCCTCAAGGAGTTTACATTCTAATGACATGGGGTGTAGATGGGAAGTAATCTCAAGAGGGGAAGGCATTAGAAACTGGGGAGATTGATCTCCTAGGATAGATGACTTTTGAATAGGGTCTTGAAGAAAGGTAATGGATTGGAAGAATTGAATTGAATTTAAAAAAGCTAATGGTAAAGCATATATTTGGGGGGGGAGGGCAGAATGTTTGGATGATGGGAATATTCACTACAACCATCAATCAGTCTTTGAGATTCATTTCTAGGCTGGGTCATGAAGATATAAATGGAGGATGAGGAGATGGTGCAATGGACGACTGGCAGGTTTTGGAAAATAAAATCTGGGGGGGGAGGGCTGCGGAGAGCAAGTCCTTCTGGGGGGAGGAAGGACTGCAGAGAACAAGTCCTATGAAATGAAGCCTTTTAAGACATTTACACATCAAACAATAAAAAACCTCAATGTATATATAGCAGCTTAACTGATGCATTAAAATATGCACTAATGTTTAGAGTGTATTATTTCACAATAAAGATACTTTGGAGCCTAAGCCATCATTCTATAATTTACACATTCATTTTATCTCCTGCACAAGAAGCCCTGCAGCCATGACAAATGACAGCCCCCAACTTTTTTTTTTCCTCTGATAAAGCCACGGAAATAAAAAAAAAAAAAGGCAATAAATATGTACTGATTGTTCGAGGAAAAATTTTTTGAGAATGCTTGGAGAACAAAATGTAGTTGATTTTAAAGGCACAGGTACAAACTATGGCCATAGCCCTGATATAATAATAATAGCTGATAGTTCTATAGGAATCAGTTAGCCAACAGGGATTTATTAAGTATTTACTATGTGCCAGGCATTGTACAAAGTGTTAAGGATACAATGAAACGGAAAATATAATCTCTACCCTCAAGAAACTCACATCCTAATGGGGAAACTAATGTACAAAATAAGGATATATTTTAAATAACATACAGAGTATGTGGAGGATCATCTCAGAGGGAAGAAAGCAAAGGGCCTTGGGGGGGCAAATGTCATTAGCAACTGGAGGAACTGGGACAACCCCCCTGTAGAAGATAGTATTTGGGCTGAAATTTTAAGGAAGCAGGAAAACTAAAAGAGGTTAGGGAAGAGGAGAGAGAGCTTTCCAGCAATGGAGACAGTTGAGTGTGACTGTATAAGTGAGTTGGAAGATGGAGAGTCTTATGCAGAGAATAGTAAGTAGACTAATGTAGTAGTTAGTAATGTAATCAGTTCTTTGGTCAATAGGTATTTAGTAAGCATCTACTTGGACAGCTAAATGTCACAGTGGATAGAATGCTCTGCTTGGAGTCTGGAAGACTCATTTTTTCTGAGTTCAACCCCAGCCTCAGTCACTTACTTCCTGTGTGACCCTGGGCAAGTCACTTAAGCCTATTTGCCTCAGTTTCCTCATCTGTAAAAATGAGCTGAAGAGAAAACAGTGAACTACTCCAGTATCTTTGCCAAAGAAAACCCCAAATGGATCGTGAAGAATCAGACACAAATAACTAAACAACAAGAAAATGAGACTGAATGACCTCTGATTTTTATTCTATTTTCAGACCTTCAATCCTAAGAAGCTTGTTTGAACTTCTGTACTTCTACTTATCATCTGAATGACTTTGGATAAGTCATTAATTTACTCTAGACCTCAATTTTGTTTTCTATGAGTTATGATAAATAAATCTCTAAGGTTCCTTTTTTCAATTATTACTATTTAAGTTTTAAAATTTTTATTTCTTTTTTCTTTTTGTTAAAGCTTTTATTTTCAAAACATATAAATATATATAGTTTTCAACATTCACTCTTGCAAAATATTGTGTGTTCTAATTTTTTTCTCCTTTCCTTTCCCCATCTCCTCCTCTAGACAGCAGGCAATCCAATATATGCTAAATATGTGCAATTCTTTTATATGTCTTTCCACAATTGTGCTACTCAAGAAAAATCAGGCCAAAAAGAAAAAAAAAGAAAGAAAAAAATGCAAGCAAACAACAACAACAACAAAGTGAAAATACTATATTATGATCCACACTCAATCCCCCAAATTCTCTTTTTGGGTACAGATGACTCTCTTTATCACAAGACCATTGGAATTGGTCTGAATCAGTTCATTGTTGAAAAGAGCCACATCCATCAGAATTGATCATTGTATAATCTTGTTGTTGCTGTGTACAATGTTATTTTAGTTCTATTTACTTCATTTCACATCAATTCATGTAAGCCTCTACAAGTCATTCTGAAATCATCCTGCTGATCTTTTCTTATAGAACAATAATATTCCATGACATTCATATACCATAACTTTTCAGCCGTTCTCCAATTGAGGAATATCCATTCAGTTTCTAGTTTCTTGTCACTATAAAAAGGACTGCCACCAACATTTTTGCAACATGGGTCCCTTTCCATTCTTAATGATCTTTTTAGGATAGAAGCCCAGTAGAAACACTGCTGGATCAAAGGATATGCACAGATATTAGGCATAATTCTGTATTGCTTTCCAGAATGGTTAGATCATTTCACAACTTAACCAAAAATATATTAGTTTCCCAATTTTTCCATCTCCCCTTCAACATTTATCATTATGTTTTCTTGTCCTCTTAGTCAATCTAAGAGTGGTACCTCAGAGTTGCCTTAATTTGCATTTCTCTGACCAACAGTGATTTAGAGTATTTTTTAATATGACAAGAAATCTAAGGATCCTTAAGCATCAAATCTGTACACCAAATGAAATTACATTTTCAGTCTAAAATCAAAGTCAGATACGACTAACACAACAACAAAGCATTACTAGTGCTCAGAGAAAGATTTAAATTAGGTTTAAGAATTCTGAGTCAGTAAATAATGATTTATTTGTTTTTATTAGCTTTTTATTTTTCCAAACATGCAAAGATATTTTTCAACATTCATCTTTGCAAAACTTTGTTTTCCAAATTTTTTCTCCTTCTATCCCTCTACCTCCCTCCCATAAATAGCAAGCAATCCAATATAGATTAAACATGTACAATTCTTCTAAATATATTTCCACATTTGTCATGCTGCACAAGCAAAAATCAGATCAAAAGATTAAAAACTAAAAAATGAGAAAAAAACTAGCAAACTAATAACAACAAAAATGGTGAAAACACTATATTTTGAAGTACACTTAGTCTCTATAATTCACTTTCTGGATGCCGATGATTCTTTCAATCTTTGGACTGAATTCCAATTCAAATCCATTGGAATTACCTTGAATTACCTCAGTGTTGAAAAGAGTTAAGTGCATCACATTTGCCCATCACATAATCCTTCAATTGCTATGAACAATGATCTCCTGGTTCTATTCACTTCACTCAGCATTAGTTCATGTCAGTCTTTCCACTTTTCTGAAATCAGCCGGCTCAACTAAATAAGCCCTTATTAAGTATGTACCAGGCACTGTGCTAAGTTCTGAGAATACAAAGACAAGACAAGACAAAAAACAGTGCCTGTCCTTCAGAAACATCTGTTTCTAATGAAGGAAACAGCATGAAAACATCCACAAGCAAACAATAAATAGACAAGATAAACTGGAAATAATTAATAGAGAGTAGGTAGCAGAGTCAAGTGTAAGAAGACTGGAAAAGTGGGAAAAGGTCAGGTTATGAAGAGCTTTAAATGCCAATAAAAAGTGACATATATTATTACAATGATCCCATAACATAGGTTTTATTTACTATCCCCATTTTACAGAAGATCATCCTGAGACTGAGAGACCCTAAATGACTTCCCCTTGGTCACATGGACAGTAAATGATGAAGGAAGGATTTGATCTTAGATTTTCTTAACTTGAGGTCCAACACTCTATTCCTTATACCTCCTTGTACATTAAGTCACATAGCAAGCGTTGTTTCCTAATCTGTATTGCAAAATCATACTTAATTACCCCAGAAGGGAAATATGAAGATGCCTCCAATAACTCTGGGCCCCGTTATCCCACTAACCAGTCTTTGTGCTGGCTTCAATGTTGGATGTGATATTTAATCAATCTGATTTAATCAAATCTAAGTTTTCCTCAAATATGCCATGAGAATACTACTCTAAATTGCATCAATATACCTCAGAGGAATATTGTAACAGATCAAATGATCCAAGAAAGATGACTATGCTTAAAAAATTAAAAATACTGATAAACTCAGGAATTATAAAAGCAATAATTTTTAAAATTAAAAAGAATTAATTTTTGGAAAAGATTTTTCAACAGTATGGCATGATAGAAAGAAGTCTGATTGTGGTTCTAGGTAGGTTTAAAATCAAATCCTGCCTCAGATATGTTATCTTGGGCAAATTATTTTAATTCTCCAAATGTCTGTAGAAAGAAGAGTTAATAAATACCCTTTCAGCTCAAAATCTATGAACTCTATGAGTATGTATCAGATCTGAGAGTCCCTTTGCCTCCAGGCAGTTTCTTTTGTTTCAGACTTTTTTGTGACTCTATTTGGGATTTTCTTGCAAAAAATTCATTATACAGATATAGAATTGAGGTAAATAGGATTACGTGAGTGGCCCTAAGTATCTAAGGCCGGATTCAAACTCATGAAGATAAGTCTTTCTGATTCCAGATCTAGTGTTCTATCCAAAGTACCACCTAACTGCTCCAAATTTGTTACTATTTCCTAACTTTCAAATATGGTGAAATGGATGGAAAATGTTTTCAACTTCCCGGACATTGCAAATCTTCTTGAAATCAAGAGTTGTTGGATTCTATCAGAGTTCTCTACAGCACCACCTACCTACTGCTTCAAGCCAAAATCGAATGACCACTTGGTAGGGATGTTGTAGTGGGGGTTCATCTAGCAATATGTGTTTGACTAGATAGCCATTGATGTTTCCTCAAATGCAAAAGTCATGTGATTTGAGATAGGGAGCTCAATTACTTTTTGTTGATGGATTCCCCAAGACGGTGTCAAGCAGAGAAAAGCCTAACATTATTTGCAGAGGTCACAGGGACATAGATCCAGACCTTAAAGGACCTGAAAGGACCTCATTTAGCCCAGCCCCACTATTTTACAGATGTGGAAACTGAGGCCCACAGCATTTGAATGACTTGCCCAGGGAGGGTCAGAGATGAGTTTTTGAAAGAACTTCAGAGACTGTGATCTTCCTCCCATGCTACTCTACCTCCTTAGGAGCTCAGTAATATTCTCAGACCACATACCTATAGTTGTTCTCATGCCCTCATCCATTCAGTAAGAATTGTTCCCTTTCTGCTCAGATCGTTCTCCAAATCACTCTTCTGAATTCAAAAAGTAAAGTCCAAAGGCATGGAACTGAAATGTTGGAACACTGTCATCCTACTCTTGGTGAGGTTCATAACAGGCTTGGGGGTTTGATATGCCTCTATTTTTTTTTATTATTTTTTCAGGACCAAGAAGAAATGTTTAAGGAAAAAAAGGTCTGGGTTACAAAACTTTTAAAAGCAAAAGGTGTTGATAATGATTTGTCCATACTGTTCTGAAGAGTCCTTTTCATCCAGAGGATGGTTAAGAGGAAGGATGCAGCGAAAAAGAAAAACGTACTTTGTCGATTAGGGATAAAATTGTGTTGATGAAAAGGAATAAAGACTCCCTCTGTTTGAACTCGCCCATTTTCTGCCCTGTAAATTGGAGCTGAAGAGAAGTTAGCTCAATCCACCTTGTTCCTCCCCTTCACACACATCTTCCCTCTGTGAGCCCAGCAATGGGATTCACTTTCACAGGGTCTTAAAAAAAAAAAGCCCACGATTTCAGCAACAAGGCCCGCAATGTGTTTCATCTCAGCCCCCCCTGCTCCAGCTGAGTTTACAGCAGTGGGTGGCTTTCAAACCTAACATTTGATCAAAATGAAAAAGTGAACCTTCTTTTCACTCTGTGACAAGCTGGCTCATATAAATCCCGGCCTTCCCAGGGAGGGTTCCTTCATACACAATCAATTGTGGCAGCATCTTCAGCTCAATCCCTGTCCTGACAAAGAGAGTTGTAGGTTTTAAAGAGGATCCAGTTCTTTTACAGCCCCCAGTAAAAACGAAACTCAGAGGCCATTCAGAGCAGGATTGCTGGAAGGGTCGAGAAGGGGATGGGTTCTCCTTTATTTGCATTTTTATTTAGTAATAAAGCTGCTTGAAGCTCATGGTTCTCAGAATGATGATGGGTCCCAAAGGACCATGGTTTAAATCAAGGGAAGGGTAAAGACACTCTGGATTTCAGAATTTGTGCTTTTTTAGTAATTAAGGGGGTAGTAGTGGGGTTTGGGGGAAATATGTCCTTAGATGGCAGGGAAAAATGGCAGTTTGCTGTATGCACAATGGAGGCACTGGGCTTAAGAGGCAGGGAAACATAATAATACTAAATTCCTCCTTAGCTTAGCCACTTTACTTGTGTGACCCTGGGCACTTCATGGATATGGGTTCAATTAGATGCTCACCCAAATCCCTTTCAACTCTGTGATTTAAGACATAAGATTTATTCATAGGACTAAAGAATGTGTCATTTGGTCTCACCTTCCCTTCTCAAAAGATTTCAGGGCTTGCCTTGCAGAAATGTTTTTGGTCACTGTACAAGTCTCGGATTGGTAGAAAGCTTACTGAGAGATTACCCACAGAATACTAAATTTCTGGAAGGGACCAAAGGACATTTGGACTAAATCATATCTGAACAAACATCTACTTATAGTGGAATATATACATACATATATATATATATACACACACACACATATACACATGTATATGTGTATACGTGCATATGCAACACATATGCATGCACAATACAGTATACACATGTATACACACATGCATGTGTAGATGTGCATAGGTTCACACACAGTATATGCATATGTGTGCATGTGTTTGTACATGTATGTGTATATAGAGATAGATTTTATATATATTTATGTGTGCGTGTGTGTGTATATATATATAGATATAGATATAGATATAGATATAGATATATAAATAAAATATTTTATTTTGGTTAGGCTTATTGTCCACATCCCTTGGTTCATTTCTTCTTTGTGCTTGATTCGGACAATGGCCCCATTTTAATTACCCTTGTTATCCTGATAGCTTTGTTTCGAACTCTATGAACTTTCCCATCATGCTTTGATGTGGGTACTTTCTTCTTCCTCCATCTTTTTAGTTCCCTTTTCTCTTCCTTCTCCCTTTTTTTCTCTTTTTCTGCTTGCTCTCCTCTCCCAACACATATACATACCCCAAGCTACTGGCTGAATGTAGTAATTTGGAAAATCTATAGAATCAAGATATCCTCTTACTTTTTTCATTTTACAATGCCCTCCATACCAGCAAAAAAAAAATTATATCTCATATATAGCATTCTTTAATTAAAATGACTCATACAATTATGGAATTTTAGAGGTGATTGATACCCGAATGGTATCTAGCCCTTAATTTTAAAGATAAGAAAATGAATACATAGAGAATGTGACTTGACCAAAGTGACACAACTAAAAATTAGCATGATCCAGGACTCAGATCTCCTGATTCTCCATGCTTGATTCACTCCCCTTTCCCATATTCAACTGTTGTTATTTTCAAATAGAAATTGGATCTTCAAGATTATACATAAGGTTCAGTGTGGGCTGGGCTTTGATTTAGATAACCACACATTAATGTTACCTATGTTCTATTGTATTTTTATATTGGTAAACACTTCTAAATTACATTCATTTGGTTTGCTGTAATGAGTGTTTGACCCCTGCCCTAAACCACAGAGTCCCATTTCAAATGAACTCAAATATTTTATCCAGGGAATCTATTACATGACACCTCTTAATTTAAATGGACTTAAATCATTTCCCTAGATTCATAGTATTTTGAAACTAACTCTGTAAGACTTGGGGGTTCACCTTACAATTTTATACCCAGAAATTAGGAAATGACTTTCCTTGGAATGTATGAAATTGGTCAAAACTTGGTGGGGCTAATGTTTGATTCAAAATGGCAGAGGAAAGGATCATCCTCCTTATCAACCACTAAAAATACTCACTTATTTTTCCTTATTTCAGGATGAAAGAGTTGAGTGACAATGAAAGTAATTAATGCTTCTGTTCCTTTTCAAAGCTGTTTCTTTATTCATAAAATCAAATTAAAAAGATAAACAGAAAAGCAGCAACATTTCCCCAAATTTGCTGCATACTTACATTTTTAATTGAAGAAATTATTTTAAAGCAAAGCACTGGGCATCTGCAGACACTTAGAGAGAGTTAGCAGATCTGTGACTCAAAGCCCATTCTTGTAACTCCATTATAATTGCTCTAGCCACTGTACCACACTGTTTTCTCCCTTAGACAGAAGTCTACTGTATGGGGGTCAACATCAAAACTGCTAAAGCCAGTGAGATAGAAGGAAAGGGGCAGGGATTTTGCATCAGCGCACTTGAGTGCAGCTCCTGGCTCTGCCACTTTTCATCTTGGGCAAATCACAGTCTTGCTGAGCCTCAGTTCCTTCATCTGTGAAATGAGGGAATTGTATTAGATGATATCTGAGATTCCTTCTAGCCTAGCTTCATGATGCTCAGTCAATGAAGCTTTGTGGGCTTCAACTTCCTGGGCAGTGAAATAAGGGACTTGGATTAGACGGGCTGGGGCACCTGCCTGTTCCCATGCCCACCCTTCCAGCACCCCTAGGTATGTCTCTTATTAGAATGTAAATTCCTTGAGGGAATAGATTGTCTTGCTTAGTTCAGTGACTGGTACAAAATAAATGATCAATGAATGTTATGTCTATTTGTCCATCTCTCCCTCTCTCCCTCCATTTCTCCCTCTCCTTCCTTTCCTCTCTTTCTCCTTCCCTCTCTCTCCCTTCTTTCTGTCTCCCTATATCTGTCTGTCTCTGTTTATTTGTTTGTCTCTGTATCTTATCTCTCCCTGTCTCCCTGTTTCTGTTTGTCTGTCTCTCTGTATCTTTATTTCTCTGTGTTTCTCTCTCTTTTTCTGTCTTTGTCTCTTTTCTCTGTCTCTCTGACTCCTTTTGTCTCTCTCTCTCTGTCCATATCTGTATGTGTCTGTCTCTGTGTCTTTCTGTTTCTTTCTCTGTCTCTGTTTCTCCTCTCTTTTTCTCTGAGTCCTTTGTCTGTCTATGTGCCTGTCTGTTTCTTTCTCTGTCTCTTGTCTGTCTCTCATCTGTCTTCTCGGTCTCTGTCTCTCTTCTCTGTCTCTGCCTTTGTCTCTATTTCTTTCTCTGCCTCTGACTGTCTCTCTCCTTCAGTTTCCCAATATATTTCTATTTCTTTTTCCATCTTATCTCTTTCATCTTCCTATATGTGTCTGTCTCTTTCTCTCTCTGGGTCTCTCTCCTCTCTGTCTCACCATTTCTTTGTCTTTCTGTGTGTGTGTGTGTGTATTTATGTACATATATGCACATATATACATTATATCCATCTATACCTATATGTGTATATAATATTTATTTATTTATTTGTCTATCTCTATTTCTAACCTTGTTTTTTTCTCTCTTTTAATTCTCTTTGTGTGCTTCTTTCTGTTCTATTAGTCTCTCAATTTCTCTCTCTGTTTTTCTCTCTCTTCCTCTTACCATTTATTCAACTTATCTATCTACCTGTCTCTTTATCTTTATCTCCATCTCTCCCCCTGCACCTCTCAGTCTGTAAACCTAAGCCACACAAAGTTTCTGAGTTCCATTTCCTCACCAGTGAAAGGAGGACACTGAATTAGGTAGGCCTGAAAGTATTGTAGCTCTAATCCTATGTTTCTAAAATCTTGAACTCTACCATTATATGCCATTTCCTTTCAGGTCTTGAAAATGTCCTATTCCATCCATTCTTTTCCTTTTCCTGGAATCAGAACTACTGCAACCATTACTGCCTAAGTTTTATTATATACTAGCCCTTTGTCCTTGCATAACTCACTGGTCTACTCTCATAAGTTCCTGATCTGAAGCACAATTCTGACTCATTCAGTCAGTTCATGCAATTATTAAGAATTTCTATGTACCCATCAATGTTCTAAGGGCTGGGGATAGAGAGAAAAACCAAGAACAGCTCCTATCCCCAAGAAGTTCCCGGTCTCATAAGGGAGACTATGTAACTGTGTACATACAAGGTAGATATAGAGTTCATGGAAGGTTAATCTCAGAGAGATGGTATGAGAAAAGGAGATAAAAAGGCAATAGAGAGTGATGTGGAACATCTGGAAAGGTCTTCCACAAAATCTAAGATTTAAACCAAATCTTGAAAGAATTCAGGGTAGCCACTGGGCAGAGGCAGAGAAAAAGAGAATGGAATTTCCTCTCCACTATTTGTCTGCCACTATGAGAGATTATTTGTAAGAGCTAACTATTCCGTTTTGTAGGAAAGCAAGCTGTCTCCACCAACAATGGTGGAGGATTTGAGAGCAAAGCTATGCACAAAATGAAGGCCTCTGGATTCTATAATTCAGAGCCAAATGGGAACCCATCATGTCAATGTTTTAATCTCTCTCATTCCACTGGATTCCTCAACCCAGCACGTAATCTAAGCACTGATGAATGAATCTGGTGAATTTTAAATTTTCTGAAATCATGCAGCCTCTGAGTTCCCAATTCTTTATGGGATTCATATTTATTTTATTTTAGTCAAATATAATCTCCTACTTCTAAGGGAAAAAAATTAAGGAAAACTTATCAGAGAAGCTCATGAAGTCAGAGAGCCTCCTGAACATCAAACAGCTCTTACCAAAGTACACTTTGATGAGTTAAGTGCAGAGAAATAAGAAACATATGGATTCCATTTTCCCTCTGGACGCACAAGGGTTTTAAAATTAAAAGGAAGAGGGTATGGAGAAATATGTTTTGCGTTTTGTGGGACCTCCAACACTTGAAAATAGTTCAAGATGTTGACTCAATAGAAGGATGTGATGGGGCTCACCAATCCCTATTTGTTTCAATCACTAAATGCCCGGAGACCTCCAGGGAGAAACACTCACAGGGAAGTACTGCCTTCAGAAGCCGGATAAAGTTACAGCCTTCATTCCCACTTCAGAGCCCAAGTTGACAAAGAAAGCAGCAATCAGATCTTTGGATCATAGATTTTGAGATGAAGTGAATGACCCTTGAGATCATCTAGGTCACAGGGAGATAGGCTCACAGCCATGAGCCCTAGGAGGGCCCTGAGAGGTCTTTTTACAGATGAGGAAACTAAGGCACAGAGAAATAAAATTATTTGCCCACTAACTCAAAGCTGGTTAGTTTCTGAGGAAAGATTAGAACTCAGATTTTTTTGATTTTGAATTCAGTGCTCTCTATTATTCAACTTCTTCATTTTAGCGATGAAGAAAAATGAGACTGAAGTAATTTGTCAAAGGTCATTAAGGTGGTGAGGGCAGAGCTGGAATGGATGCTTTTAGAACAAGAATTTATTAAGTTTTCTTTGTAAGCATTTACATCCCAGAAATCTCAAATGTTAAAAATCAAGGCTAAAATTTATTTGCTTTGTTCATTACCTAGATTTTAGAATGGGTTAATAATACAGATTAAATTTTAAATGTGCCTAAAGAACAGTTTTGTTTTATTTATATCACAATGTGTGTGCTAAACATTTACCAGCACATCCCTTGATTGAAAGGGACTTTGGAAGTCATTTATTCTTTATCTTTCATTCTACAAGGAAGAAAGCTAGGACTAGAGGGGTTAATTGAAATCTCCAAGATCACACAAGTGACCATGGCAAAGCTAATATTCCAACTCAGAAATTCAGAGTTCATGATGAACGGTCTTCCAACTCCCTCCCTTCTCTCTTCTCTTGAATTAGATGGACCAGGATCAAGGTTTATTCTATTCAATATGGATGACATTCACTTCCTATTCTGACCAAGTTTACCTACCCATCAAATTCACATTCTCTCCCTCTCTGTCTTCTGAGCCATCAAAAACTGGATTGTCCCAGGCCATCTGAACTTCTAATTCTGGGCACATGACTCCTTTGGGACATTTAACATTTATGAGTTCATTTGATCATTACAGCAAACACAAGGGGCAAGTATCATCAGTCCCATTTTATGGATGAGGAAACAGACTTAAGAAAGCCAAAATGATTTTTCCATTTGATAATAGACAATAGCTAATCCATCATCAAACATGTTATTAAGAACTCACTATATGCCAGTCACTCTGCTAAGCATTGGAGATACAAAATTCCAAAATAATCCCTGTTCTCAAGGAACTAACACAGTAAAGTAAGATTGTAAAAGCCAGAGACAAGATTGAAATCTCAGCCTCTTGGAACCAAATGTTTGATTCTTTCTTCTAAATCATACTTCTTTTATTTTAAAATAATATTTCAATTATTCAAATTACATGTAAAAACAATTGTAAAAATTTATTAACTTTTTTTTTGATTTCTAAAATTGTCTCCCTCCATTTCTTTACTCCCCACGTCCTCGAAAGGAAAAAAAATTTTATTGAAGCTTTTTATATTCAAAACATATGCAAGAATAATTTTTAACATTGACCCTTGTAAAACCTTGTGTTCCAACTTCCCCCACCCCCATCTCCTCATCCCCTCCCCTAGATGGCAAGTAATCCAATATATGTTAAATATATATGTAAATAGAATACATGTTTATACAATTATCTTGCTGCACAAGAAAAATCTGCTCAAAAAAGAAGGAAAATGAGAAAGGAAAATAAAGTTCAAGCAAACAACAAAAGAAGTAAAAATGCTATATTGTCCACACTCAGAAGGTAAGAATTTTAAATAGGAATTACATCATGCTCCTTTTCAATACAAAAAACCCCACCTGCTACATGAAACTCAATGCAAACTGAATTTGGGTACATTTAATTTCAAAGAAACCTTCCTCTCACTCTGTATCTGGAGTTAAAAAATAGTCTAGAAATTTGTATAAACTGCCCCACATGTCTGGAATTCACTTACTCCTTATCTCTATCTCCTAATTTCTTTTCAACTAAAATTCCATCTTCTAGGAGAAATCTTTCCTGATACATTCCCTCTGAAATGATCTCCATTTTATGCTGTCTATAATTTGTTTGTATATAATTGTGTGCCATCTGTCCTTTAGACTGGGAGCTCCTCAAGAGCAGGGACTACCTTCTGCCTTTCTTTGTATCTTCAATGTTTAGCACAATGCCTGGCACTTATTAGGCACTTACTAAATGCTTATTGATTACGTGAATGAAGAAAGCAAATTCAGACTCAAATTTAAAAAGTCATCAGAACAATGCAGTCTGGGTTGCAACTACTTTTACCCAGAATGACAAATGGGAAAATGCATTGAAGTAGCGATATGAATAAGAATGCAGATGACTACAGAAAAAGAACAGAGATGCATTCATATCTCTAAGGCAGAGATCCAGATAGTCACATTTCATGCAGAACTACAAGATAAAGTAGAGGAGGAGGACATATGGAGGCCATTTTGTAATGTAGATGGATTGTCTTTTGAGTTAAGGCAAACTTTGGAACAACGGATAAAGCGTGGACTAATCGATGATAGAATGGACAAGCAATAGCAAGATACATCAATCGATCGCCCCTCATCAATGACTGGTCATGAATCACTGGTTACCTCTGAGAGCCTGTTCTTGCTGAGCTAATCAAAAGCAAAAGACTATAGTTCACAGTCCTTGAGTGGGAATACAGATATAGCAACCTCACCCACATCTCCCCCCTCTCCCGAGAGGGAGTGGGGAAGGGGATAGTGCTCCAAAAATTCTGCTGAAGTATGGTGGTGTGGGTGCAGGTGGAGAAAAAGGCACTTAAAATCAATTTTTCCTACACATGTTTTTCTTCCCATGAAAAGAGAATGCTAATTAATCGTTTGTAGCCAGGCACAGGGAACTGATGGATGTTAATGAGCATGAAGTCATCATTAATGGGGCATAGCATTAACCTAATCCGGGCCCTCACTGCTGCTTGACAATCCATCTAGACTTCTCTTGCTGTGGCCCTATGATTTTCCAAAGTAAGTGCAAACCTTTTTATTCTCTCCTCATGTACTGCTCCTTCCCTTCAACTACACTTATATATATGTACCTTAATGCACTAGGAAGACTGAGTCCATCCAGCAGGTGTTCCCTTCCCCCAAATTGGATGTTAGCATTGAGGACAAAAAGACTTCAACTCAAATCTTGCCTCAGACATTTATTAGCCATGTGGGCCATTTACTTAATTTCTCTCCCGGTCTCAGTGCTTTCATCTGTAAAATGGGAGTGATAATAGGACCTACTTCATGGGATTGCTGCAAAGATCAAATGAGATTTTATATATATATATATATATATATATATATATATATATATACACACACACACACACACACACACACACACACATATATATATAAAAGTATATGTGTGTATGTATATGTGTGCATATAAATATATACCATCAAATGTACATTTTGTATATAGACATATATATATATACATATACACCATATACAAATACACATACATACAGATATTATGTATATTAAATACAAATAGGTATGTATGGATCTACATACAAGGATACATTTTGTAAACCTTAAGGTGCTATAAAATATTATTTTTTATTCATTGGTATAGGAAGATGTAAGGTAGAATAAATATTCCATTGATACAGGGGATTCTGTGATGAGAAAACTCTAGCATCCAAAGAAAACATTTTCCTTAAAACTTAAAAGTCTTTTAAAAAAGTACAATAATCATATCTGAATTTGTAAAATGTATACAATTTTATTTTATTTTTTTACTGAGGCAATTGGGGTTAAGTGACTTGCACAGGATCTTACAGCTAGGAAGTATGTGGTGTCTGAGACTGGATTTGAACTCAGGTCCTCCTGACTTCAGGGCTAGTGCTCTATCTACTGTGTCATCTAGCTGCCCCAATTTATACAATTTTAAAATTTAAAAAAACCGAAATTTGTAGTGATGAACTCAAATAAAAATGTGTACTAAATCATATGTAAGGATCCTCATGGGCTACAGATTGAATGAAAAAAAACAAAAGTGACCATTATCTAGGTTTGTTAGTTTTTCTTTATTTTCTTAAATATCTCTCAGTTAAATGTTAATTTGTATGCTTGATATTGCTGTTCTAAATGGAAATTTAGAAAAAAAAATCCCTCACAAAAAAATTTTGAAATGAAAATGTATCTCCTACGTCTTCCTTCTCTTGTTGTCTAGAATATTTTCTTGCTGGATTTTATAGTCTTAGCGATTTTCCTAGAGGAGCTCTAAGAGATTGGATTCTTGTCCAGATTCACTCAGCCAGTTCATGCCAGGGGCTGGACTTGACCTGTTTTCCTGGCTCTCAACTAAATTCTCTATCTACTAATAGGGAATATACTACGCTTTAATACTTCTAGGATCAAATATAAACTCTTTTATTTGTTTTAAAGCTTTTCACAGCCTGATCCCTAGCAACTTTCCAGTCTTCTTACATTCCCTCTATAGTTCCGCCATATTGGCTTTCCTGTTCTTCAGAGAAGATATTTTACTTTCCATCAGTGTGCATAGTATCAACTGACTATCCTCCATACTTAGAATGTCTAATTCTTTGCCTCCCCACTTTTGCTCGTCTGGTATCCTGGCTTTTTTCCGTGCCACCTTCTACATAAAGTGTTTCCTGCTCCCTTGGTTCCCAGCTCCTCATGCTTCTCTGTACCAAAATGAGTTAAACATATAGCTTGTATAGTCTAGTATATATGCCTATTCTCCTCTACAATAGAATGTAACTTTTGTCTCTGCGTCCCAGCACTTAGCACAGAGCCTGAAATACTGTTAGCTAATTAGTGGATTCTGGTTGATTAACTTTTTGACCCCTCTCTTTTCAGATCACAGGAGGAGGACCCCCATTCTTGGCTATGGTAAATCCCACTCTATCCTTCTTGTGATTGCCATATGAATCTTTCTTACTTGGACCTGTTATTTCATTTGCCTTACTCAAATATTTTCAGAGACTTATTTTTGCCAATTCAAAAAAATTCAAATTCCTCTTCTAGACATTTAGGGTTTCCACCATCTGGAGCCACCCTACTTCCCCACCCTTATTTTCTAGTATACTTATGTCTTATCATGAGCTGTATTATGTATCCAAACTTGACTCTTCCATCTACTAAACATGGCATACACTTTCCCACGTCCATGCTTTTTGCCAGAGGTTTTACTTCTGATTGGAAATTAGCTCCCTCTCAATATTTGAATTTCGTACTGGTCTCTAATATCCAACTCAGATACCATCTATTCCTTCAAGCTTTTACTTGATTCCCTCAGTTTAGAATTATGGTAATGAGGGTCAAGAAGATAGATCACTTGCCTAAGATCACACAAGTGGTAAGTGTCAAAGGTAGGATTTGAACTCAGGTTCTTCCAGAGCCAATGTTCTTTTTACTATTTTGCACGGCCTCCAGGAATACACAGAATTCTCTGTTTTGTGCCTCTTCTCTAAAACTCATCATCTTAGATCCCTGGAGCATGGAGACTTAAATGAGTTGTCCAGGGTCACATAGCCAATATGTGTCTGAGGCAGGACTAGAATGTGGTCCTCTCTAGTTTGATCTCTAGCCATTGTTTTGTGTTGCAGAGAAGATACCAGCCTAGATCAGAACGGGGACTTTCCTCATCAGGGAATGCCCTGTAACAATGAAATCATAGGTCTAGATCAGACCTTGATTGAAAAAATGAAGCATGATGCCTACCTCCTGCCAGAGAATTGCTGGACATTAAAGACATAATGAGACATACATTTTGGGATGTAGCCAAAGTGAGAAATTGTTTTGCTAGACTGTGAATATTTGTTACGAGAATTTTCTTTTATTTTCATTTTTTCTATTCAATAAGGGGGAAGGGGACAAAGAAAAAATAAGCAAAATCAGAGAGAGAGGGGAAAGAAAGGGGAGAGAGAGAGGGAGAGGAAGAGGGAGAAGGAGAGAAAGAGGGAGGAAGGAGAGGAGATAGGGGAGAGAGAGATATATAAAAAGACTAGAGGCAGTAGAGAGAGGGAGAGAGATAAAAAGAGACAGACACAGAGAGAAGCAGACAATCAGACACAGACACACAGAGAAAGAGACACAGACACAAAGAGAGATGGAGACAGAGACAAAAAGAGAAACACAGAGAGAGAAAAGAGAAAACAAAAGAGAGAAAGAGAGATAGAGACAGAGATAAACATAAAGATAGAGAGGTAGAGACAGACAGAAAGAGAAACAGAGAGAAAAGAGAGAAAAAAAGAGAAAATGAGAAATACAGAGAGAGACAAGAGACAGAGAAACACACAGAGAGAATGAGACAGAGAGAAATTAATACAGAGACAGAAGAGAGATAGAGACAAATTCAGACAGACACAGAAATAGAATGAGAGAGGGGGGAGAGGAGAGTGGGGAAGAAGGGAAAGAGGGAGGGAGGGAGAGGGAGAGGGAGAGGGAGATTATAGGTCTAGGTACAGTTCCTATTCCTTAATACACTCATGTATTATTTTGCACCGCAGTTGTGTTTGCACCCTATCTCTTCAACAGACTGTGTGCCATAAAACAAGGAACTATATCTACTTATAATTCTTATCTCATCCAGTACTTACAATTAGGTTCTCTGCAGAACATAATTATTTAAATATTGAATTATACTGAATTGAATAGTAAGGAAAAGCCATATTCCTGCTATCCACAGCTAATCATGAGATCCGTTAACTGCAGATAATATGCCTGATAAAGTAGGAATGCCCTTCAGACCCTACTTTTAATACTTTTACTTCCTCTAGGAAATAAAATAGCATTCCCTTCAATATAATACTTATTAAAATACAAACCTACTACAATGATGATTAGGCTTCAGGGTATGGCAGAAATACCATTGGGTTGTAGTCACAGCTTTGTTGTGTGGCCATTTGCAAGTCTCTTAACCACTCTAAGCCTCCTCTCCCCTATCTGTAAAGTGTGGATATTAATTCCTGTCTACCAACCTCATGAAGTTATTGTGAGATTTAATTGATATAATAAATGGAAAGCACTTTGGAATTGCCAAGTACTATATGAATGTGAGCCATATCATCTAATTTAAGTGAAATTATCTCTTCAATGATTCAAGTGTATATTATTCAAACTGTGTACTTTCCCTTCACTGATGCAGTCCCAAATTTTCTATGACTTAAAAGATGGTCATTGAAAGGTGCTCTTATCACAAATGGTATCAACTGGTGTCCAATCTGTTGATGATTCTTTCTGAAATCAGGTACATGGCCATCAGTTAGGTAGTGGTCATTTAGTTCATCATCTGCTTTGCTCAAAACCCTTCTGGCTTGGTTATAATCTGACATAAATATTTAAGAACCCAGGTTCTCCTCTATACCAGTCATCAGTGAAGTATTTTATTGAATAGAAATTTTTTTAATCACTAAACTTTTCAATCCACAATTAATGCTTTGTTTTCCCAGCAGAATCGTGGCTATTTCCCATTAAAAAGGACTTCATACTCATTAGCATCCTTCAATTAGTCCAGTCTAGCTACAAAAGACTAATTAGTTCTTATCTGTAAGTTATCACTAATCAAGTTCCTGTCAAACTGCCCTTAATGAGGTACATTACAAAGAATATCAGCACCTAAGAGAAATACCAAGTAGCTATTAAATGCTTAAAAGCAGATAACTTCTTATCTGTAAGGTGTTTGTTTGCCTTTAGATTTCTCTAGGGAGTTTCTTTATAATGGACATTCTGCTAAAGAATTTGTATCAAAGTTAGATTGTTAGCACAAATCAGGTCAAAAAAAAATAAAGAACATTTCAAAGCTTCCCTTTCGGCATAATATAAAGCTTAAAAGTAGAACAATATTTGGTTCATTTCTAGCTTACTAAATAAGAAATACAAGATACATTCAACCACCATCATATTTTCTTTGTTGGAAGCCCCAAGGAACTTTTATTGTTACTGTCCTTGTTTTGATGGGGGAAGACATGAGTGTAATAGATAGACTCTAATATCCTTTCAATGGGTTGGAAATATTGACCAAACATCTTTGACTTCCCTTGAGCCAGTAGGTGGAGGTGAGGAGAGAAAGCATTCTAAGCATGGAGGACAGCCTGAGAAAATACCCAGAGCTAAGCAATAATTCAGGGAAGAGCCAAGAAACCAGAATCACTGGACTGAAGAATACCTGCTGGAATGTAGGATATAAGAAGATTGGAAAGGTAGAGAGAAGGAATTGTAGATGATGAGAGGCCTTGGATGCCAGAGTATTTAGTCTTGTTTTGTTTTTGCTTTTCTTTTTAATATGGACATACAATTCTTGGACTTGAACTTTAGGAAAATCATAAGAGATTTATGGCCAGCATTCCAACCAGCAAGATACTGCAATAGCCCAGGCATGTGAACATGAGGGTCTGTGCCAGTGTGGTAGAAGTATTACTAGAAAGAAGGGGGTGTATTTGAGGTACATTGCAAATTTATAGACTTTGGTAACATTAGATGGGAGTGAGAAGTAGGTTACAAACTATGGGGACTAGGAAGATGGCAGGTGAAAGCTTGGAAGGGAGGAATTTAGGCTTATCCTGGCTTTGCTACTAGCTACTTGTGTGACTTTGAACAAGTCACTCTATGTAGTTCAATTTCTTAAAATAAAAAAATAAATAAAATGGGTTTGCCTAGATCTAAAGTCCTATCCAGCTCTAAACCTCTGATCTTGATTTAGCCACCAGGAATTACTAAATCTACCTATATTCACTCAGGTAGTTATCTGATCCACCCCACAGCAAGACTCACTAAGGGGAAATGGCTCTCAGACAAATAGTTATTTCTATCCACTAGTTTTACTCCTCTTGGGAGTAGCAGTGTCCATCTCATTAGTCAAGGCTAAATGTAAAAATTTATCTAACTAGATTTTTATAGCTCATAACCTCCCATAATGAGATAAATCCATATTCTCTTTTCTTTTGCAGTTTTGTCATTTATTTTCACTTGGTATAATCTAATAGAGTCAATCTCACAAGCATAGTTGAGCCTATATGGGTCTTTATGTAATACTCAGAGAAGTATAAGAAATCAAATCAAATGTATTCAAACAATTATCAATCCCACAAGTACAGTTTGATCATTTATAGGTCTTTAGGTAATGCCCATAGAAGTATAAAATAGCAAATCAAATGTATTCAAACAATTAGCATGTCTGCAGCATGCTTTCCCCAGATAGATAGTCCTTCAGCAGATAATAAGCAGAAGAAATGCAAGAATTCCAAGTACATAATTCAGGTCCTTGGACTACATCTTCCCATTAAGCACTCGCTTCTACCATGAGGTGGCAAGCATCCACAAATCCTGTTTCAATCCACAAACTGGGTCAATGGTCAATCAGTTGTGGGGCTGATGATCCAGGGTAATACAGCTGGTTTCTATCTCTTCCTTGGCTGCATCTAACAGTGATCCTCAAACTTTTTAAATAAGAGGCCAGTTCACTGTCCCTCAAACTGTTGGAAGGCCGGACTAGAGTAAAAACAAAAACTCACACTGTCTCCACCCCTCAGCCCATTTGCCATAACCTGGTTGGCCGTATAAGCATCCTCAGCCGCTGCATCTGGCCCTCAGGACATAGTTTGAGAACCTCTGAATTATATAATTTTGATTCAGAGGTTTAGTCCTCTTCTTCCTTTTACTTCCTCAGCAATCCCCTCTCTTGGATATTGTGCTCCCTTGTGCCTCAGGTTTCCCTGCTTATCATTTAACTAATTCTCTCCTTTTTCCTCCATAGATGTTCATAATTCCAGAACAGGGACTCTTAAGTGGGGTCTGTGGATTTATCATATTCAAAAAAAATTTTCCCCCTGAGGCTGGGGTTAAGTGACTTGCCCAGGGTCACACAGCTAGGAAGTGTCAAGTGTCTGAGACCAGATTTGAACTCTAGTCCTCCTGAATTCAAGACTGGTGCTCTATCCACTTCACCACCTAGCTGCCCCCCCAAAAAATTTTTTATAACACTATTGGTAGAAATACACCAAATAGACACCAAAATAGAATAAAAACACTTGTTCTACAGTTAAAAGTATTCCAAAGACCATCTGGTCCTTCTCCCTCTTCATATTGATGAAGAAACTGGGGTCCCATCTCAGCATAAGATCATACCTTGAATTAGAAAGGATGTCAGAGACTACCTAGTACAACCTCATAATTTTACAGATTGAGGCCCATCAAGATTGTCTAGATATTAAGTGCAATTCTTCAGATTCAATTGCAATAAACTTCCTCACTATCTTAGTCTTATCATGGAAAAGTGTCAGCAGGACCAAAGGCATCTATTATTTTCATCCTGCCCTCTAGGCCTTTCAACTTAAGTTCATCCCCTCCCCAAATTCTCTCTCACATACTGCCCAGTTACTTGATTTGGGATAAGTCAATTCATTTTTTCTTTTACTCAGTTTCCATATCTATAAAATAAGAGGGTTGAACTTGACTGTCTCTAAGATAGTTTTTCATTGGGCAGTTAGGTGGCACCACAATGGATAGAGCATTGGCGTGGAGTCAGGTTCCTCAAACATCAGCTGTGTGACCCTGGATAAGTCACTTAACCCTGTTTGCCTCAGTTTCCTCATCCAGCTAAATCAATCTGGAGAAAGAAGGACAAGCTACTCTACAATCTTTGCCAAGAAGACTCCCTAACGGATCATGAAAAGTCAGACACAGCTGAAAAAACACGACCACAACAAAGATCTTTTCTTAGTTCTAAATCTATCATCTTCTAGCTCATTATTTCTGACTGTGCCCTTCCCCTGAAATGATCTTGACTTTCACATTTTCTGACTCTCTTTCTTTGTTAGTGCAGCACAATTCCTATAGACATTTTCTTCTCCCTGGAACTCCCCACTCCATTATACTTATATTCCCTGAACGTACTACCAATATTTGAGATGTGGTTTTAAAGCCACATCTTTGAAACTTATTTTAAACAACTTAGAAGTATTTATAACCATTGTATGGACATATATTATGAAATTAGAGGCAGTCGGGTGATACAATAGTGCATTGGACCTGGAATTAGGAAGATGTGAATTCAAATAGAGCTTCAGACATTTATTAGCTGTGAGACCTCTCTGGGGATTGGGCCTTTGGGTCCCACTCTGGCTTCTGATCTGTCCCATGCTAAATACTTAATGCAAACCTCTTAAGTCAGAGAATAATCTTTGGAAAAATTCTTAGGTAAAGCCAGGTTGTCTTCCACTGAAAAAAGGTCAAGCTATGTTTCCGATAGTACTTTAGAAAAATCAATACTGACATGTTTTTACTGAAAAATCCATCTCTGAGTTTAGGTAATGAAACAAATGCACAGCACTTCTTATTATAAACCTCTTGGGATATCAGAATCATAGAATTTCAGGGACTCAGAAGGTACCAGAGGGCACAGAAACCAATCTGGTCTAGTCTTAGTCTTTTTAATTAGACCTTCTCTAAGCAAGCCATATCCACTCCATTTATCTTCTTGGAGGCAATTCGGTACAACGGACACAACATTACATTTAGCATAAGGACACCTAAGTTCACATCTCAACTCAGATAATGAATAACAGTATAGTCCTAGGCAAGTAACTTAACCTCTTAGTGCCTCAGTTTCCTCATTTATTAAATGAGAAGGTTGAAACTGATGGCCTTTGATGACCTTAAGGGCTTTTAAGCTTTCTTCCAGTTCTAAATTTATTTTCCCATGAAATCCAATCAGTCTTTCTGGACCTCAGTTTCTACATCTATAATATAAGGGCATTGGACTCCATGACTTCTAAATTCCTTTTCTTTCTCTAAATCTATGCTTTCAAATTGCTTAACCTTTCTGTCCCTCTATTTCTTCATCTATAAAATTATGGGTTTAGACTCAATGCTCTTTAAAATTTCTTTCAGCTCTAAATCACTGAGATTGCAATCCCTTGACATTCTACTTTACAAGTGGTTATCCAGACTTTCTTGGAGACCGCCAAGGAGGAGGGAAGTCATCACCTTGCAAGTTACTGTCTCCAATCTATTTGCCAATAGCTCAATTTGTATGGAACCTGTATCAAACAAAAATACATATCCATCTAGCAGCCAGTCTATGGGACCTAGATTAATTTAGTTTTTGTTTTCCTGGCAGGCGTTAAGTGGTCTAAAATACACTCCTGTGATTGGGTGTCAGTGAATGTACCTTCCCCAAACACACACACACACACACACACACACACACACACACACACACACACACACACCCCATTTTGTTTTTAGTGCAAATCTAAAAACCTATTTCCTATGAACAGCCATGACCCACCATTTCCCATTTCTACCCCTCTCTACCCTCACTCCACAACTCTAAGTAAATCTGCCTGAGAAATCAGAATCCTGGTTCCTCCAGCAGCCTACCTTCTTTGGGAACCACTGACCCGTAGCATCTCCACCAATGCTTTGACAAGCTATGGTACAACCTCAGCAGGGGCGGGTGATCCATTAAAAGCTGGAGTTGTGAAACTCTTTAGATGAGGCTTGTCCCTGCTCAGAGTAATTAATTCTTTGACTGCCACACTGGGATGCAGTGAATGAAAACATACTCTCAGGAGTAACAATTATGCTAATGGTAAGAAGCCAGTGAGACAAAGACCACAACAGCTTTGCTGAATTGAGCTAGGTTTTCTGTATGTACAACCAGTGGCTCCATACACACGCATCAGGAAAGCAACCAAGTGGGGAAGAAATCAAGCCTTTAGTGAAGGGGCTTACTTATTCTATCAGTGCATGTGCATGTGTGTGCGTGTGTGTGTGTGTGTGTGTATGTGTGTGTGTGTGTGTGTGTGTGTCTGTGTCTGTGTGTAGGAGAAAGAAATCCTTCAGGACAGGGAGTTTTAACCTAGAGTTTACAGGCACCAAAAGGGCATATGGCTAGGTTTTAAGGGGTCTGTGAATTTGGATAAAGAAAAGAATTTGGATGACAAATTCTTTTTAGATGACATTTTTCTTTTCATTTACTTCTAAAGGAAATTTGGCATTTCCTTCAATCAAAAAGGTCAAAAGTATACAGCAGAAGATAAAAGAAAAATGAGAAGGAAGCACAGAAAAGCAGACTCCCTTTGAAAATAATTTGTAATATTTATTATGTAATTTTTCACAAAAAATTAAAATGTGAAATGGAAATGCATCATTTTATACTGAATCCTCTTATGTTATTCTATGTACATGGATATTTTTGTCTTTTTACATTTGAGTTCAAAATAAATAATTTTCTAATTTAAAACAGAAAATATAATTATATAATATTATATATATAATTAAATTAAATTAGATATATTAATATATAGATATTATAAAATTAATATGTACTATAAATATATAATACAAATTTAAAATATACATATATATATGTATATATGTGTGTATGTGTATGTGTATATACATATAAACATGGTTCTTAGAAGAATTGCCTAGGCTTCACCACACTGGCAAAGGTATCCACAATACAGAAGAACCTCTATTCTTGAGTCTACATTGTCTACATTATTACTTTCTCCTTCACATATACACATGTGTACAATGCACATACATGCACACATGCACATACACACTCATAGAATAAGTAAGCCCCTTCACTAAAGGCTAGATTTCTTCCCCACTTTGTTTTCCCCCCTGATATATGTATATGGAAGCACTAGTTGTACATACAGAAAACCTAACTCAATTCAGCAAAGCTGAATCTATATTATTTGATAATATAGCAGATGTAATTGGGTAAAATCAGATTAATTTCCTGAATAAAGAAAAAAAAATCCCAATAAACTGGAACTAGGGCTAGTATGGCTGCTAATTGCCTTTTCAATTGGACCTATCTGTGGTATTACTGATTCAGTGTCCTGACAAATGAAAAAACTCCCTTTACTGATGCACAAAGCCACCCTCTCTGAGATACAGTTTGAGAGAGTAGCCTTAGAAGATTGAGAAACTAAAGGATGATTCCAAGTTTCTGGGCCAGATCAAAGCAGAGGCAGGGCTTAAACCTAGATTCCCCTATCTCCAAGGTCAATTTTCTCTCCAATAGATCATGGTGCTTTTGTGTATTCTTATTTTTATTAACTCAATTACCAAACAGCTTGGTATGGTGGGTGGAGAACTGAACCAAGTCAGAAATTCAAGTTCTCTTTATTACTCTGGGCAATCCCATCAACCTCTCAGTACCCTAAACAAGACTCTAAGAGGTGATAGCTGAGAAGGTATTGATTTTCATGAGAGAGGAATTTCCTCTCTTGAACCTACCTATTGATAAAATAATAAAACTAGTAAATAATAATAATATAGAAGGTAATAAACATTTATATACCACCTACTGTATACCAGGTTATGATACTAAATCCTGTAAAAGTATTATCTCATTTGATCTTCACAGTAACCTTTGAGGAAGGTTCTATTTTACAATTGAGGAAACTGAAGCAAATTAAGATGGAGTGATTTGCCTGGGGTCACACAGTGATGTATGAAGTGTCTTTGGCTGAATTAGAACTCAGGTTTTCCTAACTCCCAATTAGTGCTTTCAATAATTCTATGATCATCCATCACTGAAGCCCTTTTCTGATGCCATGTTATGCCAACAGATGATGATTCTAGGTTACCAAGGGAGATGAGAGCAGAGGACACCCCCCAAACAAGTTTTGCCAAAGTTTCAAACCTGGGCCAAGGGATAGACTATTAAGGACCATAGTAGATTATAGTGGCTCTTGTCTTTTGAAGAGGCAGCTAGGTGGCAGAGGGGATGGCATGCTGATTGTTGTTGCTCAGTCATTTTCAGCTGTCTGACTCTTCCTGACCTTGTGGACAATAGCACACCAGGCCCTTCTATCCTCCACTGTTTCTTGAAGTCTGTCCAAGTTCATGGTCATTGTTTCCATTACACTATCTATCCATCCCACTCTCTACCATCCCCTTCTCCTTTTGTTTTCAATCTTGTCCAGCATCAGGGTCTTTCCCAATGAGTCCCCTCTACTTATTACATGTCCAAAGTATTTAAACTTCAGTTTCAGTCTTTGACCTTCCACTGAATAGCCTGAATTAATTTCTTTAAGTATTGATTTATTTGATCTCTTTGCTATTCAAAGAACTTTCAAAAGTCTTCTCCAGCACCACAATTAGAAAGCATTGATTTTGCGGTGCTCACATTTCCTTAGAGTCCAATTCTCAAAGCCATACATTGCTACTGGAAAAACCACAGTTTTTCTTTTTTAAAATTAATTAATTTATTTTTGGAAAAGCCATGGTTTTGACTCTATGGACCTTTGTCAGCAAGATGATGTCTCTGCTTTTTGTATTCTGTATAGATTTGCCATAATTTCCCTTCCAAAGAGCAAACATATTTTAATTTCATGACTACAGTCACTATCTTCAGTGATATTTCAACCCAAGACTCCATTTCTGCTCCCTTGATTTGCCAGAATTATGCAACGACCAGTTGCCAAGATCTTAGTTTTTGATTGTTTGTTTTTTATGTTAAGCTTCAAGCCAGCTTTTCTTCTCTCCTCTTTCATCCTCATCAAGAGGCATCTTAATTCCTCTATACTTTCTGCCATCAGAGTGGTATCATCTGCATATCTCAGATTGTTCATATTTCTCCCACCCACATTAATTCCAGCTTTTGATTCATCCACCCTGGGATTTTGCATGAAATTAATAATGAAAATAATTAAGTTAAATAAATGATGTAACAATATGCAGCCTTGTTGTACTCCTTCCCAATCTTAAACCAATCAGTTGCTCCAGATTAGGTGCCAACCACTGCTTCTTTGACAACTAGGGGGAGCGGTAGATACAATGCTGATTTTATAGTTGGAAAGACTGATCTTCACAAGTTCAAATCCTGCTTCAGACACTCAATAGCAGTGTGAAATTGATCTAGTTACTTGACTTTGCCTTAGATTCTTCATCTGTAAAATGAACTGGAGAAGGAAATAGCAAACCCTTCTCCAGATATTTGCCAAGATGGTAAATATCCTCAAATGGGATCAGACATGACTGAGCAAAAAGAATCTCTTTTTGATCTGCATATAGGTTCCTCAGAAGACAAGAAAGATGATCTGGTACTCCAATCTCTTTGAGGACTTGCCATATTTTATTGTGATTCACACAGTCAAAGGCTTTAGTATAACCAATGAAGCAGAAGTAGACGATTTTCTCAACTCCTCTGCTTTCTTCTTAATCCAGCTAATATTAGCAAATTGTTCTGTAGTTCTTCTGCCTCTTTGAAAATCAACCTACTTTTCTGATAATTCTAAATTCACCTTTTGCTGAAGGCTACCTTGTAAAAACTTAAGAATAAACTGCTGTGTGAAGTGAACACAGTTATTTTGAAATTTGAATATTATTTGACTTTGCCCTTAGGACTGAGATATAAAGTGATCTTTCCCAGTCCAGCGGCCTCCTCTCCCCCCCTCCCCTTTCCAGGCTGGGGTTAAGTGACTTGCCCAGGGTCACACAGCTAGGAAGTGTTAAGTGTCTGAGACCAGATTTGAACTCGGGTCCTCCTGAATTCAGGGCTGGTGCTCTATCCACTGCGCCACCTAGCTGCCCTCGTGTTTTCCAAATTTGCTATTATATTAAGAATGACACTTTAAAAACAACATAATTTAAGATTTTAAATAGTTCAGATGGAATTCTATCACCTGCACTAGCCTTATCATTAGTAATGCTTCCTAGGGCCTGCTTGACTTTATTTTCCAGGACTCTAGATCAGTAAGCACACCATCATGGTTATTAGTGATGTTGAGACCTTTCTTACACAGTTCTTTTGTGTATTCTTGCCATCTTTTCTTAATTTCTTGCTTCTATTAAGTCCTTGCCTGCTAGACCTGAATTCAAATCCTGTTTCAGACATTTATTTATCTTAGGACTCTCAATATTAAATTCCTCATCTGTAAAATGATTTCTTCTTCACAAGATGGTGGTGAGAGTCAAATAAGATAAACCACATAAAGTGTTTTGTAAACTTTAAAACCTTAACAATAGTAATGAAGGGCTAGCTATTTACTAAGTTCAGGTAGGTTAATTACAAGATTGTTCAGAGACTTGGGATTAGGAAAACTGTCCAAGCCCATCAAAAAAGTGACAAAATTTTGGCAGCTCCTAGGTGGAAAGGGATATGATCAATGGCCAGGGTAAATCCCTTTAAGAGTAAAAATTTCAAGTTCAGGTTCTGTGTACTATGGCACCAGCTAGCTGCCCTCGATCATTTCTTCCATCAAAGCAGATAGGATAATAAGCTCAATCATAGACTTAGAGCTGGAAGGGAACTCGGAGGCCATCTATTCCAATTCTCCCATTTTACAAATGAGAAAACTGAGGCCCAAGGAGTTAAAGTGACTTGCCCTAAACATTTGGATAGAAAGTAGCACAGTTCAATTTCAGTCCCAATTTACATATGGGAGGGAACTTAAACTCCAGCCCTCCCATTTTACAGATGAGAAAACCAAGGCTTTGGAAGCTTAATTAATTGTTCCAGAGTCACAAATCAGTGTCAAAAGCAGGCAGGTCTTTCTGACTCTGAGAGCACTTATCTTTCTACTTTGTCATGCTGTTTTCCCAGAAGGTCACTAGAATCTTTACCATTAAATTATCTGAAATATTTTATTATGGATTTCTGATTTATTTAAATATACACAAATAATTTAATAAATATAATTCATTATATAAAATATTATACATATAAACAATTCATATGCAACAAATGTTAAACTTTAATTACATATACATTGCAACATAATTACATTATTATTTAAATGTTTATTACACAAGTTATATATGTGTATATGTATGTACACAATGCACATATTATTTGAATATTACACATTTTACTGCACATTATATATGTGTATATATCCACATATATATAATGCACACATAATTATATTAATGTTATATATATATACATATATATGCTGTCTATTATATATGTGTATATTTACTTACATGTGTTCAGATACATAATGCAATATACTTATATTTATATTATTTATATATATATACATATTTACTGCATTAATTACACATACATCTGCATAACACATACATACATGTAACTTTGGAGGAAATATAATGTCTCTGTCTACCTGCCATTATATGTATTCCTTTTTATCACTGCTTATGGAATGAATCCAATAATTTTTTTAAGGACAAAACCCCAACAAAGACCTACCCATAGAGTCAACAAGACAACTGTGAGATTCATTACACAGTCAGACATGGTGTTTTGGCTTCTAAGTAGGCAGAAGGCTGTAACATTAACACATGGTTCATTAGAGCAGAATTAGAGCCTGGTTATTCAGTACTCCAAAAATTAGGGATGGTCTGTATCAAGCTGATTTTCCCATGAAAACAGGGAGCCTCCAGTTCAACACTGGAAAATCACTAATTATGGTCTTGAACTTATTTATATGCAGAAAACACACCCTCTTTTCTCCTGTTAACTCTATACTATCTGAATGAAGAAGACTTTAAGCAAAGGCTAGATGATTACTTCAAGAGAAAATTATTTTTTCCCCTCTTTAGTTGAGAAAAAGATTTTTGTTTTGTTTTGTTTTTGAGATAAAGATTGTTAAGATATAGATTTTGAAATGTCTCCACATTTTTCTTTTTCTTTTTTTTTTTTCCCCTGAGTCTGGGGTTAAGTGACTTGCCCAGGATCACAAAGCTAGGAAGTGTTAAGTGTCTGAGATCATATTTGAACTCAGGTCCTCCTGAATGCAAGGCTGGTGCTCTATCCACTGCGCCATCTAGCTGCCCCCCACATTTTTCTTTTTCACAGAGCAGCATTTTGCTTACACGGCTCTGTATACAGTAGGTACCCAATGTATGCTTGTTGATTGAATGGTAACATCACATTTTCATCATTGTACAAATTATTCTATTTAATTCCTTCAACAATTCAGGTTTTATTCATCAAACAATAACTTCAAATTATTGTTGCAGATTTGTGACAGTTTGTTTTTTTTTTTTTAATTCTGTGGTCTATTTTAAAGGTATGACGGCTGATTAGGCCATTGCCAATCCCTTCATAACTTTGGTTCCTACTGAACTCTAAACCCAGGTTATTTCTCCGACCAATCTGTAAATAATTTTCCTTCCTCTGAAGTCTCATAGCCTTTTGCATTGTACACAGAATCCTCAAATCTCAGAGTTACAAAAGAACCCAGAAGACATTTAGACCAACCCACCTTGGGAAATGCATCTCTTCTCCACTATCTCATAGACAAGCAAAGGCCCTCAGTGAAGGGGTCCACGTTGTTTCCCAGTGTAGCCCATATACTTTTCAGCTGTGGAATGTTTGTCATGGGGCCCATATGGTCCTGTTAGATGAGTGTGCTCTATCTGGCCTGATCCACGTTTGATATACTCTTGCCATCTTTTTCCCCCTTTCTTGCAACCATATGTATAGCTTTCCCACCCTCCTTCCAGTTTTAGAGTCATAATCAAATGAATCCCATCACTACCACTTTATAGCCCATTCCTTTAGCTTTCTAAACTCTCATACCCATGCCATTCCATAGTCCTGGCCAATATTCTCCCTTGAGATTCCTCAGAGTTTATTCGATTTCATAGGCAACGAAGTTTTGGCCTTGTAGTCAGAAAGACCCCAGTTCAAATACTGTTTCAAATGCTTTATGGGTATGTCCCTTCCTCAGCTCTATTTTCCTTACTCATATTGAGAGAGACAGTAGATTCAGTAGTCTTAAAGGTGTCTTTCAGTTCTAAATTTAAGATCCAATGTATTTTCTTCTCCAACAGAATGCAAGTTCCCTGAGGGTAGGCACTGATCAGGTTTTTGTTTGTATCCCAAGCACTTAGCAAAGTGTCTGGCATATAGTAAGCACGTAATTTAAAAAAAATAATTCAATTTTATTCATTCCTTTTTGTATAATTCTAAGTTTTAACTTTTTGCTGACAATGAGCCAACATTTTCCTTCTTGTAAACTTCTTCTATTTCTCTTAATTCTTCCCTCTAAGGTCTTGATAAACAGAAATAATAAATGTCTTTTTCTTGGACAGCTTTTTCATCTCACCTGACAACTTAACAGTTTTATCTTTTTTTCTATTTATTTGTGCTTCTGACTTACCTCTTTGTGCTCTATTCTTATAGGCTGAGGAACAGGTTTTTTTTTTTTTTTTTAATTGATTCCTTGCTGTTCTGATTTTGTTCTTAGCAGGCGCTTAATAAAGCACATGACTAAGTTTTGGGGTTGGAATGATCCTTAACAGTCAGACATTCCAATCACCTCTTCAATATTTTGAATAAACAAATCTTTATTTCCAGTTCTGTGCTGAAGGAGAAACCTTCTACCTTAGAAATTATCCATTCCACTTTGGGAGAACACATATTATAAGGAAAGATTTCCCAACATCAACCTCTTTTCAACTATCAGACTCATTGCTCCTATTTCTTACTGCTGAGACAAAAACGATGAATCTAATCTTTCCTCCACAGGGCATATCTTCTAATATTTCAATGGTATTTATTGGGCCTGGCATTGAAAGCCCTAAAGGCAAAAAAAGAAAATAGACCTTGTTCCAAGGGATCTTTATTCAAGTGTTCACAAGGATACGCAGAAAAAGCAATAATGTCAAGATGGAGAGAGTGTTCCTAAATGAGGTAACTAGGAAAGCTATGGTAGAGAACCCAGCTTCTTAAACTGTGATTTGCAACCCTATATGGAGTCTTGTAGCTAAATGTGGCATCACAAAATTATGATTTGTTATCAGTAAATGTTTGATTTATATGCTTGTTTTATATTCCTGTATATCTGGGTTACATAAAAATGTCATGGGCAAAAAGGGGTTATTAGTGGGGAAAGTTTTTTTTTTTGGTATATCTACTTAATATACCTATTTCTCAGGGGAAAAGGTGTCAGAAATGGAAAAAATTGAAGAAGTCCTCTTTTATATTACTCTCCATGTATACTCTGCCTTATCAATGACCACCCTGAAATGAAGTGCCCAAAATAGTGTGACTGTTGTCTGACTAAAATAGAGTGTAACTACTATACACTACCACCTCCCTTTTCCACAATACTATGTTTCACCTTCTTATTTTGGATTCTTTTTTTATTATTTCAGTTTAGTTTTTTTTTTTTACAAAAAAATTATTCATGGGTAATTTTTCAGTATTGACAATTGTAAAATCTTTTGTTCCAACTTTTCCCTTCCTTCTCCCCACCCCTTCCCCCAGATGGCAGGTTGACCAATACATGTTAATATGTTAAAATATAAGTTACTTATTTTGTGATTCTTTGCCTCAAGTCTCTCCCCATTAAACTGTATACAGCAGTCATACTGATTTTCCTAAATTATGGATCTGATCATGTTACCCCTTATTCAATAAACATAAGTAGCTCTCTATCACTTCCAGGATAAAATATATAATTCTGTGTTTGGCACTTAAGATCATTCATAATCTGGCCCATTACTATCTTTTCATTCTTATACCTCATTGTTATTCTGTCATTTCAGTCATGTCCAATTCTTTGTGATCCCTTTTGAGGGTTTTCTTAGCAAAGATACTGGAATGGTTGGCCATTTCCTTCTCCAGTTCATTTTACAAAGGGAGAAGTGAGGCAAAGAGAATTAAGTTATTTGCTCAGGGCCAGATTTGAACTTATAAAGATGAATTGGGTCTTCTTGATTCCAAGTCCAGTGCTCTATCTACTGTATCACCTAGTTACGCTCTTACTTTTTTCTAAAATAATTGGGGAAGAGTAAAGTATATCTCTCAAGATACTCCATCTTGTTACTGTCTTTTCACTGATTATCCCCTCATGCCTAGAACAACATCCTTCCTCATATCTGTCTTCTGCCTTCCCTGATTTCCTTTAAGTATCAGGTAGATTCTTACCTTCTAAATGAAATTTTCCTTTCCCCACTCATCTCCCCACTGAGAGTGACTTTTCAGCTTATCTCTAGTTTATCCTGCCTGTATCATGGTGGTACATTTGTTTACACATAGTCTCCATTATTAGAAATGTAAGCTTCTTAAGAGCAGGGACTGTTTTTGCCTTTCTTTGTATTCCTAGGACTTAGCAAACTATCTGACATATAGTTGATATCATCAAGTGCTTATTGATTTGACCCGAATTGACTTGAGGCAGCTTATGGGCAAGAATAGTTCCCTAAACCCCTGCCCCCAGATCTTCTTCAGACAAATCCTGCCATATCTTTCCAATCTTGTATTTAGGTTAAGAACCAAAATGCAAAATATCTATTTACAAATGCAATGCTTTCCATTTATCCTTGTTGAATTTCATCTTACTAGATGGAAACCATCACTCTAGCCTGTTAAGATCTCACATCCAGATTGGAGATGACAAGTGTATCAGTTGTCCTGCCTAGCACTGAGTTGTTGACAAACATGATAAATGTGCTCTTTATGCTTTTATCCAAGTCATGGATAAAAAATGTTAAGCAGGATGGGATCAACCACAGATTCCAAAGTTATTTGATTGAACTTGAATTGACAAATGAACAAACCAATGTGGATAAATGGGATAGGTACTGAAAACTCACCAAGATAAAGCTAAAGAAAGTAAACAAATACACATTTTTGAGAGGAAAAGGAATCTATTTGATATAAATATTGAGAGTTGGACTTGTTAGAAAGATGGAGAAAATAGGAAAAAGTGAAGGTATATCTTTTTAGGACTTCTCTCTATATAGCATTTTAAACCAAATTTTATGAACAAAGTTTCAGCCCATGCAAATTGAATAGCAAGTATTTAATCAATATTTGCTGTAATCTGAGTGAGATCTGTTCATACAGTGATACCAGTTACTTAGAGGGACTGTGCAATCTCCTTCCAACTCTGGTTACCAGGAGCTTTGAAGAGAAGCCCTTTGTGTATGGAACAAAAACAGCACTGGCCCCAGAAGTAGGAGACCTCGGTTCAAATGATAATTCATAGCTGTGTGACTCCAAGCAGATCCCTTAACCTCTCTGATCCTTCTTTAGCTTTCCTGACAGGATTGGGCAATCCTTTCATTGGATGTGCATTTCATTTTATTTCCTTCCCAGTGAATGGGGCTTGATATATTTTAGGTCTTTCATCTCATCAGGATGGCTGGATGAAGTAAAAAGGAATCCCCAAGAAGGCTTTTCCTCTTTGTATACTGACTTCATCTCCTCTATGTACTGAAGAATGAACGTGCTTAAAATGCAGCAGGGGTGACTTCAGTCTGTTACAAGGAAGAAATTTCCCAATAGAGCACTTTGTTTTGTGACTCTCTACTGTGCTTGCCATTTAATGGTGTGTAATATAGTTCTCAGTGCTGGTCTCCCATCCTCCTCTGGCCCAGGAGCTCTTAACCTTTTTAGTACCATGGAGTCCCCTTGAGTGAGCTGATAAAGCTCATGGACTTCTCAGAAGCATGTCTAGAATGAAATACATAGGATTATAGAGAAAAACTAATTATATTGAAATAGCTATCAAAATAATTACAAAAACGCAATTACAGATTCTAGATGATAAACTCTTTATGGGTAAAGACCATCTAACATAAAAACTCTTTTTTTTCCTCCAGGGGTGAGCACAGTGCTCTGTACATAGTAGGTACTTAATTTTTGCTGAATAATAAATAACCTCCTTTTTATGATACCAGGGCCTTTGGATAGAAGCAGTGAGTTGGAGGGAAAAGAGCATATGACTTTGATTCAAATGCTAAACAATCACTTTAATTCTTTGAACATCAAATTTCAAATTCATTTAAATTATTGGCTTAAAACTACTCTGAGGCTTTTGGAACATGTTGTCTTTGGAGACTTAGCTTATTACCTTATCTGAAATTTGGAGAATGGAAGAATTCATTGGGAATCTTGAAGGTATTTCTAGAATGTAGAATGAAATGTGGATATTCAGTTTGCAGACTTTTGAAAAATTGTGATTAAAGCAAATTCCACATTTAATCCCAATATGGTGATGTCCAAGTTGTTAAATGCTTGAGCTACAAAAAATTTTTACTCAGAATCACTATTTCACAATAGCAGGAAATTACATGCAAGAGAACATATAGTCCAGGGCAATCAGCATCAAGAAATGTCCTTGTTAAAGCATCATTAATATGAAGTAGAGGCTCATTCAAGCTTTGAATAAACACCAAAATGGGGAATTTAAGTAGAATCAAGAATATAAATGCATTTTAGGGAGATTTCACACTGAAAGCCTTGCTGTACACATTCTCTAGAGGTGGGCAGTGTTTTTGATGCTTTCCATATATGCTTCCTGCTTTCTCACTGGTATTAAGCTAGAAATATATGGCTTCTTCAAGAGCCTTGGTTTCCTACACAATTAAAAATGACAATTCTGGCTTCTTATCTACAAGAAAAAGTGGGGAGAATAATTAGAGAATTATTGGAGATGTGTAGGAGGAAAAACACAATCTACATTATAGGTGTGCCCTGCTACACACCTACACACACACACACACACACACACACACGTATTTATGTATAAGTATGGATATGCATATTTGTATATATTAATTTCTACTGATATTTGAAATTTATACTATCTGAATTTCTAAATATGTACCTCCTTATGTACCATTTGTAGAAAGACATCCCTTGCAACAAAGAATCAAAAAGAAAGAGAGAGGGGAAACAATTTAGGAAAAAACTAAGCAACAAGGTATCCCAATTAGAGTGTCTATAATGTTCTGCTACCCCAGAAGGGAGGGAGGGGGCATTTTCTCATCCCTTCTTTAGATTCCTGTAGATTCTCTCTCTCTCTCTCTCTCTGTCTCTCTCTCTCTCACTCTCTGTCTCTCTGTCTCTGTCTCTCTGTCTCTCTCTCTCTCTCTCTCTCTCTCTCTCTCTCTCTCTCTCTCTCTCTCTCTCTCGTGTCCTCCTCTCCTCCTCTTCCTCAAGGTCAAAATAAAATACTAACAGCATTTACCTCGTGCAATTATTAGAAAAATCAAATAAGATAGTATACGCGATGCTTTGCAAATTTTAAAGTACTATGTAAATGCTGCCATCATCATCATTACCTTATAGACAGGATTTTTAGCCACATACAGGTGGGACTAGATGGTCCCTGAGTTCTCACCTAGTAATCCTAACACTTTATGTAATTATGTGTAATACCTCCCATATTGATGGATTTATGTTTCAAGATCATGACTGTCCTATGTTCTAAATCAAAAGAAAGGGGGAGATGTTAGGATTACTAGGTGAGAACTCAGGTTGTCTGGATAGTGACAAGGTGAGAATTCACCTAGTAATCCTAACACCTGAGGTCCCTTTAAACTGTGGGGTTCCATGATTTTGAAGGAAGGATTTCATCATTTTATTGATTGTCCTCATCACAAATAAGTTATCCCTAAAAGCTTATTTCAACCTGGGGATACTACAGTATCCCTCCGAAATATGATCTCCAAGTTAGGTCCTGGAAATTCCCTAGTTTGTTAGTGAGGGTGAACACTCTCTTCTTCCACATGATTCTGGATAACTTGGATTTCCTTTTTATAGAGGTATATGATGACTCCATGCTTGAGCAGTACAGGATTCTGTTTCTCATAGACAGTATAGGAGTATAGTCCCAGTTCAGTTCTATGATATCATATAAATATACAATTTTTGTAATGTCTGGGCTAGCTTTCTGGAGGTCCTTTGGACAGTCCTTGGTCTCAGCAGGATAGACACCACAAGAAAGGTCAAGAATAGAGTCTAGATTCTTTATTGTGGCCCAATCTTGATCTTAGTGCAGGAGGCATGAGAGCCACTACAAAGCTAGTCAAAGATAGACTGTCTCTCTTCCAGTCCTGGTGAGGTGAGACTCAAACCCATGTTTTCTGGGTTGTAAGCTAGCTTTACATAGACTAGGTTATTTCCAACTTACTATTTCATAACGATGATGATGAATTAGATTGATCATTTAACAACAGTAGGTGCCAGGCAGGGAAGTGAGAGGCCTGGATATTTTTTTTTTTTCATATTAAAAAAAGCTAACACTTAAAGGTGTTCAGAATTACTACTCTTATCTTTCCTATCTTTTTATGAATGAAGGGATTGTAGTGATTACCTAGTTCAAAATCTCCCCCCCCCCCCCAGTTTTAGAGATGAAGAAACTGAGTGCCACATAGATTAAGTGATTTATACAAAGTCAGTCAGGTAACAAGTATGAAAAGTGGGATTTCTGTGAATTTAAATCCACTTACTTTTCCCATTACATTTCATTGCATCTCAGGTCAATCCAAATCACTTTCCATCAAAGTAGTACCATCTGAGCTTGTACAATTAAGTGATTAATACTTTCAACAAATTATCATTCCATCACACTATTTTCTTTGGGGCTTCAGTAAAACCATTACATTAAGGAAAAGCAAATTTTGAATGGAATGAGTGGAAAGGCTGAGATGATGAAACTTAAAGATATTATCATTCTCCCTCTCTCTCCTTCCTCCTCCATCTCTGTCTCTGTCTCTCTTTCTCTCTATCTCTCTCTGTCTAATCTCTGTCTTTCTCTCCATCTCTCCCTCCCTCCTATTTCTCTCTCTCTCCCTCTCTCCCTCCCCCCTCTCTGTCTCTCTCTTCCCCTTCTCTCTTTCTCTCTCCAAAAACTATACAGTATCCTTTCCATCTTCATCCTGAACTATTCACTTTGAACTAAAACATCCTCCTTTCCCTCCTGTACAATGATATTGTTGCTCTGTTTTCTCAGCTTAGAAAGGAGATTTCTAGAAACCTGCTTGTTTTGCACTGTAAACATCATGTTCAGGCCGTCTACAAATTGCTTTTTAAGAGAATAACCTTAGTCAACATCCTCTCTGCAGAGCGATCGTTGCACATTAATATTATCAAGGTCACCCAGCCCAGTTTCTTCACTGCACTCAAAGTGGGGGAAAAAAGGGAAGGGAAAAAAAAAAAAAACTCTTGTTAAAAGAAAACATTAGCTGAGGGAAGGACTCCACAGCAGCAGAGTGTCCTGGGCAGGACCGGATACACTAACCCAGCTCTGGCAGGGCAAACACTCTGAACAGGAGGGTAGGGGGGTGGAGTGAGAAGGATCAAAGCAGAAAGAAAACAAAACCCAGCTGGTCATGAGATCTACCTTGGCCAGTCCAGCACAATTAGGCTGAAGGGCTTCCCACTGTTTCCCTAACTTTTGGAAGCACCCCATGGCCCAGAAGAAAAGGAAGAAGGAAATGTCTGTTGGGTGATCAAACACTTTTGAGACCAATGACTGACATCCCAGCTGGGGTTCTGTCTGCTCTCTGTTTTCCTTCTGTTTCACTCTCTCCAGTTCAAACAGGTTGGGGTAACTGGCCTGTCCAAGAAGAATGTCAGTCTGCCTAGATACCCTGACTAATACCTTCAAATAGAGAGTATTTGGGAGGGGGGAAGCCCTGAAAAAATTAGGAAGGGACCCTCTTGCCAAACTACTTCAAAGTGGTTTTGACAGCTGAACTTTTGAAAAGGATCAAAGGTGAGGGGAATAACTGGAATTCATTTAAGATGGAAGGAAGGGAGGAGGGAAGAATTCCCAAAGGCTTTTCTCCAAGATCTGAAGTTGTCCTAGAGGGAAAAAAAGTTCTCAAATCCTCTCTTTAGGGAATGATCAGATCTTATTAGATTCTGAAGACTTGTTATTGGGTGTTTGAAGTAGTATTACTCTCAATTTCATCCAAAGGTCTCTCTGCTTGTACTTTACTTTGTCAAAGGACACAGGTTGAAATCCCAGCCTAGCAATTATTATTTAATATTATTTATAATATTATTATTTAATCCCTTTGGGTCCTAGTTTTGTTTTGTTGGTTTTTTTTTTGCTAAACAAGAGAGTTATGATTCTAGGAATCAGATTTATTGAACTATAGGATGTTTTGTTGTGATTATTGGGGTTTTTTGTTTGGTTAGTTCCCCCCTCTCCCCCCCACCAACTAGACTAGTGAATGAAATCCTGCAGGCACTGAGTATCTGGATCATGAAGGACCTTACTACTAATCTAGTACTTACAGTGCCTGGAACATAGTAATTGGGAAAATAAATAAAACACATAAATATTAATAAATATTTGTTGCCTGACTGACAACACTCATGCAGGTGGCACTGTGGTATTAGTAGACAGATTTAGCCCAGAGTCAGGAACATCAGGGTTCAAATTCAGTCTATTTTCTAGATATTATTGGCAAGTCATATAACTTCTCTGAGCCACATTTTTTTTACCTGCAAGATGATAATAGTAAAAAACAATCATAGCTGTCTCATAGAATTGTTCCTGTTCCTTGCCTTTATCTCCAGTAATCTATTTTTCTTCAGATCAGGCACTAACTTTCTATCCAATGCCTTTATTGGTATGTTTTTTTCCTACAAGGGCTCTTGCTGCCCAACTTATCCTGTAATTATGTAAATTTTATTAAATATATGATCATTTTATAATAGTTTTAAAGCTGAAAAGGACCACTTGGTCCAATTTTTTAAATTTTATTTTCTAGATGAGGAACCTGAGTAACTAGGAGGCTAAATGGCTTTCTAAAGTTACACAGAGGACATGACGTCCCAATTTGAATAGAAGCTATCTGGAGGGCACAAACTGTCTTACTTTTGTCTTTGTAATCCAGGAGTATAGGAGAGGATTGATATGGAATAATACTCTCTTGATTTATGGAGTGATTGATTATAAGATACTAAATGAGGTAATGTTTGTAAAGTGTTTTCCAAACTCTAATTCACTATATAAATGTGAGTTATTTTTATTGAAGGAATTTTAAAACCTTAAAACTGTTTAAATGCTAGGTTATATTATTACGTTTACCATCATCATGCTATAGGTTGAATTTTACATATTGGGTAAGAGCCTGGAGCAGATGGCCTATAAGGGGCTCAGACTCTTGAATCAATGGGACAATTGAGCACTTGAGGCGAATTACTGATTGGACAATACTCTATAAGAATATGCTTGGAAAATGGCCCTTCCCACTATCCTGTGCTGGCCCAACAGTTTGGTGTATACAGAGAATTGTGGGAGGGATCAGGAGGTGGAAAGAGACTAGTCAGTGAGATAGAAGGAGGTGAGATCCTATATGTCCACTCTCTTCACTTTTACCGCTAAAGACCAGGAATAAAGACTTTTGCTTATCCTGACTCTGGCTGATTCTTAGGTATCCAGTTTGATAACATGGTCATCACAATGGCCTCCAAAATCTCTTCTTGTGCTAAAATTCCAAGAGTCTCTAAAACTAGAGTATTTCCATAATACCTTACTAATATGGTGTAATGGATAGGGAGATAGCCTCAAAGACAAGAGGATGTAGATCCAAGTCTCACTTCTGCTTTTGTATCCCACTTAATTTTTAAGCATATTATACATCAGACTGCTAAGAACACTCATCTTTTGAGTTCAAATCTGGCCTCTAGCTGTGAAACCCTGGGCCAGTTCCTTAATCCTATTTGCCTCAGTTTCCTTACCTGTAAAATGAGCTAGAGAAGAAATGACATAATATAATATATAATATATGAATATATGATAATATATTGACATAACATATCTATATCAATATAATAATATACCTTAGTATATATATATACATATATATATATATATATGGTCTAGATTTTTGTTTGTGCAGTGATTTAAGGCAAGAAAACCCCAAACAGTCACCAAGAGTTGGACACTATTGGAAAAAGAAAAACAATTAACTGAAATATTAGAAATTGCCTACCTGCATTGGTAGTGGGAAAAAAATACCCCAATAACAAGAGGAAAAATTATTAGACAGAGTTTTGTGACTTACAAAGTTCTTTATAAATATTATCTCATCTTCACAGAAACCCTATTATTATTTTTATTTTACATCTGAGGAAACTGAGGCAGACAGGGCTTAATGACTTGCTTAAAGTCACACAGCCAGCAAGACATAAACTAAGATCTTCCTGATTCAAGGTCTAGAGCTCTATTTGCTGTGTTACTTAGCTCCTTAAATCATTGAAATTAGAGGGCCAAGCTATAACTGTGTCCTTTACTAACTTAAATTAAAATAAATATTGATCCTTCTTCAGTACACTGCTGCTAAAAACTGGGGAAGGGGGGGGAGGGAAAGGAAAGGACCCATCCCCGGTGAAACTGCCTCATTATCTTGAATCACTGAAGGACAAAGGAAAAAAAAAACAATTAAATGAGTGGACACTGGTGCAGAGCCTTGGACACAAGGAGACATGGGACAAATGCAAGCTTTCAAGTAGTCATAAATACACAGATTCCTCAATGCTAATCCCTTCTCACTTAGTTTCATCTTCTCTCTTTTAACCCTAATTTTTAGTATTTAGCTATGGCTATAAATTTGGTGATTCCCAGATCTATTAACCTTAACTAACTCATTTGGTTTTCATTTTTTTGGATCATATTTTCAACAAAGGGGTCTTTGTTTCCCTTATGAAATTTTCCCCACTTTCTTTACTTTATTCTTTAAATCTTCATTCAATATATGGCTAGCTCTTGAGATCTACATTGTGTTTGCATTATATTCCTCTTAATACATCAGGCAGCATGGTGTAGTAGATTGAGGACTGGGAAAATCTGGATTCAAATTCCATCTCAGATTGTGTCACCTTCGGGAAGTCACTTATTCTCCTAGAGGCAACTCTAAGACAGGGGTTATGAACCTTTTTAGTTTCTTTGGCTGTCTTGATGAAGTCTGTCAACCCCATTTCCAGAACAATATTTTAATATTAGATATTATTAGTAAATTAACTTTCTTACATATAGTAAAATAAAACACATAGAATTGCAAAGGAACTCAATTATGTTGTAATAGTTACCAAAAACTACTTAAGAATACCTATTTATACAAAATATATTAAAAAAATTCCCTGCATTGATGAATTTTGTCATCAAAAAGTTTCTAATAAAAATGTAAGAATTGACCCTAACCTTATGCATAAATACATAATTGACAGAATGTAAAATATGATTTTGAATTATTTTTAAATTAGTTTCATTCTGGTCCAGTACCTGACACATAGTAAATGCTCAATAAATATTTGTTCAGAAAATGATTTATTCAAGAGCATTGAATGGACAAAAACTGGTGAAATTTCCATAAAAAGCAGTAACTAATATTTGATAGAAGATTTTAAAAGGATTTCCTTATAATAGCTCTGTGAGTCCAGAAGATCCTTCCAAGCATTATTATCCTGATTTTACAGATAAGGAAACCAAGGCATATAAAAGTGAAATGAATTGCCTGAAATCACAAGCTTCTCAGTGTGAGATCCAGGATGTAAATCAAGGTATTCTAATCTGAAATCCTGTGCTCTAAAATAATATTTTCTTTTTAGAACTATTTGGAGAAACTCCCTGATCTTTGTGAATATAGCTAATTCATTTATTTTTATTATACCTTTTTATTTACAAGATATGAGCATGGGCAATTTTTCAGCATTGACAATTGCAAAATCTTTTGTTCCAACTTTTCCCCTCCTTCCCCCAGATGGCAGGTTGACCAATACATATTAAATATGTTAAAGTATAAGTTAAATACAATATATGTGTACATGTCTATACAGTTATTTTAAAACTAATTTATTAATTATGTGTTCTAGGGTTTTCCAGTTGAAACAGTAGAACCACGAACAAAGAAAAAAAACTGGTAAAGAAAACGTATTTCTAACTTACTTGATGGAACAGAAAATGGATAAAATAGAAAGAGTTACAAATATGGATGTTTAGGGGGAAAATCTCTTCTTTCTGAAACTTCATACAAATTCATAAAGGGAACTAAGCAAAGTTCATGGATGCCCCAAAGTCAAGTTAGGGAACAACCATTGTGACAAATAATACTTGATGTGGGCAAAACCTCATACATACTCCTTTTTGATAATAATAATAATAATAATAATAATAATAATAATAATAATAATAATAATAATAATATTTATGCTATTGTCAGGCACTTTTAAATGATCTCATTTGATTTTCACAACAACCCTAGGAAGTAAGTGCTATTATTATCTCTATTTATAGATGAGGAAACTGAGACTACTCAGGGTCAAACAGCTAATAAATGTCAGAGGTCATATTTGAACTCAGGTCTATTCTAACCCCAGGTCTGGTGCTTTCTCTACTATACCACCAACCTGCCAACATAGAATCCAATTTATACAGAATTCAAATTCGGAGAGGCATTTATTACATATCTGCTAATTGTAAGATATTTTATTGAACATTACAATCCAAATAAAGAAAGCCCTTTATTTCTGGCAAGCTTACATTATACTGGAACATATTGTAAGAGAGAGGGAGAGGAGGGAGGGATGAATGTGTTCCTTGCATTGAGCAGGGAAGAACTTTAAGAAGCAAAACTGAAGACCATATTCCAGGCAAAGGGTCAGAAAGATGCTTCTTGTATTAGGCTAATTCTCCTTGACACACTGCTCTGATTGCTGGTGAATGATCGTTTGGCTCATTTCCTATTTTAAACTTTGTGAGGGTTATGGTCACAGTTATGTTACTGAAAAAAGACAGCTTTCATGGTTTTAGACATTCATTGACATTATAAGAACAGTGAAATCCATCCCATTTGAGGTTCAGTTGGAGGAACCAGAGATGCTTAACCAGAAAAGAAGCACCTGAGCATATGAAGCATCAAGCATTTGAAGGGCTGTCATGTGCGAGAAGCATTGGGTTTGTTCTGCTTGGCTTCAGAGGCAGAACTAGAGGTTGTGGGTTGGAGATGCAAAGAGAAAAAATTAAGCTTTGTGTTAAAGGAAAAATCCAAACTGGCTAGTAATTAAGGTCTCTTTAAAAGTAGAACGAACTGCCTCATTAGGCCGTGAGTCCCCTCTCACTGAAGGTCTTCAAGAAAAGATGGACGACTGTTCATTGGGTGTGTTGATGAAGGAACTGCTTTCGCTTTATGAGCCAGACAAGTTGGCCCCTGGGGTCCCTTCAGGATCTGACATTCTCTGACTCACTGTCACATAAAATGAAAGCTGTTCTGCTCTCAGACTTTGCAATATTCATTAACCCTCAGAGCTTCCTCATGAAGTCTGTCATCATCAAGAAGAAAGGAAGTATAAAGACAAAATGAGGCAGCAATATCCTGAACAAGTATGGCCTCCACCCTCTGTCCTTTATCCCAGCAATGGATCCTTATTGACAGCTCAACAAAACAGGAGCTGGAGGAGGGGAGGACAGGTTGGGGCTCCCACTAAAGCCTCCCACTTTTGTGGAACCGGCCTTTCTTTATTTTGGAAGAGTCTTTGGCCAGAATACTCAGCTGGTAATGTTCCTTGGTTGCAGTTCTTTGTGTGTCTAAGGGGATGCAGTAGGGTGAGATCAAGAACATGGCTCAAAGACATCCAGAGGGGGAGAAGGTTTTATAGATTGGCTCCTCCCCTTCCTGGCTTCTTTCTACCTTTCTTCTTGGGAGATTTGCCCAGTCATTTGCAAGGAGACAGAGCTTCCTCTGATCAAGGACAGTTACTGAGAATACTTCCAAGATGTTCTTTTGAAGTGGTCAGGGTAGCAAAGAATAGGGTGGGACCAAAGGATTCTGGAAAATAACAGTAGTGAGGAAGCAATTTATATGGTAAGCAGGTTCCTAAACCACAATGAAGCCAGAGACTTCAAATGGGGACAAATGGCCATGGTCCCACCATTTTTCCCCAGTGGCTCTCACCTGTTTGAGGCTGAGAAGACACTCAATAAAGGATTCTTGTGAGTGAGAGAGAAGGAGGTGATCCAAAAACCTCATCTGGGGAATCAGTTTCTCTCCCTTGATCATCTTTTCCCCATGACCTTCAAATATTATTGGTCTAGTCAAAAGAACTCTGCTTAAGGGCCTGCTGAGTTGGCTTCAATGTCAATCTGTACTATTTTCTACCTGTGCAATAAAGTCCAGGTCAACAAATGGGTAGATTAGATCCAAGAACATGGGGCCTGGAGTCAGGAAGACCTGAGTTCAAATACAGCATCTTAATTTACTAATGGTATGACCTTAGGCAGGTTGCTTTAAGTTGAATTTGCCTCAGTTTCCTTATAAAATTTGTGAAATACTTTTGGTTTGGTACTGAGTAAGCACCATATAATATAAATGTTAGCTATTATTATTATTATTAATCTCTCTGGGTCTCAATTTCCTCTTTTATCAAATGAAAAGAAGTAGACTATACTGTTTCTCAAGATGATGCTCCCAACTCTGAAATTTCACAATTCTAGGAATATGTATGTTTTACATAAAGATAACTAAGGAATTATTATCTTGAAGAAAGAGGATGTCCCTGATGTCTAGTGAGAAGTCAGTATCCCTGGGTAAATAAGCTGTGGAGGGTTTTTTATCTAATATTTCCATCTAGTTGAGTCACATAATGTATTAAGAATGCAATCTATTTATTTCTGGGGACATGATAATAAATATCTAATTATAACAATGGTCATTTATATAGGGCTTTAAAATTCACAAGGTATTTTATGTACACTGTAAATACATACAGTATATGTGTGCTTATATACATACTTAGTGTTTAGTGGTAGCCTAGTGGTTAGAGAGTTGACTTTAGATTCTGGATGACCTCAATTCAAAGTCCACCTCTGACCCTGGACAAATCACTTAACTGTTGAATACTCAAGGCAACTAGACTTTCAATTGCAGAGAAGATGCCAACCTGCACTGGAAAAGAGATTTTCTTCACCTAGGACTTACCTAATGTAATAAAATCCTAAGTCCATGATTTTTCTTTACATGCATTATTTCATTTGGCTCTTGAGATTACTGGTTGAGGTATGTATTTCAGGTGCCATTTTTTCCAAGATCTTAGACCTGGGACTAGAAGGAGCCCCAGAGGGATTCTAGTCTGCCCCCTCATTACTCATATGAGGAAACCGAGACTTGGGGAAATTAAGTGACTTGCCTGTGGTTACATACGTAACAAGGGTCAGATATGGCATCAGTGGCCAAGTACTTCTAACTTGGAAGGACTGAATGACCACTTGGTGGATATAGCGTAAGGAAAGATCCTGTAGACATACCACAGGAACTAAAGAACTACTGATGTCTCTTTGCCATTCTGATATTCAATGATTTTTAGCTCCTAGTTCTCTAGCTCTAGCTCCTAGTTTTCTAGCTCTAGATCCTAGTTCAATTATCTGTTGAACGTATTAACCAATAAGCATTTATTAAACATTGAGCTCTGGAGCTTTATTAAATCTTAGGACTAGGGAAAAAAGGCAAACAGACCATTACCTCAAGGAGCTTATATTCTAATTAGAGGGCAACATATAAATAAATAGCTCCATGCAAAATACAGGCAGTAGATGGAAGTTAACTTTAAAGGGGATAGAAGGGTTGACTCTCAAGAAGGGCTCTCTGGAGAAGGAGGTAGCTGACTTCAGTCTTTTTTTTTTTTTTTTAGGAAATTGGGATTAAGTGACTTGCCCAGGGTCACACAACTAGAAAGTGTTAAGTGTCTGAGATCACGTTTTAACTCAGGTCCTCCTGACTTCAGGGTTGGTGCTCTATCCGTTACACCAACTACCTGCCCCACTGACTTCAGTCTTGAAAAAAGCCAGGAAATAAAAGAGGAAGAGGTAGAGAATTTTCACCAGATGCAGGAAATTTGGGGAGCCCAAATCTATGCTGATTTTCATCGGATGTATGATATCTTTGGGATCCCAGGACAAATAAGTCAGAAAAGGATTGTAGACTCAATGATAGGCACTTCCTATTTGTCTCACCTTACTTTCCTTCCTCCCTTCCCCCACCCCCAATTTCAGATCCCTAAGCTCTTCTCCATTTCTTAAAAGAACAAGTTATCCTTGAAAGCAGAAACATCCTCCACAATTTGATTTCTTGGTCCCCTGGAAACTTTCTTTCAGTTTTTCTGAATGCATACCACATGAGAGCAAGCAAAGAATTTTCTATCATCATAATGAGAGAGTCATACTTACATATGTGGAATGAGAAAAGAAAATCCACACAGAGGCATTTCCTATTCTCCATTCTAATTTAAAAAATATATGAGACACAGGATTGTCAGTAAGGGCAAATGAGGACCGATATGAGTAATGTGAGTGTTTTTGAAGGCTCTTACATTAATTATTTATGCCGACACAACTTTTTTTAACTTAAATTATCTAAAATGGGTTTTTTTTTTTGGTCAAGAATTTTTTTTCTACAGGTTTTTTCTTCTAGTTGCATGCAGGACAATTTAGACATTCATTAATAAATATCGACTAGGATAGATTCCATTTTTAAATGTAGAATTATTATTATTTTAAAGAAAGAAACAAGAAAGGATAGGATCTGAGGAAAATACATTCACTCTCTAGATATGAGTTCTGTCTGTGAATAGAGGACAGAAGAAGATTATGAGGTAGCTGATTGTGAACTTGTTTAAGAAGAATTTCTAAGCAGTTATAAAAGCAACTTTTCAAAGTGCATTGATTTTACAATGAATAAAATTCAATTCAATAAGAATTTATTCAGCTTAGCACTCAGCCTACTCCAGCCAAACAAAACACTTAACAAGCATCTACTATGTTCCAAGATCCATTTCAGTTTGAGAAGCATTTCTTAAGCACCCACTGTATACAAGGAAAATCAATTATTTTTGACAGATGATCATTAAACACTCACTATGTGCCTGTAATTCATTTTGACAAGCATTTATTAACTAATCACTATACCCTATGATAGCTAGAATTAAAAAAAAAACTCTTATTGAGCACCCACTGAATTAAATTCATTTTGACAAGCATTTATTAAGTACCTAACTATGTGCAAGGTCTGAGGGGAATACCCTCAAAGTACTTAAATTCAGTGGGGGCACTAAAAGAAATATATGAGTAATTATAATCCCAAGCAGAATGTGAAAAGTGCTATAAAAACTCATGAGAAAAAAATCAGAAGTAGAAGGAACACTTTAGACTTGGTGAAATAATGGCTAATAGAGACAACTTCATGGGGGGAAACATTTTAAGGAAGAATGTCAAAAGGTAATGAAACTGATATTATAGGGCTGGGAAACAATATGACTCAAGGTCTGAGCATGGTGATGTAAGAAAAGCCAAGGAGCCCACTAAAGGAGAAAATCCCAAATATTAAATCACCAGTAAAGTATCACTGAAGAGTTTTTGAGTATTAAAATACAAATGATAGCTTTTTGTTTGGAAAGTGGTGGGGATGGTAGATTTTTTTTGGCTGTATCCAATGGTTCAAATGATGATCTTTATTTTTTAATTTTTTTGGTTTCGACTCAAGATTTCAATGATGTGGGAAATATCTAGAAACATGGGGATTAGTTAGTAGGAACATTATAGATTTATAGCTACTCATTTTCAAAGAGAACCTCAAAGGACCTTGGATGCCATCTAGTCCAACTATCAGATTTTGTAAATGAGGAAACTGAGGCAAACAGGATTAAGTGACTTGCCCAGGGTCACATAGATAGCAAATACATCAAGATTTGATCCCTCATTTTCTAAGTCTGTATTGTTTTGTTTCTTAATTACTTATAATCTTAAGAGTTACTTGGGATATTCAGAAGTTAAATGACTTGCCAAGAGTCATCTGGTTAAATGTCAGAAGCTGACCACAACAGTGTACCCTGCTGCCTCTCAAATTTATTTAAGGTCTTCTTTCAAAATACTATGACTTTATTTTATTTCCCTAGAAAACAGAAAAAAAATAATTTATTCCCAAAATAGACAGAAATGAAATTTTAAATTCTTTGGAAAACATAGCTTGGTACAGCTCCAACCCCATTAGAGGAAGTTTTTACTCTGAATATGATCTCCTGACAATTAACAAAATGGTAGTCATTTATCCTCCTGCAGGTGTCTTAAATAAAGCACTTGTTTTTAATGGAGTGAATTGGAGGAGGGGAGAAATCATCTTTAAGTCCTTAATTCTCTGAGGAAAGAGAATGACATACATCTCACTAAAATCACATTATTCTGCATCAGAAAAGTCCATATACCTTTTACATATTTGACATGCACATTATCTAAAGTGGGCACACATTTGACAAAGAGTCATTTTTTAAAAGAATGTAATAGAAAAAAAATAGCAAGTGAATTTTAGAATATGGAGGAAATTCAAGTATATCATAGAAAGAGAGGAGCTAGATAGAGTACTGAATTTGGAGGCAGAAGGACATGACCAAATCTAGCCTCAGTTACTAGATGTGTGATCCTGGGCAAGTATATAACCTCTGCCTCAGTTTCCACATTTGTAAAATGAGATGAGAGAGGAAAAGAAGAAAGGAAGGTGATATACAGACCTAGAAGGGACCTTATAGGTTGATTACTTTGACCCATTCATCTTGCAGAAGAGGAGCCTGAAGTTAGGTGACTACGGATAGAGCACTGGGCATGGAGTCAAGAACTAAGTTCAAATTTGACCTCAGGCACTTACTCCCTGTGTGACCTGGGCCTGTTTGCCTCAGTTTCCTCATCTGTAAAATGAGCTGGGAAAAGAAATGGCAAAACACTTCAATATCTTTTGCTAAGAAAACCCCAGATGAGGTCATGAAGAGTCTGCCATGATTGAAACAATTGAACAGTACATTTTCCATATATATATATGCTTAGTTCACCTAAATCACCTTTATATAAATTTTGTAGCTCTTTAAATGTGCACATACTCTATTTCCTAGTAGAATGTAAGTTTCTAGAAAGCAAGAATGACTTTCCTTTAATTTCTGTATTCTCTAGTATCTAATTCAATGATCAACACATAGTAGGTTGCTTAATAAATATTTGATAAATGAATAAGTAGAATGTAAGTTCTTTGAGAGCAAATATTATTTCATTTTTGTATTTGTGTTCTAGAGCTTTCGCACAGTACCTTGCATACATAATTGTTATTAAATTGAGTATAAAATAATCCCTCAATATGAATCAATCTCATGATGTATCTGAGAAACAACAAACCAAGACAAAAACAACCCTAATATACTGTTAGGGTGATTTTATAAATGGATAGAAGCTGCATACATGGTTTAGTCAAATCCCACCAGGAGCACTGTTTTATATTCTGGACACAATTGAAGAACAACATTAACAAACTGGAGCACATTCAGAGGAGAGATGTTTGAATATTGGGTAGAAACTAATATAACATGAAAAAGTGTCCATTGTTGATATTATTCAATTTTAAGAGACTTGGGGTTTTTAGCAGGGAGAAGAAAAGACAGAGGAAGAAAATCGTTCTTTTGAGATATTTGGAAGAGCTGTCCAAACAATGTTCATACATATTCCTGTAAATCAGAACTACTAGTATTGGGTCGAAGTTATGGATATAGGTAGATTCAGTTCAAGTTATTTGGGATCCTTTGTAAGAGAGTTGTTCACATACATTGCAAAATGGCTACTTCAGAAAAGAATTGAGTTTCTTTCATTTGGAATTAATCATACCATAAACCTTAAGCACCTACTATGTTAAGGAACTATGTTTGATATTAGGGATATAAAGACAGAAATGAAATAATCCCTGTCTGCCAGAAGCTTGTATTGTAATAAGGGAGACCACAGGTATGGGGAGTGAAGGGGATTTCAGGAATTGGGACTGAAGAAGGTAACATGGAAAAGGCATACTATCAGCTGTGTGTTGAAGACAACCAGTGATTGTGAGAGAGGGGAGGAGAGAGAATCTTCCAGGAAAAGCCAAGGTAAAAATATTAAAGCAGAAATGTGATGAATTGTTAAAGGGGATTCATGAACTGAATAAACTATGTACTAGATCAACTGTAAGGCCCCTTTGAGCTCCAAGTTTATATGATGCTAGGACTAAAAAATCCTACTAGTCTTTAGAGAAAGAGATAACAAACTCTTTGTCTGATCTTTAAATAAACCTGGGCATGAAGCCTTACATATTTTTGCAAGATGATGTCTAGAAACGAGCCAAATGGATGGATGTTCAAATTGTCACATAAGAGTGTGAAGGTTTAATAGGGATAAAAAAAGTGTGAAATTACAGCTGAGACATTTTTCTACCTTAAAAAAAGAAACATAAAAACAGCTTTCCTCTTAACGGTGTTACAAATGTTAATACTACTACAGAGTTGAGAATTGTGGGGTGTTCATGAAGTATAATAAAATCTAGACTCCAGGATTTACAAATTTAAAGTTGCTTGTCTTTCAGCTCCATGACTTTTCAGCAGCATATGTCTTATATGGCAGAAATACTAGGACAAAGTTTGAAATGACCCTGTAAATCAAATTCAGTCTTCCAAACAGTTCCATTTGACAGATAAGGAAACTGAGTCATATAATTTTGCATTAGTTATTTTATTATATGTGGATATATTTACATACATTATAGGATTATATTGTTATATATTATAGAATTATATACATTATATTAATATATAATTATATTTATGCATTATGGAATTATTATTATATAATTATTAGTATGTAGAGCCAGCTCTGAACCCTAGATCCTCTGATTCTGAATCTATTACAAATTTATATTATTCAATGTCAACCACTCCCTCTCTGCATCAAAATAGTTCTTTTACTTCTATCTAATTGATTCCTTAAGCTGATCTCCAAAGAAGCTGTTACAAACCTTCTTTTTCTACTCAAGTCTCCCCCATTATTCCAACTTTTACCAGGAGACAGCTCTGGGAACAATGAATAGAACACTAAGCTTGGAATAAGGAAATTGTTCAATTGTTTTCAGTCATGTCTAACTCTTTGTGACCTCATTTGAGGTTTTCTTAGGCGAAATATTGGAGTAGCTTTTCATTTCCTTCTCTAGTTCATTTTACAGGTGAAGAAATGGAAGCAAATAGAGTTAAATGACTTGCCCAGGGTCACACAGCCAGAAGGGGTCTGAAACAGATCTAAACTCATAGTTTTTCTGACTTCAGGCCCAATACTCTTTCACTCTGCCTCTTAACTACACAGTAGGAAGACCTGAGTTCAAATCGAGTTTCTGATACTTAATCACTAGTGTGAACCTGAGTACAACACTTTACTTCTGTCTACTTCAATTCCCTCATCTTACAATGGGAATAGTGATAGGACTGATATTCCACAGTAGTGAGGATAAAATGAATGAATATTTGTAAAGCACTTAAAGCCTAATGTGTTTGTTTATTATTATTGTTATTATTATTATTATCCCCAAATAAGCCACATACTTTCCTGAGAAAATAGAGGTGTCTCTTCTCCTGTTCTCTTTGTATATTCTCTGTATATACCTCAAATCCTCATGACATCATTCATCATTCTCTGATCTTTACTCCAGTAGCTAAAGATGTAGCTTCTGCTCCTTCCCTAATCTAATCCTTCTAACTGCACCATTAATCCCCTTCTTATTATCTTCTTCCACTATCACTCCTTCCTCTAAACTTGAGTATCTATTTGCTGACTCCTCCCTTGATGCCCCTTCAAGACTCTTTTCTTCTATATTCCCTTCAAGATATCTTCTTATATCTTCCTTTCATTTCATTGTAAAAAAAATCCATAAAAATTCTTCTACAATTATAACATTCATTTCCTCGCTTCTCTCTCACTTCTCAAGCCAACTGGCTTCTGAGCCCTTCCCTCAAAAGAAACCATTATCTCCAAAGTGACCAAAAATCTCATAAACAAATGTGATGGTTTTTATTCAGCTTCATGCTTCTTGACCTCCCTATAACTTTTCATTGGTATTCAATTGTTTTCAGTTGGGTTTGACTCTCTGTGACCCGATTTGGGTTTTCTTTAACAGAGATATTAGAGTGGTTGGCCATTTCCTTCTCCAGGTCATTTTACAGATAAAGAGACTGAGGCAAACTAGGTAAAGTAACTTGACCATACAATTAGTAAATGCCAGAAGCCAGATTTGAACTCAGGAAAATGATTCTTTTTGAATCCAGTTCATCTACTGTGGCACTAAGATGTTTTTGTAGCATTGGGCCCTATTAGCCATTCTCATCTCCTCCGTACTGTTTTGTCTCTAGATCTTCATAACCTTGTCTTTTTCTACTCAAGTCTTCCCCATACAACCATTTTTACAACAAGACAGCTCTGGGCACAAAGGATAGAACATCGAGCTTGGAATAAGGAAATTGTTCAGTTATAATTGTATAAGGTTACAATTGTAAAAGTATTTTTATAGATTTTTTTTTTTACAATCTCACTTGGTAGTCCTCCTTTCCATAGAAAAAGCTCATCCTATCCCTGCCTACCACATTTTTCCATGCTCTCCAGACCATCCTTTTCCTAAACAGCTTAATAGAAGGCAGTGTATTTTTCTAGCTATGCAGGCTTACAGTCCCATTTTCTTCCTCTCCCTTAGCACATATACCCAGTGTGGTATCTAAGATTGCCCTTATACTTCAACCATATCTGTTAGTTCTCTTCTAATCTCTCTGCTCACACAGTCACCATTTCAGTTCAAAATCTCACATTAACTCTATGTTAATAGTGCTCCAAATACGTACCCAAGTGATTGTCCTAAAGCACATATATGATCACGTTATTCTTCTATTCAATAAACTACAATGTTCCCCAATGAACTCTAGAATTCTCTAATTTTTTTGTATTTAAAACTTTTCAAGAAAGCAAGAAGGAAGAGTAAAGGGGAAATAGGAGGGAGAGAAAGAAGAAAAGGGAAGGAAAAAAAAAGAAAGAGTTAGAGAGGGTGAGGAGAGAAAGAAAGGGTGAGTGAGAAAAAGATAAATGAGAGGAAAAGACAAAGATTGAGAGACAGAGATGGAGAGAATAATTGGGTTAGAGTGATAAAGACAAAGATAGTGGGATAGAGAGATAAAGAGTCAGAGATAGAGACACAGAGACAAAGGGAGCAAAAGATATGGAGGGAGGAAGAGAGAAGGGAGAGACAGAGATAGAGAGATGGAGTCAGAGAGAATGACAAAGGCAGAGATAAAGACAAAGGATAAAGAAATAAAGAATTAGAATCAGTAAGAGACAGAGGGATAGGAAGAGAGAGGGAGACACAGATAAAGAGACACAGAGAGAGAGACAGAAAGTCAGAAACCGATAGTAAGAGACAGAGACAAAATGATATAGATGGGGAGAAACAGAGAGAAAGAAAGAGAGAGACAGACACAAAGACAAAGAGTCAGACAAAGAGACACACTACAACAGCGCAAGCCAGAGACAGAGATTTCTGCCCAGATAAAACTCCTTGAGAACAAGAACTATGTATAGTTTGTGTCCAATGCCTGCTACCTGATAGATCAGAATTTTTTATGTATTTTCATTGATTGATTGGGTTTAAATCTTGGCATTGCTGCTCACTTCCTCTGTGTCCTCAGGCACTATACAACTTGTGTCCAGATCTCCTGATTTGTAAAACAAGTCCAGGTGCTCATTTCATCTTTGATCTCCCAAGATCCTCTGAATCCAACTCTACAAATATTTCTACTATATTTTCTTGTTCATAAAGATGGTCATCATAATAATAGATATATAACTGGAAAGAACCTTGAAAGTAAATTAATCTCAATCCTTTCTTATAAGGAAGGGGAGGCTGAGGTCCACCTATGATATGTGATCAATCCAAGGTCATGCAGTGTATAACAGAACCAAGGTTTGAACTGATATTTTCTGACTACATATGTAGTCATCTTTCCACTGTGAAACAATTAACTCCTAGACATTGATAGTCTGCTTGTACACCTTGGAAAAATCTTCTTTCCAGAAGTATTTTTCATATTTGTTTTCATAGTTTCCTATAAACAACACTGGCTAAAATGAATCCAAACTATGTAAAGAATAGAAATTTTTTAAACAATGGAAAGAGATCTTTAGCCTTGTGATGCTGTCTGACTCCCTAATTATTCTTAGCCAGTTCATTTCCCTATTGTAGATGGTAAACAGACTTTAATCTCCAGACAGAATGTTGCAAAAATGTCTATAATAATGAAATAAAAAACTGGTGGGAATAAATGCTACCACACCATCACTCAAAGTTCTAGTCTTAATTTTCAAAGCTTGCCTTTCTTGAAGTATAAAAGCAGACTGTTCAAGGATCACTGATTCCTTATGCTTGCTGCTTTAGTCTTTAGTCTGTCATGGGAGGTTGGGAAAGGCCAAACTGGGGATAATTTGCCCGAATGGGTCTTAAAAGTGAGTGAGTCTTAAACACAGTTGGCTTGTAGGGGGCAGAAGCTAGATCTAAATATTTGTGTAAATAGTGTTCACATCTTGACTCATGTACCCTCAACAAGACTGTCTCCTTCCTCTAAGAAACCTAAATTAATTGAAATTGGAATTATATAGGTAGCTGGTATCTTCTTTGTTAGAGATTTTCAAGAGAAGATTGGATGAGAATTCACTGGGGTTCCTATCTAAGGATCAGAGGATTTGGAGTTTGAGCCTGGGAGAATCTTATAGGTTAATTCAGTCCAATTGTCTCCTTTAATAGATTAGAAGAGGAGGACCAGAGAAGTGACTTATTCATTCAGAACTGGAAGGGACTTTGAAGGTCATCAAGTAAGTCCCCAAAAGATGAACTGATCTATGACTATTATTATTGTTATTCAGTTGTTTCTGACTCTTTGTGATCTCATTTGGAGTTTCCTTGGCAGAAATATTAGAGTGATTTGCCATTTCCTTCTGCAGCTCATTTTACAGATGAGGAAACTGAGGGAAACAATGTTAAATGTCTTTCCCAGGGGTTATATAGCTTGTTAAGTGTCTGAAGTTGGATTTGAACTCAGGAAGATGAAGCTTCCTAACTCCATTCCTAATGATTTAGCTGCCCATGACAATAGGAATACAGATTTTGTACTAAAAAAGAAGCTTAAATATCATTAAGTGTAATACATTCATTTTATAGATGAGTAACTGAGGCTTATTGAAAAGAAATAAACTAGAATTATGGAATCATAGATTTAGAACTGGAAGGGGCTTAGAGGGTCATCAAATCCAATGCTCTCACTTTTACAGAAGAGGAAACTGAGAATGTTGAGTCAGACAGCTAGTAAACAGACAAGACAAAATGTGTAAGGTTGGTTTGTTGTTTGACTCCAAATTGAGTTTTTTTATCTACTGTACCATACCACTTCCAAATACTTCTAGCTAGATACATGTTAGATTATTTTTAGGGACAAGTTTCAGTGATGCAGAAAATAGAGTATGGAGCCTGAAATCAGGAAGTTGTTTAGTTGTTTTCTGTTATGTCTGACTCTTCATGACCCCATTTGGGTTGTTCCTGCAAAGGAACTGGAGTGATTTGCCATTTCCTCCTCCAGCTCATTTTACAGACAAGGAAACTGAGGTAAACCGAGTTACATTACTTGCCCAGGGTCACATAGCTAGGAAGTATCAGAAGCTGGATTTGAATTCAGGAAGAAATGAATCTTCCTAACTTCAGGCCTGGTAAAGAGTTAGGAAGTCCTGATTTCAAATCTAGCCTCAGACACATACCAACCTTGTTACCTTGACAACTCATTTAATCGTTTGCCTCAGTTTCATCATCTGTAAAATGAGAAGGAAATGGCAAACCACTTTGTTATCTTTGCTAAGAAAACCCCAAATGGGGGCAGGAAGAGTTGGATAAAACTAAAAAATGATTAAACAACAAGAATTATTTTTAGCTTAGTAACTTAATGATTCTGAGGAAGCTGGTCATCTTCCCAACATGATTCTATCTATTGCATCCTTTTTTCTTGATCCTCCTTGGAGGGGAAAAAAGAGAGAGGAGAGGTGGACAGCTACAACTGACACTTTGTGAAATATCCATTGGTAGAACACGAAAAGGGAGATTAGAGTCTCACTCTTCATGAGACAGATTCTCAACACAGTACATATCAAGAACTAAGGGGTAAGAAAGCCACCAATAGCTTTCTCAATGCCTTGTGCCTAATTTGTTCTCTGCTGTTTGTTAAGTTCATACCCCAAGAAGTTATGATGTGTCATTAGAACTACTGAGTATTATAAAATAACATTAATTCAATAATAAATATGGTGTTTATTATTTAGTTAAAAACCTGTCTAGACCAACTTGAAGTAAAACAAAGTGAATGACTAGCAACATATCCCCATCCCTCCCCAGGAATAGTCTGGTCCCAAACCAGTGACTCAACTTTAAATAACCAGTTGTAGCTGTAGCATCTTTTATCGTGCAATTACTTAATAGGAGATATTCAAAAAAACAATAGATGCCAGCATTGTCAGCAATATACCCACCCCTCTAACTGCCACACAATCCCAGAACACCATTTAAGGCTATTCTATTTCTCCTACGGTTCCATAATAAGCATATACATAAATATACACACACATATGTATTTATATACATTTGTCATTTTCCGCCAATGGGCAAATTCATCCACTGGTTCTATTCCATCCAGTGCAATATTTGTCAGTAGTAATTAAATGAAAATTATTTATACATTTATTGCCCATTATTAGACGAGTGTTTTTGCTGTGAAGCTGGTGCTGTTTACTTAAAATGCTGAATTGTAATGGCAAATTACACTGATCACATAAACCTCAATAGTACCCAAGCAAAATACCACTTTCATTTTAATTTCTTCATTGGTCTAATGTAATGTCTGCATTAAACATTTCTGGTTCTGTGATAATTATCTAGAAACAATGAAGCCCATCAGATAGATAGTGTATATAATATACTTTATTTTCTCAATATTATATAGCATTTCTGTATACAAATGTCAGCTATTAATCATCATGATAATAATAGTAACTTACTTTTGTACACAGCTGATTTGGACTATTTGTGCCCAACCTGCGGTACAGCTTTATTGAGCTCAAATTATTCTGATCAACCATAGTCAGGCATGCCATACTTTGATTCCAACATAATTAAGCCATTTTGATATTCTTCAAGCATAGAAGATAGCAATCACCCAACCAACCAACCAATCAGGTGTTAGCCACAGTATTGAGAATTTCACAAATATCACATTGGATCTACTCTAGGAGGCTGATGATATCATTTCTTCAGTTTACAATTGAGGAAACTGAGGTAGAGGTTAAATGGCTTGCCCAGGATCACACAGCTAGAAAGCAAGTGTCTGAAGCAGATTTCGCACTCAGTTTTTTTTTCTTCCTCAGTGTTCTACCTACTACACCAACTTCTTCAATAATAATAATTGACATTACTATTATTGCTGCTATTTTTATTGTTATACTTTAATCACTCCATCTTAGCATGTCTACACTATTCAAACTCTGTAGAATACTAGGAGGCTACTCCCTTTTGGAGGATGAGGGATTTTGGATAAGGAAAGAGAAAAGTCTCCTTTTGCTCTAGTATTTAAAGTAAACAAATACATGTTCCAACTCCAGCGACTCACTGTAATATGAAGATGATCATTTGTCCTTGAAGATGTTTCATCAATGGAGTACCAACCATATCAGGTTCTACTAAACTAGAAGGAAGGACCTCAAAATGATCCTAGTGATATAATGTGTGTCTCTCGCTGAAGCCCTATCTCAGTAAATTTGGGATACTTATCATCCATTTGGTTGCAAGGTGATGAAGATGAATTCTTAACAAATAGAGTCATTCATCTGGGGATGAGAAGGGTCTCAATGGGGAACTATAAAGATGAATCATTTTATTTTACAGAGAAAGAAACTGATGCTGAGGAGAGGGAAGTAAAGTTTGAATCAGAGATGGGGTTTGAATACTTTTCTTATGACTCTTGAGTCAATGTTCTTTACAAAATACAGATTTTCTCACCTGCAAGTGAGGACTAGATGACTCTATAGGGCATAGAGCACTGAACTTGAAATCAGGAAGATGAATCTTCCCGAGTTCGAATCTGACCTCAGACATTTAATAGCTATGTGACCCTGGCCAAGTCATTTGACCCTATTTGCCTCAGTTCCCTCTTCTCTAAAATGAGGGTATTTCTAATATATTTTCTAGTTCTAAATCAATGTTCCTCTGGTTATAAGCCAGTTGATTGGTTGAAGTCTCCGTTTTCTCATCTGTAAAATGATGGGATTTGACTTGAAGACCTCTAAATTCTAGCTAGTTAACAATCTAGTAGAGTACCCACACCAATGATATAAAAGATCTATGAGCTATGGCAGTGTGGCACAATGGATATAAAAGCACTGAATCATGTAGTCCAAAAGACTTGGGTTTAAATCCTGTCTCCAACATTTAACAGCTATGTGACATGGATCCTGTGCCTTCTTGATGCTCTATGAGGTCCCTTCCCCTTTATATCATTATATCTATGGGACTATCACCCTTTGACACCAAATTGAATTAAGTATGTTTGTCTTTTCAATGCTCCTACACCTAGACTACCAGCTCTATTGTGCCCTCAGCCTGTCTTCTTGCTCTAATCTTGCAGCCTAGATGAGGGCACCAGACCACTTGGTACTATTTCCAGGGAGTAAAGACAACAAGAGTTCCTGGCTTTTAGATCAGTGGTTCTATTTCATTAAATTTGGGGGAAAAGACTTAATTTCACTTTGGGACATAAAATAAAATAAAAAAGAAAGAAAGAAAATAGCTTTGTGAACTTAAGCTGCAAAGAATCCATTGATTTATATCAATAGAAAGAGTTTCTTTGTTGAAAACTCCCTACATTGATGAAATTATAATTTTGGTAATGAAGAATTATAAATAAAATAGTAAAATGAAAATAGTAAGTAGCTCATGGTGTAAAAGTCCTATAAATTAAAGGGGATTATATATGTATACCTTGATTTAATTTTTCAATTTATTTAATTATACATTATTGATGTTATTCTATGTGATAATTACATTTGTGAATATTAAAACATACATTATTTATTAACTTCTTTAATTATTGCATAAGTTAAATTGATTAAATATTAAATCATTTGATTTTATGTATTAATGTGAATATATAAATATATACATGCCTATGTGTGCATATACATAAATATATACACATATACATTCATATGTGTGGATATATACATACATACACATTTGCATATAAATACATACATATATATGCATATGTACATACATATGTACACATACACACAAATTTATTTCTCAGATTTATAGGAATGTTCATCCTCTAAGAAATTTTGATGTGAAATGTTGGCATGGCTCATGACCTCAGTCAGTGATGGGGTGGTACCAGAGGACTCAAACAGAATTACAATGTTAAAGGAAAAAAAAAACCTCCAGGAAAATAATAGGAAAGGGCTACCGGGGGTTTTGCTTAGAACTTTGACATGTGAGAATTACATGGTCTATCACTTCTTTAAAAAGCTGCTCTAGCTCATAATATCAAAAATACTTGTTATAAAAAAAGTTGTTGATAGTTTTGAGAGAAGACTAAAAACTGATGTGATTGCATATATTTTTCCAGCAAGATGAGAGTCTGGGAATCTGAATTCATAGGATAATAGAATTATAGATTCAGTTGGCAGGCAGGGACCTCACAGGTCATCTGGTCTAACTGCCTCATTTTGCAGATGGGAAAACTGAGGCTTAATTAGAAGGCGATTTCTCTTAAAATATAAAAGGTACTGAGGGAGAAGTGAAGATTGAGTCATTTCAAATAAACTCATTCGTGCTGCATTTTAAAAACTAGTTATAATTGACATTTATGTAATACTTTTAATAGATTTGAAGATGAACCTTGCTGAATTCACTCTTAACATTGGCCATCTTTCCACTTTTCTGAGCTATGCCCAAGTCTGGCTGATCGATGGGTTCAGAAAGAGAATTAGAATAAAATGATTAACTCATAGGCTATATCAATCAATAAATCTGCATTTATTAAGCATCTAATTTTTCCATACATTGCCAGAATTGAAAAAAAAAATTGATCCAAAGAGCCTCTGCCTTCAAGGAGCATACATTAGAATAAGGAACAAAAAGTGCACATACAGAGTTATATACAAGATACACAGAGAAGAGACAGAATGTGTGTAGACGGACAAGAAAGAACACTAGGAGGAGGGGGGAAGACCAGGAAAGGACTTCTAAGGAAGTACTTAACTAAATCAATTAATCAATTAGGATTTATTAAGCACCTACTATAAGGTAGACACAGTCAGACACATTTTACTTAATACTAGCATGGAAAGGATATTCAGGAGGGATACAGCCCTGATTTTCTAGCTGCAATATTTGTCATGATGATTGGTTTGTCATTAGGGTATATTGACTAACAGGATAGTGAGATTACCCATTGGTCCTAAAGGGTGATAACTTATCTTGCATTAAGGTTTTATGCCCTAGCTAATTAGATAGCTACATCAATGACTTGAACCTTAGTCTCGTTGACCAATTAAGGCTTAACTATACTTTTTGTTGTTATTGTTCAGTTGTTTCAGTCATGTCTGACTCTTTGGGGGTTCCTGTTAAAGATACTAGAATGCTTTACCATTTCTTTCTCTAGCTTATTTTATAGATGAAGAACTTAGGCAAACAGAATGAAGTGGCTTGCCCAGGGTGACAGACAATGAACATCTAAGGCTAGATTTTAAACTCATGAAGATGAATCTTCTTGACTTCAGGACTGATACTCTATCCAATATGGCGCCACTTAATCATCCATCTTGAGTATGTTATTCTTCCCCTTGTAGGAAACAAAACAAAAAATTCTACCCTATGTGGCAGGGACCTTCCATGAGTAACAACACAATGAAATGGTAGAGATCACTCTCATGACACCATTTGATCATGCTTCTTCAAATAATTATCATCATTGTAACTTTTAATGTGAAAGTCTTTTAATAAAATTTTTTGCCACTTTTAGAGGAATGAAACAATGGTACTACTACTTATAGACTCACCATATGAGAACCTTAACCAATGAGAAGACAATCAATGAAAAACTTAAAATTTTTACAGATTTCCTTTCAAGTTTGACTCTCCCAATTGAAAAACAGTGATTTAGTTTCCTCACTCTGCTCAGATAAGGGAAGTGTGACTAGTAAGAGATAATACTATTTGTTTAGGAGATAACAGACTAGAACATCCATATATTGACTCTCTTTTAATGTTTGCTTTGGATTAAAGACACAAAATATATTAAATTGTACTTTGGACAATAACCTACCAGGACACAGATGGGTTATATCATGCAGGGGAAGTATAAAAAGAGTCTTTCCTTTACATGTATTTTATGTTAGATATGTTTTATAATGTATGTATATGTTATATAGCAAGTTGCAATGGGGTCAGCTAGCTATCACAGTGGATAAAGTGCTGGAACTAGAAAGACCGGAGTTCAAATTTGGCCTCAAACACTTATCATCTAGGTGACCTTGGGCAAGTCACTTAACCCTGTTTACCTCAGTTTCCTCTTCTATTAAATAATCTGGAAAAGAAAGAAAAAATGGCAAATCTCTATAGTTTCTTTGCCAAGAAAATCCCAAATGAAGTCACAAAGTTGAACACAAGTGAAAAATGTCCACTATTACAACAACAACAAAAGCATGCTGCAATGAGAAAAGCAAATGATTTGGAGTCAGAGAGCCTGGGAGTAAAGTTTTTGCTCTTTGTGGGCCTCAGTTTCCTTATCTATAAAATGAAGGGGCTGGACTAGATATTCTCTAAGGTCTGCCCAGGAAGTTTCAGGAGCTCACTATTGCCTCCAAGAAAAATACAAATTCCTTTAGTTTCCCTGGCTTAGTTCAGCTTTGACCTTCTACAAGAAACCTTAGTTATTCACCCTTATTGCTAATTCTTTCCCTCAGAGATAACAACAGAAGTTGCATATACATGGTTGTTTATATACATATTATTACCCTCATTAGAATATAAGCTTCTTGAGGGTAGGTGTAGCGAGCTGTCCTCTCTAGAAGCTGCCGGATCACTCTCTGGGAAGAGATCTGCTGTGTCTACTCAAATCTCTCCGACAGATTCTTCTTCCTGTAACGAACCTTTGTCTCCAGGCAGTTGCTGTTAACTCTTGTCCAGAGAAGTGACTTCCCTTCCTGCAGAGAGCCCCGTCAAGCCTGATGCAATGCAGAGTCTTCTTCTATCTCTGGGTGTCCTCTCTTTTATTCTCCCAGAGAATGGGCGTGGGATAATGCAAGGGCTTCTGGGAAGAACCACTTCAGCCAATGAGCTTGCTCCTTCTATCAAGTCAACCTGAGTTCTCACCTTGTAATTGTCCAACCTGAATTCTCACCTTGTCACTATCCAGACAACCTGAGTTCTCACCTAGTAATCCTAACAGGTAGGGCCCATGTACTTGACTTTCTTTGTATTTTTACTGCATGGCATCATGCTGGTATGTTGTAAGCACTTCATACAACTTTCTGTTTTCCAACATCATTTATTTGGAATTTAAACCCTTCACTGTTTAGCTCCAACCAACTTTGCAGGCTGAATGCTCAACATCTCTCTTCACATACACTCTATATTCCAGACAAATTCATTGAATTTCTATTTCCTTTATTCAATATCCTAGCTCTTCTTTCTACCTCTTAAAATCCCTTAAAGTATTTCATGATGCAGCTCAATTGTGGACTCTTCATAAGTAAGGATTATCCTGATCTCTTAATTACCTTTCAGGCTCCTCCTTTTTCCAGAAACTATTTTGTGTTAACTTGCTTGTTATAGTTCGGTATATATTATTTCATTTTAATAGAACATAAGTGTCTTGAGAACAGGACCTTCTTAGTTTGGGGCTTTGTAATCTCAGCATCTGGTAGAATACCTGCCAAATAGCAGGCCCTTCATAAATGCTTATTGAATCAAATAAAAATGAATTTACTTGGAAGAAATCAATAATAAAAAAAAAAAACACTTATTAAAAGCCTACTATGTGCCAGCCATGGTGCTAAAAACAGGATATAAAAAAGACAAGAATCCTGGATATTGAGTCAGAAGATCTCAGTTCAAATCCCAAGTCCACCATTCAACATTTCTGATGTTTGACAAGTCACTTAATCTCGATGGGCCTCATTTCCCTCAATTTTAAAATTAGGCAGCTGAACTAAACTGCCACTGAAGTTATTTCTAGCTTCAGATCTATAGATCATACATCTGAATTAAGGAAAATAAGTTGAAGGACTATGTTTTTGATTAAATACAGTCACAATTCCAAAGGACCAAAGATAGTGAATCATGCTGTCCATATTCTGATGAGATGAAATACTGAACTTTTGTATATATATATATATATATATATATATATATATATATATATATATATATAAACTTATTTTTGCTCATAATCATATTAGGAATTATTTTATTTTACTATGAATGTTTATTAACAAAATTCTTATTTAGAAGTTCATCTATAAAATCATTCAATCTTTTACTCTTGTTGTTCACTTGTTTTCAGTTGTGAGTCTTTGTGATCATGTTTGTGGAGGGGGGTTTGACAAAGATATTGCAATGACTTGTCATTTCCTCCTCCAGATTATATGAGGGGAAGAAAGAGGGAGAACTAAAAGAATATTTGTCTTTTGAAAAATAAAATAAAAGTTACTACAAGAAAGAAAACCCAAGACTGGATCAAATAATCAAGAACTTAATGATAGAATATTGTTGTCATTTGGGAGGAGTATCTATATGTTATTTCTTTTTTACTTTTTTAAACTTGTTTTAGAGTTTTGTAAACGTGGCCAAAAAGTAGTAATAGCTTGCAAGTAAAAGTTTCACTTATTATGAACATGATTTAAATATATGCAATATATACATATCTATGTATATATACATACAAACACAATACACACAAATATATACACACATACATGTGCATATGTGTATGTATACCTATGAATATTTGTATATATCTATATGCATATATACACATACACACAAACTTTTATGTTGGGATATTTATGGCAATAATATTTCCCTGTGCTCACTATCCTAAATCAAACCCTACCACCTTTAATGAGGAAACTTTTAACTAAATATTTGGTTTTATATATTGGAAAAACATTTTTCTTATTAATGCTTAACAACCCAGACATCTTGGGACCAACTTAATGGCATCCAAATGCTTTCTCCACAGGTTCCAGGCTTTGTAAGTATTTTTTTCACTAACCACACTGGCTTGCCCATTACAGAAACAGTAGGGAGGCTCAAAGAAAGCAGCCCTGGACCACTCAGGCTGTAAGACCTCTGCATACCATCTTCAGATCAAGGCGCATCATTCAACATGGTGATAATCTAAAGCATCCCCCCCCACCCTATAAACACACACAATAAAAAAAGATAGCAGGATATCACTACTCTAAAGAAAGGATGCAAAACTAACAGTACCTGTTAAAGGAAAAAAAAACACAGGACTTTCTTCTTAGTCTTGTTCATTTTTTTTAAAAGAGAAACATTAAGATTTGACATTTTCATGAACCAATAAAATCCATCTGTATGCTACCTTGTAACAGATGCTTTCTGTGTTATAAAAAATGACCAGACAGTTTTTCAGCCATAAACCGCTTTAATGGATTAATCTTTAGAACCCCTGCCTGCTTTCTCTGCTTCCCAGCTCCCTGTCTGGGTATTCTGGGATTAGGGCATTAAAAAAATTCAAACAGAAAAAAGGATAAAAACCTTACTATCCATCCTAATACTATAAGCTATCTTCCAAAAAAATTTAAAAATTAAAAAACCCTGTAGAGTAAAACTATTTAGAAGTTCATCTATAAAATCATTCAATCTTTTACTCTTGTTGTTCACTTGTTTTCAGTTGTGAGTCTTTGTGATCATGTTTGTGGAGGGGGGGTTTGACAAAGATATTGCAATGACTTGTCATTTCCTCCTCCAGATTATATGAGGAAACTGAGGTGAGTACAATTAAGTGAAATCTTGAAATCTTCAGAACATATAAATTAAAAACATGAGCAGTGTTACTCTGTTTTGTTTATTTATTTATTTATTTTTATTATATATATATATATATATATATATATATATATATATATTATAATATTATCCCTTGTATTCATTTTTCCAAATTACCCCCCCCCTCTATTCCCTCCCCCCGACGACAGGCAATACCATACATTTTACATGTGTTACAATATAGTCTAAGTACAATACATGTGTGTGAATATCATTTTCTTGTTGCACAATAAACATTAGAATCCGAAGGTACATGCAACCTGGGCAGACAGATATTAGTGCTAACAATTTACATTCCTCTCCCAGTGTTCCTTCTCTGGGGTAGTAGTTGTTTCTGTCCATCATTGATCAACTGGAAGTGAGTTGGATCTTCTTTATGTTGAAGATTTCCACTTCCATCAGAATACATCCTCATACAGTATTGTTGTTGAAGTGTACAGTGATCTTCTGGTTCTGCCCATTTCACTCAGCATCAGTTGATTTAAGTCTCTCCAACCCTCTCCGCATTCCTCCTGCTGGTCATTTCTTACTGAGCAATAATATTCCATAACTTTCATATACCACAATTTACCCAACCATTCTCCAACTGATGGACATCCATTCATCTTCCAGTTTCTAGCTACAACAAAAAGAGCTGCCACAAACATTTTGGCACATATATGTCTCTTTCCGCTCTTTAGTATTTCTTTGGGATATAATCCCAGTAGTAGCGCTGCTGGGTCAAAGGGTATGCACAGTTTGATAACTTTTTGGGCATAATGTTTTGTTTATTTTTTAAATGGATAAAGATGGAAAAGATTTTAGATATAGACTAATTCAACATCATTAATTTACAGCTGAGGAAATGAGGCACAAGGGGTTTCTGGGCCACATAGGCATGGGTAGCAGAATCAAAATTAAAGTCAAGGCACTTGACCTCAGATGCGATGTTCTTTCCATATTTCTTCACTGCTTACATTAAATCTCTCTTAGTCTTATTTTTCTTGTGTGTAAAATTTTCCCTTCTTAGTCATCCATACTACTCTCTATGACTGCAAGAAGAAACACTAACACCAACACAAATTATGCACATGCACAAATATACATTCATTCATGCATATTAGCCCTCCTCTGTCCACAAACACAGACATATAAACATAATAGAAATAAGAAAATTGAAAAAAAAAAGAATATCCTAGAATACATTTGATTTCCATTATGATATTTCCATTAGGCATACCTCCACTCTTTTTCTGACCTGGCGGTTACCCGCTAGCATTTCTATTAATGGTTCATTTAACATTCACTTCACATTGCTTGTCTCACCATCTATGAATTTCTATAATGCCCATGACCACAGAGCAGGCCAGACTCATTAGGAAGAAAGGAATCCTCCATTTTTTTCCTGTGACTTTTGAGCCTTTATTATTTAGGCAGAAATAAGGATAAAGCCCTGTGATTCTATGATCTCTATAGCTGAACTCAGTGCATGCTACCTATGGAGTAGCCATCAGTCAAAATTTTATTCAATAAGTTCAACTCATGTTAATGAAAGGGAAAAAAATTCCAAGACAACCAAGTAGGATGGATGGATAGATAAATAAATGAAAAAGAAATTTATTAAGTGCTTACTGTACACAAAACATTATGCTAAGCATTGGAGATAAAAATAGGAAAAAAAAGAGTACCAGCTCTCAAGGAATTTCCATTCTAATTGCTACTTCCTACTGTATGGCCTTGGGTGACCTTATCATTTCTGGGTTGAGTATCTATAAAAGTGAGGGGAAAGAACTAAGTGATCACTGAGATCTGTTCCTGATCTGAATCTATGATCTTATATGATATTATAAAGAAATAATGAAAATAAACCCAATACGTTTGGGTCTACCAAAACTCTAATGGTACCTCCTTGGGATGACCTTGGGTTCCCCTAGGTTATAGAAGCAAATTGTAGGAACACTCTTATCAAACTAGAAGGTTTTCAAGTTCAGTTTGTAATGTCTGATGTCAGAGGACCAGTACTAGTTAATTGCAGAGAAACTCATGACTAAGGAGGCTAGAGGAAAATCAAGTTTTCAGCTCTGGCAATCCATAAAGATGGTCCACCAAGCCAAAGGAGATTTGACATCTGCAATAGTGATGGGAGTGGTTCCATTGACAAAACCACAGAATTATTATCAAAATTTGTACCTGGTCATAAAATTGTTGCTATGACTGAACCCAGGATGGGATTTACCTTTTTGTCCCACTAAAGTATTTTTATTAATATACATTTTACTTATTTTACTAAATATTTCCCCATTACATAAAATTTTTAAACTTTTTGAGTTCCAAATCCTCTACTTCCCTTTTGCCCTTCTCCTATACCTTGAGAAGGCAAATAATGTGATATCAATTATACATGTGAAATCATGCAAAAAGATTTCTGTGTTAGCCATATTACAAAAAGAACAAAACAAAACAAAACAAAACAAAAACATACACACATATTCAAAACAAAATCAAGAAAAATAAAGAAAGTTTAAAGTATACTTCAATTTGCATTCAGGGTTCATCCATTTTCTCTGGAGGTTAATAGCACTTTTCAATATAAGTCCTTTGGAATTATCTTGGTTCATTGACTTGATCAGAATAGCTAGATCTTTCACAGTTGACCATTGTTACAATATTGCTATTATTGTGCACAATGAACTTCTGGTTTTTCTCATGTCATTGCATCAGTTCATATAAGACCTTCCAAGTTTTTTTTTCCAATTTGCTTATTATTTTTTATAGAAAAATAATATGGGACTTATCTTTTGATTTATAACATTCATTTAAGAAACATTGTATACAGAACATTATCGAAAAAAAATAATAACTAGCATTTACATAGCGCCGATTATTAAGTGTCAAATGCCATACAAAGTTATCTCATTTGACTCTCACAACTCTGGGAGTTTTATTTCATTTTACAATTAAGGAAAAGAAGTTTAGTGAGTTGTTCAAGATCATAAAATTAATAATATCTGAGATCAGATTTGAACTCAAGCTTTCCCAAATATATACCCAGAGCTTTAGCTACTGAGTCAAGTATGCAAGCTATAAATAGGATTGGAACCTTGGACTAGGTAGTGTGGTGAGATGGAAACAGTCTTGGGTTCAGAGTTTTAAAAAGTCCCTGTTTCAATTATAATTCTGATAAGCACTAATTGTATTATCCAATCAATGTTATTCCATTACTTCAAGACAATTTCAATATCTGTAAGATGGGAGAAAATAATAAAAACACATCATGGAGTTATATCTTTATAAAGATAACAGATTGTGAATTGTTAAGTGTGTGTAAATAAGTGTGATTTGACAAGTGAGAAAATGTTTACAAAGCAGACTTTGTAGAATACAGACTACTCTATAAATGGAAGTTTTATTAATGTTTTCTCATCTTTCTCAATGAAGTTTAGATAGAATTGGTGCTGGGATAAGTCCCTGACATTTGATATTCAACTGATTATTGCATAGGTGCAATAAAATGGCTGACTTTTGGAAATGAATGAAAATAGCGGGTTGTAGGACAACTAGGTGGTTTGGTGTATTGAATTCTAGGCTTGGAATCAGTAGGACTCATGTTTAAGTTGGGTTTCAGACATTTATTAGTTGTGTGACTTTGGGCAAGTCACTTAACCCTGCTTGCCTCAGTTTTCTTAGCTATAAAAGGAGGAAATGGCAAACCATTCCAGTGCCTCTGACAAGAAAACCCCAAATGTTGGATATGACTGAAATGTCTCAGCAGCAACAGCAAAACTTGAGTTGTAAACTCTTGTGTACAGTCAGATAAAGTGTTTTTGAAAGAACTCAAGCAGCAGACAGCCTGACAGGGATAATATGTATCTCACTCTGTTGCCACATCTTTTTTCCCTGCTAAGTTGTTATAATTTAAAAACTTTTCAATCCACAAAACTTGTAGAGCTTGAGTATTTTAGCAGAATGACATTAAACATAAGTTTTTAAGGATGAATTTTCTCTAAAAGAATATGGCTATCAATTTTGTAGGGGATGATTCTTTAGTTACAGGACAATTTCTTTACTGAGTTCTAAGGATTTGGGGAAGATCTATATGTATGTTGTGGGTAGAGATTGTTTGATAAAAAACTGAATCTGGAATCAGATCATGTTCCTAAGAATAAATTTGGCCTCAAACACTCACTAACTATATGACCCGGGACATGTCATTTAATCCTGTTTGCCTCAGTTTCCTCAGCTATAAAAGGGAGGGAATGGTAAAATACTCCAGTATCTCTGCCAAGAAAATCCTAAATCGGGACATAAGTAAAATGACTGAATAATGACAATTTGCCATCTATCAGTTTATGAAATATTGGGATTTTCTGATGTATAATTCTAGCCACTAGATGTTCATTTTCTCTTATGTTCCATGGGTGCTAAATTTTGGGGAAATGCAATAATATGTTGCACAGATTCTATCATTTCTCTGTATACTTATCACTGATGAATAACTCCTTAAGGATAACTTTTCTGCAATTTGTGGTAGTAAAAATTTGGCTCAGAATTGTTATCAGAAATCCCTTCATTTTTATGAATCTACATGACCAAGCCTGTATTCAAGATTACTTTGTTGATGTTTACTATTCATTAGTCAAGTACCAAATGGATGTCACCCACAGAGAGCCTTTTGATTGTACTCATGGATAGGTACCATCTGAAGAGGAAAAATTTCATTTTTGATTACCTTAAATAAAATCCAATGCCTCTATATATGGTCATCCTTCAATACTGTTTGGTGAAATGATATCTGTTCCAAAAATATTTTTCTAAGTTTCCGATCTCTTTAGCATATATTTTGAAAGTGACTGTTTTCTTCTTCATTTTTGATGTAAAATATTAATCTTTTAAAACCTCCATTTGAATAAAATCTTATGTTTTATTAATACATATAGGAAGGCTTTTTGGTTCATTTTAAAAATCTGCTGTTTTCCATTTTGCAACTCTAAAAGGATATGTTACAATTGATACTGTATATGTACCAATGAATCTAAACATAAAATTAAATCTATAATTCTATATTATAATTCAATAAATATAAATGATAAATAAAATAAATCTAATTCACATAAATATTAATAAATTTAAATATAAACTTCTTATTGAGTTTAAGTTTCACAGAGCCAGTAATTCTCTTGATATAAACAACCTTTGCTTTTTCCTTTGTGGCTATATGCTTAGTCTGTTTTGCTCAGAGGACGCCGTGGCATTTGTAAGTATTACCTTTACCTCTTGGTTCATTTTGACCTTTATGTTCAAGCTCAATGTCTATGGTCTCTATTTTTCTTGGCATTAAGAATTAAAGACAAAAATTTTATACTTATCAAATCCAAATGGTATTATGATATAATTAGTTAGCATCTTTATGAGTTATGAATCTGAATAATGAGTTTTTTCAGGAAAGAGACAAGACTTGATATCATCCATGAAGCATCACATTACAGTGGAAAGAACATTTGTTCTGCCCTGACTGAAATACTTCCTGCAGGGCTTGCCACCTATGTAACCTTGGAAAAGACATTAAACTCTGGAGGTCTCAGTTTCTTCATTTGTAAAATTAGGGGGTTGGACATGATGGCCTTGGAAGTCTCCTCCAGCTCTAAGTCCATTATAATCCTCTATCAATCTAACAGTCAGTAGACATTATTTTAGCATTTACTATGTGCTAGTCTTTATGCTAAACTTTGGGAATATGAAGTAAGGCAAAAACAGTCCCTGTCTTGAGGAGTTCAGTCTGATGAGGTCTATATATGTGTTTATATAAAATAAGTAATGTTTTGGTATGACTTCCACTTCAGCTTAGCATCAAGCTCAGTTTCATTCAGGAGAGGCAATAATGAAATACTTGTTATTGATATTAATAATAATATAGATATAAATTATATACAAGTATGTAGCAGATAGACTGCTAGCCTTGGAGTCAGGTAGAGGGGTTCCAATTCCCCCTAATGGTTTTTGACTAGCTATATAGGTATAAGAAAGTCCTTTGGCCTCTCAAGGGCTCAATTTCCCCATTTGTAAAACAGGAATAGTATTATTTATACTATAAATCTTAAATGGTTATAAAGCATACTTCTGCAAGCTTTAAGGCACTATGTACAAATCCAAGTTATTATTATTATTTCTTACTTCATTGTTTGGTTTGGGAGAGCTGTTCATCTGGTATAAAAAGGGAATTAAAATAACAGATTATGGGCCATCAAAGATCCCTGGCAAGTCTCCAAAACCTCTCTACTGCTAGGCATCCTCACCCCTGCCTGCTTCTGAGAATAAGAGATGGCAGGAGAAAGGTAGGCAGAGATTTTGGTTCAAAGAGCTTCCTGTTCATAAAACTGACAGAATAATAACATAAAAGCCAGAGTCTTTTAAAGTTGTATCTCCAAGCAATTCTATTCCCTTAGTTTTCCGTTTGAAGTCTACCTACCACCTATTCTTCCCATAACCAATTTAGGCTGAAGAGTTAGATGGGTTTGAAAATCTAAGTAGGAAGGGGAGGTCTGGTGATCTAGCGGTTCGATGAGACAGAAAGCTGTGAACTTGAGCATATATGCGAGCTGGCATTTAGACGATGCTTTAGGATGGCAAAATTCTTCAATGTGCCATCCCATTCTGATGTAAACTTCTTGGAAATAGGATGTAGTTGAATTTTTCTTTTGTATCCCTAAGGCTTAGTAGCATTTTTGGCATACAACAAGTGATTAACAAATGCTTACTTATAAATCAACCTATTTATCCTTATAATGATGCTGTAAGGAAGTTGCTATTATTACTTTCATTTTACACAGAGTCATAGAGCTAGTAAAAGTCTGAGGCAGAATTTGAACTGAGAACTTTCTGACTCCAAGTCTAATACTCTAGTCACTAATATAGATGAATAGATGGATAGATAGGCAGACAAAAAAAGCATGAACATAGTTATAATGTGCATATATAGATAGAAATAGGCAAAGAGACAAGTATGTACATAGATAGATACATGGACACATGGATAATTCATGGATAGATGGATGGATGGATACATGGACAGACAGACAGATGGGTGAATGAATAGATAATAGAATAAAACATTTATGAAGTGCTTACTTGGTATCAGGTACTGTACTAATCAATGGGATTATAAATATAAACAAAAAAAAAACAGTATGTGCTCTCAGGGAATTTATATTTCAATGGAAAAGACAACATAGAAACATTAACTAGGACTTGGGTTAGAATCCAAGGTGAGTGGGGACAAGAATCAAGAGGATGCTGAAGTGCAAGCAGCATCCTATAGAGATGGCCAAATAGTGGCATAATAAAATCCCCACAAACCTGCTAATTCGTTTTAATGACATTTTACTTATTTATTTGACTAATGTATCCTGAAAGTCTACTATGCTAGGAACAAGAGAAGATTAAAAAATTATAAGAAATGGTCCCTCTTCTGGATGAATTAACAATCTGGCTGGAGAAAGCTGCCACATTCAACAAATTGAGCAACGCAATCTACCTTTGGTAAATGACAAATGAATTCTACACCAGAGGTGTAGAAAACTATAAGCTGCAGGTTTATTCACTGCTTGAACTCTCAATATTGCTTTATTTTTTATTGGCATTGAAAGCCAACAGAAAATAGTGTGATCAAAAGTAATAAATCCCCACATAGTTTATCATGGCATCTGTGAACTCAGGTCCCTGACGATGATCGTGTGATTTGTACCTAATGAGAGCTCAGCAAAAGTTTACTAAATTACAGATTTCACAGAAGACAGCCCTAGGAGAACCCGCTAGGACAACTTGTGTATTCAATTATTTCCTCATGCTGTGGAGTCAAACTGATCAGTTTCAGGCCAAATGGACTCCCTGTCACAACACTCCTCTGTCTCTGTGAGCCCTATTCCCTAAGCTTGCAAATTACAATAGATAGTGTGCCAGACTTGGAGTCAGGATAACATGAGTTTGTAGCCTGACTCAGTTGTATGATCCATTTCCTCATCTGTAAAATGGGAATAATAATAACACCTACCTCTCAGCATTGTTGAGGATCAAATAAAATATATTATCTTGTAAGACAAAAAGTGAAGTACCAATTTTAATGCACTCTCCACATCCTAGTTATTTTCTAGATTTTTTTTGAAACGTGATCAGAATTTCATTCAGCACGTTAAAGCTCAAAGCAGGTGCTTTCCAAAGGCATGCACTTATCTGGAAAGCATCTTGTGGGGGTGGCTGAAAATTCATACCCATAATCCTGCTCCTAAGATTCATTCCTTGACAGGTGTCTTTCATGAGAATTACATTTTCTCCCAAAATGATTGGCCACCCACTGCTCCACAATCCACATATTGTCACAATGCTTATTAGTCAAGACTACAGATCCTATCAGTGTGGCTGGCGGAGTGACAGAGAAGCATTTTTCAGTAATCTAATCCTGTGTCTGAAAAAAGGAGTTGATATTATCACAAAGATTTTTTTCTCTTGCTTTATTGATTTTTATATTAATATTTTAAAAGTTTTCAAAGAATAGAGTTGGGAAAGATGAATACTCTCACTTTCCCTCCTTGTCTTCAATATCCCTCAACTAGGATTCCTACTTGGTCACAAATGACCAATCCCTTCTTTTATGCAAACACAGTCTATTGTGAATACCTACAAGATGGATCACGGCCAATTTCCAATCGAGAGATCCATACCTTTCTGTTCCAAATTCTTGATCAGCCAGTTTCCACAAAATTTTCCTTCTAAACTGATAGAATTATTGGATTTCATCAGCTCCTCATACTGTATATGACTGAAAACTCACTGATCTTCCCTTACAGTCAGACCTGTTTTCCTTTTTCTTTAATTGGGGCTGAACTGAAGATGTCATACTCTTTCCCAAGATGGTCTCCATATGGCAAAAGTAAGGACCACTGAATTAAGAAGCTAGAAGGCTTAATGGATAGAGAATTAGATTTGGAATCAAGAAGACCTAAACTATGTGACACTAGCTATGTGACCATGGAGAAATAACTTAATCTCTTTGTGCCTCAGTCTCCTCATTTGCAAAAAGGTAATAATAATAGTACCTAATTCTCTGGGTTGTCATTAGGATTAATAAAATAACATTTATAAATTGCTTTGAAAAACTTAAAGTCTTATATATATTATAGTTGTTGATGATGATGAAGCTTAGGATTCTATGATTGAGGGGAAAGAGTATATTCAAATTATGGTGCCAGGTACTAGAACAAATACAAATATATATTTCCTATCCTCAAAGAGTTTATGGTCAAGTATGGGTAATAAGATTTACAAAAAGGTAAACAAGCTCATGGATTTAGAATTAGAAGATCCCTTATCTATCGATCATCAAATTTAGCTCCATTTTGCCAATGAAGAAAATGGGGGGAAAAAAAGAAAGAAAAGAAAAGAAAATGGAGTTAACAGTATTCATGTGACTTGCTCAGGGCCATTCAGCTAACAAATATCTAAAGCAGGACTTAAATTATTAGTTTTAAATCATTGTTAATACTAGCTTTTTATTTTCAAAATACATGCAAAGATAGTTTTCAATATTCACTCCTGTGAAATTTCTCCCCTAGACAGCAAACAATCCATGCTATGTTAAACATACATAATTCTTCTGTACATATTGCAAGAAAAATCATATTAAAAGGGAAAAATGAAGAAAAAAGCAAAAAGCAAGCAAACAACAACAAAAAGGTGAAAAAACTACATTGTGATCCATATTCAGTCTTCATTATGCTCTTTCTAGATGCAGATGGCTCTCTCCATCACATCTATAGGAATTGGCCTTCATCACCTCATTGTCCATCAATGGGGTGTTCTCTTGGTTCTACTCAGTTCATTTAGCATCAATTTGTGTAAGTCTGTCTCTCCAGGCCTTTATCAATATTAAATATTTCATATTATGGTAAAGCTCATAAATATGTAAGGTGTCCCAAAAGTCTTAATGTAGTTTACGTCTTAATAGTTTTATATTTATTACAAGATAAAATATAATGTAATATGTTGTCAATAAGTTCATAAGAATTTTAAAAGTTTTTAGATTCAGGGACAGTGGGGAAAAGAGATTAGGAAAGCATTACAGAGGAGTGCTATTTGTATCAGGTCATTGAATATTTGACTGAATGCTACAACAGAAGAAAATGGTTGAAAGAATAAGAATGTTATTCTAAGCAATAGAAATAACATAACTTCCAGTGAACATACATTGAGTAGCTACTGTATCAAATCAAATCAGTAAGCATTTATTAAAGCTTAGTCATGTTTGACCCAATGTTAAGCACTGAAGATTCAAATGTAAACAGAAAAAAAAAGTCACTGACTTCAATGAGCTTATATTCTAGTGAAGAAAGATAATATATAAAAAGAAGCTAAAAAGGAGGAAAGGAATGAAAGAAATTAAGACACCAGATGTGGGAAAACAGTAGAGAAAGAAAGGCTGCAGTCACGAGGACAGCCCAGTAGAGAAAATGGAGACTTAGTGAACTTGGGTATTTTTCCTAAATGAAGATTCTTTGGGGAACCAGACAATCAGAAGAAGAGGCCTCAGGTCAGATACAAGGTAGGTGTAGGATATGAGCATGTAATTATCTATACTAATTAGCTTATCTGAACAAATTCCTGACTGCCAATTCTCAATGATCTAAGAAATGTACCGTCAGGATGAATGGAAAACAATCACTTCTTAGGTCAGATATAACATATTCACAATAAGGCATCTAAAAGTTAAACTTGACATTAATCTCCTATGTTTTGGATAACTCTTTAAACTTCTTGTATTATTAAACATGTGGATGTGAACCTTTTTTTGGAGGGGAAGAAGTGGTTAGTTGGGAAAAAAAAAGACACAAAATACTGGAATAGTGAATGGATCTAAATAGAGTAAGGAGACTAAATTTTGAACTTTTTTGATACAAATCATATCTAAAGAGAAAAAAAAAAGATCATTACCATAAAATAGCATCAACACGTACACTGACATTACAATCTTGGAGACCTATAAACACTTGAAATGCAGAAACAATGATCTACATTAGCACTCAACTTACAGTCCTAGCGAGACATGAATTTGAAATGAAAAGAAATCATTTTAGAACAAAGGCAGTTCAATGTAGAAAAAATATATTAAGGAGAAAATATGATTATTTCTATCTAACAGCTCTGAGGTACTTGCACTGGTTTTTAATAGAGTTTTGGAAGAGGTCAAAGAATCATAGATTTAGAGCTGGGAAAAAAAAAAAAACTTTAAAAACCATTTTATCTATACCTTCCCCCATTTTTCAAATAAGAAAAATGAGGCAATGAAATCTTAAATGACTACTTATAGACATCTAGATCTAGAACAAGAAGGGATCTTGGAAGCTATAGGATGAAATGCAATCATTTGTAAACTCATTATCATTCCCTACAAACTCCCCCACCCCCATCTAAGTGGCAGATGGGTACAAAACTAAATTCAATGTCAAGAAGATTTGAATTCAAATTCTGTCCAGTGTAACTATGGATTAGTCAAATGATCTCTCTCAACCTTAGTTTCTTCATCTGTAAAATGGGGACAATAATAGCGTCAATTTCATGGGTTTCTTGTGAGGATCAAATAAGATAGCATATGCAAAGCACTATGAAAAACTGATGGTGATATCCAAATATTAGCTATTATTGTCATCTGCCAAAGATTTCCATCCTCACTTATACTGAGGTTTCTGTTTGTGTTTGTTTAAGGTAGATGTAGACCTATTTTTTTCGAGCCTTAAACTAGTTGTGTAATTGTGAGCAAATCACTGAACCTCTGAGTTTCCCCATTTGTAAAGTATACTCTAAACCTGAATCCACTAAATTACTATTTAATTTACTAAATTACTATTTAATTATCCCTTTTAAATTGATCATTAAAATATAAAATGCTAGGTTAGGAAAGAAATTCAGCCATCACCTGGCCTGAAAACCACATTTTACAGAGAAAGAAATTATTAGATTTTTCTTTTTTTAAGCCCTTCAACATCCTTTTCTTTCCTGTTCTTTCCTTTTAGTCATCTTATAATTTATTCTCCTCCATGTATACTGTGACCCATTAACCTGATCTCTTTGCTATTCCTCACATAAGATACATACTTCTTTTCTTGGATGTTCAATGTCACTGATCATTTCCCATGCCTGGTATTTTCTCCTCATTTCCATCCAATAACTTCTCTGTTATCTTACATGTCTTTTTTCCCCCAAAATTTTCTTCCAGTCTCTAGCTTCTGTGAGAAGCCTTTCCTATTCCCTTAAGGTTAGTGTTTTCTCTCTAGATTACCATTAATTTGTCTTACTTACAGCTTGTTTGTGCACAATTGTTTACATAACATCTCCCCCATTAGATTGTGAGTTCATTTAAGATAAGGACTGTCTTTGCTTTTCTTTCTACCTTCAAGGCTTTGCACAGTTCCAGGCACATAGTAGGTGCTTAATAAAAGCTTCTTGACTTGAGGCCTAAAGCGGTTGCATCACTACTTAATAACTCTCATTCCTGACTTGCTTTCCATGATACTATACTGCCTGTCACAGAAAGATACATTTCAAGCTTTTATATAATCATTTTCACAATGAAATGGTCCAAAGAAGGTTGTGCTGGAAGCTGTGTCCTAAAACATGTGATAAATCACCCAATGATGATTTTTAAATATTCAACTCATTGGCAGAACCCCAATTATCCTTCTCTTGTCAATTAATTAAAACCAAGACAAGTGAAATACTGTTTTTTATTTAAAATTTAGTAAAAAATGGGATACAATTAGATTGCACCAGACGTGATCTCAGCAGGGTTTCAATTATTCTATGGATAATAGTTCCCTAATTCAATACAAAGCTGTAATTAAGAATATAATTAACTTGTGAAGTTCTACTGATGTCATATACCACAAGAGTATATAATGAGCTTCATTGTTTCAGAACAAAATCTTTTACCAAGTTGAATTATTCCAGTGGGAGATTGTGTGTTTTTTACTTATCAATTAAGTGCATAAAATAATTTCTCATGGGCATTTAGCCAATAGATTCATGGGAAAAAAATGAAAAAATAAAACCTTAAAAACAATTAAGGCTGTCCAAAAGTGGAGTGGCTTGCCTGAGGAGACAGTGGGCTTCGTCTTTATTCAAGAAAAGTCTGGATGACCACTTGTGGGTATTTTATGGAGAGGATTCTTTTGTCAGGAACAGTTTGGATGAGGAGACCTCTGAGGGTGCTTCCAACTTTAAAGTTTATGATTAGCCCACTTTTTGAGATGAGGAAATAGCCTCAGATAAATGAGGAAACAAGAGTTATGTAATATTCTAGCTATATGACTTTTTACCTTCTTGAGCCTCTTCTATAAAATAGGGATAATAATTCCGGCATTTTTTCCCTTCAACTGCTTTATGATTTTCAGATTTCAAAATCTGAAATACATGGAGGAGAAATGTAGTATCCAGGACAAGGAAGGCAATAATCTGTTTGCCTAGTTCAAAGTTTGTCCAGAATTTTATGTTCAGATAGCAGCCACAGAAACAATAAGCACTGATATACCTTAAGATTTATAAAGTATTTTTATATGGTATCTCATCTCATCTCAAAGCCTGTAAGGAAGTTGCTATTATCCCCATTTGAAAGATAAGGAAACTGAGGCAGAGATTTATCAAGAGTAGACTGTAAGTATCTGAAACAGAATTTAAACTCAGGTCTTTCTGATTCATAATAGAAAACTATGTTCATTGAGCTAACTAGTTTTGAGCATCAGAGTTTAAGAAAAACATTGATAAGCTAGAGGATATTCATAGAAGAGCAACCTGAATGGCAATGGTACCTCAATATCATATCACATGAGGACTGTACAACAGATCTGGGAATGATTCTTCTGGAGCAGAGTTTGTCTTCTATCAAATCTTAAAAAGTCTGTCGAATGAAAGTGATAGTAGATCTTTTCTGCTTGGCCCCAGAGGGCAGAATAAAGGGCATCAACAAGACTCTAAGTTACAAATTTTAACTTCATGTTAGGAATACCTAACAATTAGTAATTTCCTAATGAAGAATAAATTACCTCCCAAGGTAGAATTTCCTTTTCATCTGAAGCCTGGACAAAGACTAGATGACTATTTGAAGTGTTATAGGAAAAAAAGGTGTCAAACATTCTGTGAGAAGAGCCTATATTCCCAGTGGCCCTCACTCAATAGTAGGTTAAAATACATTTGAGAAATGTTTAACCAAATAAGTAAATATACAGTCCAATACAGATAATGTTGATTAATGGTTTTCTAAGGTAATATTGTTTCTATTTGAATTTGATATACCATGGATCACATATGGGTTGGATTAGATCAAAGCTCTTGAATTATGGTTTATAACCCATGTGGCATCTTGTAACTGAATGTAGGGGTCTTGAAATTGTGATTTATTATCAGTAAATGTATCCATATTTTATATATCGCTATATCCAGGGGTCATATAAAATTTTCTTGAGTGAAAAGGGGTCACAAGTGACAAAAGTTTAAAAAATCCTATGCTGGATGATCTCAGGAGTCCCTTCCTATTCTGAGTTTCTGTGAATTTATGAAAACTAAAAACAAAAGGAAACTAACAACCTTAGAGAAATGGTAAATCATAACATTTTCAAAAACATGGCTACCAGAGACTTTGGAAAACAAGAATCAAAACTTCGCCCATGCCTAAAGAGCAATCCAAATTTCAAATTTAATAGAAAAATAAGTAAGCCAGCCCCTCACTCAAAGGTCCTCTCCTCTTAATCGACTTTTGGAAATAAATATGCTTTTGCTTTAGATCATGAGAGGCAGCTGAGCATAGGAGATAGGGTACTTTGTATAAGGAAGACCCAGATTTAAATCACATTTCATATATTTACTTGAAAGTTACTTTACTTTTCTATAGTTTCTTCTTATCTATAAAATGAATAAGTTGGACTAGAAACCCTTACACTATGATCTTATGAGAGTCATTTGTTTTTTAATTGCCTGTCTAGTTGGATAAGAATATTGTCATCTCAAAAGATCTAAATGAATCTTTATATATTGTATCCCTCCCAGTCAGCACAATACCATGAAGAGAGCACATCTTTAATGGATGTTTGTTGAATTGAGTCTTTTAACTTATGTTCTTTGACTAAGAAATTCCACTTCTGCCAAAAGAATCATAACTGCATCAATGGATAGTGATTTGGTGACACAACTGACTGAAACATTTATTAAACACTTACTGTGTACAAAGCACTGTGATAAGCTCTGGGTATGTAAACAAAACAACAATAAGACAGTCTTTCAAGGAGATCACATTCTTGTTAACATGGAAAATTGGAGCTGCAAGTGAGATGGAAAGGCCCCATAATCCTTAGGGTATAGAGTCAAAGCAGATGGTAACAGGCCTCTTCTTTTGTGACATTTCCCCGTATGATCATATTTGTTTCTGTTATTGCCAAGGACTTTGGTGATGAGAACTTTTTTTCTGGGTCCTTGGTAGCTGTGGCTATGGCCTCTGCAGGAACAATTGCCTGGCTGCCTCTCCACAGGGTTGAATGATCACAGGAATAGATCAGGAATAGAACAAATTCAGTTAAACGAGGTAAGGATGCCTCTTTTCTACTCAAGCCATTTGAGGTTTAATGGAGAAGGGGTAACCTTCAGAAGGCAGGCTTTTAAGGCCAACTGAGACAGTCTCTTTGACTGACCTACACCTGAGACAAAAAGAACATGGCTTGCTTCTAATAAAGCCTGACATTCTACTATGCCTTAAGGCTTGCAGTTTAAACACAAAAACAACAAAACCTTTTACCTATATAATTTTGCCTATATCATTATATTTGACATGAATAACAATTTTATTAGCTGGGTAGCTAGGTATCTAATGGATACAGCACCAGACCTGGGAAGACATCTTCCTGAGTTCAAAGAAAGCCCCACACACTTACTAGCTGTGTGACCTTAGACAAGTCACTTCACCCAGCTACTGTTTAACTCAGTTTCCTCATTTGTAAAAATGAGCTAGATAAGGAAATGGCAAATTATTTCAGTATCTTTGATCAAGAAATCTCAAAACGGGGTCACCAAGAGTTGGACACTACTGAAAAATGATTGAATGGCTTTCTATTTGCATTGTACAGATAAGAAAACTGAGACCCAGAGTTTAAATGATTTACATCCAAATAGGAAGAAGAGGAAAGATTTTAATCAGATCCTGAAACCCTAAATCCAGTACCCTTTCCTTTAGACTATTTGATAAAACAATGCAATTAAAATAATTTAGTTTTCAGAAGACTAAAAGAGTCAGAGACAACTTGGATACAGAATATTCTTTACTGGAAGCACAAAGAAAGATTCTCTTTTATCTGCTTTAATGATACTTTTAGGGCCCACAACACCTGTGTTCAAACCAAACTTAATTTTCTTGCTTTTGTGTATGTGTGTGTGTGTGTGTGTGTGTATGTGTGTGTGTGTGTGTGTGTGTGTGTGTGTGTGTTTCTCTACTGGATCTTACAGTATCTTTTCTTTTCAAATAAATAAGACATGTTCCACCTGAAGTGCACACACAGTTATACCTTATAAGAAATGGGAGGGGATAAAGTACTTTGTTTTGTCTACACAATATAGCATCTGGTACAAGCAAAAAAAAATATGACCAATAATATGGATTTTTTTTCCTTCCTTTTTTTGCTTATATGTTGCCAAGTCATTCAGATAGTTCCAAACATCTGGTATTGTGTAGACAAAGATTCTTTATGTTCTTCTCAGAGGGCTGATTCTGTTTTTCCTCCTCTGTCATTTTGAGTTCTCAGATCTCTTTCGGGGAGGGAGAGGAAAGCAATAACGTCTGGAACAAAATCGCCAAGAAATTCTGTTTGTTTCATACGCAGCTGACGAAAGAAATCTCCATCATTAATTCTATCGAGTTGGACATTTGTTAATGATTTGTTCTTCCCCTCTTGTCCTTTGTAAAACAGTTACACATAAGATCAAAAAGGATGCAATTTATAAGCATTGCTTATCAAAGATTAAATTTCAAATCCAATAAATTAGAGCTGTGAGTTATCTAAATAATTATCTCAGTTTTCCACTTCCCAAGGCATATGGAGTAACACTCTCAGTAGCTTCTCCACCCCACAAATTCTCAAAAGAAAATCTATGAGAGATTCAGAAGGATAGACCAGATGCTTGATTTTCTCTCTATTTATACTGATTCTGTCCTGCTAAATCCTTTTGCCAATGCCACATTGCACTACAGGCAAGATCTTGGGTTCTTGAAGATTGTGTCAGTGAAAGCCAGGCTCTAGCAGTTGTTACCAATCTGGAAAATTTGAAGTATGGCTGCTACAATAGACTTTGGGTTTCTTGTCAGAGAAAGAGAGAGGCTTTTCATGGGACTGGCTGTGTTGTTGTTCAGTCATTTTTCAGTCGTGTCCAACTCTTTGTGATCCCATTTTGGGTTTTCTTGGCAGAAATACTAGAATGGTTTGCCATTTCCTTCTCCAGCTCATTTTATCTATGAGGAAACTGAGGTGAATAGGATGAAATGGCTTGCTGAAGGTCACACAGTTACTGAATAGCTGAGGCCAGATTTGAATCTGGATTTCCTAATTCCAGGCTAGTAATGTATCCACTGAATTACCTAGCTGCTGCTGCTAATGATGATGATGATGATGATGGTGATTATGATGATGATGATGATAACTAACAATTACATAATGCTTTGAGATCTACAAAGAGCTTTTCAAATATTACTTCAATTGATCCTCACAATAGTCTTAGTAGGTAGATACTATTATAATCCCCATTTTACATAAGGAGAAACTGAGGCATATAATGATTAAGTAATTTACCCTGAGTCACAAAACTAGAATCTGTGGCTAGATTTAAACGTAGGTATTCTTGATTATAATCCCAGGGCTCAATCCACTGAGCCATCTAGCTGCCTCCTATAATAATCATATTAGCAACTCACATTTATATCACATTTTAAAGTCTGCAGAGAAATTTCCAAATATTAATTCAGCCATGGTAGAAAAATGCTATATTATCCCTATCTTTCATATGGGGAAACTGAGACAAATAGTGGTTAAGTAACCTGCCTAGCACTACAAGGCTTGTGTCACTCTATTTGAACTTGGGTCCTTCTTACCCCGGGTCCAGAACTCTATCCATCTTATCCATTTTTTTTCTCTACTAGTTGAGGGATCTTAAAGCCATGAAAAAATAAGACATATAATAAATGAAGTGAACTCAGTGTGCCAATGAAGATCAGGAGAACAAGGTACTTTGTTTTGTCTACGCAATATAGCATCTGGAACAAGAATGAAAAATATGGCTAATAATACAGACTTTTTTTCCTTCTTTTTGATCATATACTTGCCAAGCCATACAGATAGTTCCAAACATCTGGTATTATGTAGATACTGGCATTCCTTAGCCAGCCATGGCTGGTTTTGGATAATCATCTCTCGAGTTATAAATGGATTAGTCTCTGAGTCAGTACTTTCACATTGTATAAATCAAAATTTTTGTTTGTTTTGTTTTTTCAATACAAATATTTATTTTCTCTTCTACATGCCCACTGGAGGAAAAAAAGAAAGAATAATGAAAAATGTAAATATATGTCTAGTATAGCAAAACAAACTCAAATACTGGCCCATGTCTAAAAATAGCATATTTAATCCACCATCTCTATGTCTAGAAGTAAAAGAATTCTTTGTAATGGGTCCTTAGCAATCAAAATTGATCATTATATTGATCACAGTTCTGAAGTCTTTCAAACTTTCTTATTTTTACATTATTAATGTTATTGCTGAAATTATTCTCCTGTTTCTTACTTCACTCTGAATTAATTCATAAAGATTATCTAAGGATTATCTGAAGCTATTCCTTTTATTGGCAAAATAGTATTCCATCCTATTCACAAAACACATTACAATTCTATCCCATTCACAAAACATAAATCACAAATTTTTAATTATGCTATATACAATTATATATAATAGTTCACATGTATATGTAATTTATCATGTTATACACATTGGTATGTATCCATATCTATGTCTACCTGTCTATCTTTATACGCTAGATACTTGACTTTGGACTAGAAGTACCGACTGGTTCCTGCTTTGTCTTTGTATCTTCAGCATCCAGCACAATGCCAGGCACACAGTAGGTATTTAAGAAATGTTTATGGATTTATAAAGTTACAATTTCCATGTTGTTGAGCAAAAAAGAGGATATTTTGTATCCCAGAACAATTTTGGGGAAATACCAACTGCTGAACAAGATGAGAAATACAAGTTGTAAAGGAGTCAATAAGGATGAGATGCTTCTGAAGTGGATCATAGAATTATCTATTTAGAACTGGACAAGATCTCAGATGCCATCAAATCCAACCTTATCATTTTACAGGAGAGGAAACTGAGACTCATGGAAGGGAAATTACACAACTAGTAATGGAATTGGATCCAGATCATCATATTCTAGAATATAGGTTTAAAAAATGAAAGAGACCCCTGAGATTGAGTCTAACATCTTCACTTAACACATAAGAAAGCTGATCCCCAAAGAGGTCACATGATTTTTCTGGTGGAAATGAGATAGGTTTTAAACCTAAGACTTCTTAACCTGAGTTCTAATAATCAATCTACTATACCATACAGAATTAAAATCAGGAAGGAAAACAGTTGGGAGCAGCCAGCACTTCCAATTTAGATGAATTCCAAATGTACCTGCACTTTTCTTTGGCTATACTTTTATTCTTTACCTCAAGTGCCTATGGAAAAGTTTTTTTCTCTCTCCTTAGAACTCTTCTCAACTCTCCACCCAACTTTCTTCACATCAGAGGGCTTTGAGCCCTTAATACTTTATATCATTCTCCATTCTTTTTTCATCTTTTGCTTCTATCTCTTGATAAGAGATAGATGAATCTAAATGGTGGTCAATACATCTCAGGCCATTGCTCCATTGCTGATATCTAGAACTATATACAACTTTCAGCTACAGTAGAATAAATCAACACACTCTTGAATAAGAGGAGACTACAATGAGGACTAATTTTTTTTTGTTTATGTGGTATAATTTGCCTTTACTAAGGCCATTAGTAGTCATGGATAATATCGACACATGAGCAGAATTTCACACATTCTGTTTCTCTTAAGAAGAAACCAGTTTTATTCCACTGGATTTCTTATACTAATAATTGCCATCATAGGCTTCTTATTTTAACCAGTGAATGGGTATCCTCCCTAACAAAACCCCTGATAAACTTGGCATGGGTCTTTCTTACTGTATCTCTTTATGACTGACTCCCTAATTATCAGTGATGTGATGCTCTCTATACATAGGAATTATACAATGGAAACCCCATTTGGTGTGACTTTTTCTTCAATAGAATGTTAGCTCTTTGAGGGCAGAGACTTGTATCTCAGATGCTTAGTACAATTCCTGACAGGTAGTAAGCACTTAATTTATGCATATTGACTAGCAGTTGACTTGGTGGGGTGGGGGTGGGGATGGGGGTAATAAGCCTTGGTGATTTCCTTGGATCTCAGTTTCCTGATCTATAAAATGAAGGGATAGGTGATCTATGCGATCCCTTCCAACTTTATATGTCCTATGCAGCATACAATAATTAATTAATTAAATTTGTACTAAGGGGGTGACAGTATAAGAGGGAAAAGGAAAAATTTTGAAGACATATTGCAAAGGCGAAATTGGCAAGCCTTGACAATAGATTGTATATAAGGAAGGGGGTATTAACAGGGGTACATATAGTTCCCAGTTTCAAGGATTTAGAACTAGAAACCATTAAGTCTAATCCCTTTGTTTTACAGGCCAGGAAATTGAGATCCAGGAAAGTTATTAATGGCAATTATTTAAATAATGTATAATTTTACAAAGAGCTGCCCTTATAACTCTGTGTGGCCAATTGTCCAACTTTCTTGTTCTCATTTTACAGATGAAGGAACAGAGGCTGAAACTAACCTACATAGGTAATGCCAGCTTGGCTGATGCCAGCCTTGATCCCAGATTTTTTGACACCAGTTAAAACTGTCTTTCCACAACATCCCATTTTATAAACCTGCTTCCTCTGGAGGAAGGGAAGTGTAGGATAAGAAGGACAAGTGAGAAGAGAAGGATCAGGAAAGGGAGTAAAAAAGAACAAGCAAGAAACAGAGATAGAAAGAAAGAAGAGAAAGGAAGACAAGGGCTGGCAGAGAGAGGAAGTAGGCAGGGAAGAAGGAAGAGAGGGGCAAGGAGAAGAACGAATTAGGAACCAGGTTGGTACATAAGGAAGAGTTTTTGGTTTTTGGAGTCTAGAGGAACTGGGTTCCAATCCCATCTCTGACTTCTATCATATCTCTACATTTCTTCCTTCTGAGAGAGGGAAATCACTAGAATTAAGACAAATTGAAGAAGGTTTTTTTTTTTTTTTTTTTTTTTTTTCTGTAGAAGGTAAGATTTTAGTTGGAACTTAAAGGAAACCAGAAAGGTCAGCAGTTAGAGCAGAGCAGTGTTCCAGGCATGGGAGATACTCAGATGTTCCAGATACATGGGAGATTTTTTTTTAATACTGCCCAAAGCTTAAAAATAAATTATCTTGTTCATGGAACAGCCTTCTGGCCATTGGACTGAAAGGGATGATAGTACTCTTTTTTTTTTTTTTTTACATGTAAATTGAGGGATTTTACTCTAGATGGTATCTGAGATTTAGATCAGCTCTAAACAGAGGCAAAAAAAAAGACTACATACACGCAAGTAAATAGATAGATGTGTATGTATAAAGATGTATATATACACACACATATATATTTGTACATATATGTATTATACATATACATTATATAACATGTATATATTTAGCTAACATACACATGTGCAAACATATACATATTTAGATATCTGGTTAACATGTATTAGTGTTTATATATGTGTAGATATAAACCCATTAACAATTAATTTAAGCTATTAAAATTTAAAACTGCACTATGTCCTGAGTTCTAATTCTGCCTCAGACACTTACTAGCTGTTTGACCAGGGGCAAGTCACCCTCTCTGCCTCAGCTTCCTCAACTGGGGATAATAATAGCACCATTTCTCAAGGGTATTGCAAAGATCAAATGAGATAGAATGTGTATAGTGCTTTGCATTAGTTAAAATAATATATAAATGCTATTATTGCTAATGATTATATTACTGCTTATTAGCAAATCTATCCAAAGAGGATAGTCAGTGATGGGCTCAACAATACTCTGTTTCTGAAGCTACAAATTACTTCAGTAGTCCTTGAAAACCATGTGGAATTTTTTAAAGAAAGCAATGAACATATGTGTAGTCTTTGAGCCAGACATTCTACTTATTCTAAGGTATATATCCTAAGAGAGTTAATGATAGAAGGCCCTAAATGAACCAACATATTTATTGCTGAACCTTTGACCATAGCAGAGAAACGGAAATAAAGGAGATGTCAACTGATTGGGGAATATTAAATTTTGTTTCCTCTTTTTTTATTCTCCATAATGAAGAAATTCTCCCTGAAAGGAGGATAAAGGATAACAACTTAGGGAACACATAACTTTTCCTTATTCTTCCCAACTACCAGTACCCTCTCTCCCAAACTACCTTGAATATTTTTAAACTATTTGATATCTATCTCTTTTCCCGACTTTCTTATCTTACATTTCCCTCTCTCCTTCTACTCTCTCTCTAATCCACCTACACTCGCTTGTCTGAAGTTTCTCAATCATATCCCATCTTTGCATCTTGGTACTAATATTGATTAATTAATGAACATTTATTAAGTTTCTTCCATGTACCAGATACTGTGCTAAGCTCCGGGGGGAAAAAAGGAGGCAAAAGAGTCCCTGTCCTCAAGGAGCTTATAGCCTAATGTCCCCCATGCCTGGGAAGTTCAACTTCTCATTTTAGGAAGTCTCTAGCTTCCTTTAAGATACTGCTCAAAGCCCACTTAGCACAGGGAACCTTTCCCAGTCTTCCTTGCTACTGCTATTCCCCTCTTCTTTCAGATAGCTTCGCATGTATTCTCCATATATACCTTGTGTGTGTGTGTGTAAATATATATATACATATATATATATATATATGTGTGTGTGTGTGTGTGTGTTTGTGTGTGTGTGTATGTATATATATCCATTTATTTATATGTTTTCTTCATTAAAATATATACTTCTTGGAAGACAGGGATTGGTTTTTAGATTTCTTGATATCTCTTGTTAATTTAATCTCTGACATGTTGTTCAGTCATTTCCAATCATGTCCAACTCTTTGTGATACCATTGGCAAGCATGCTGGAATGGTTTCCCATTCCTTTTCCAGTTCATTTTAAGATGAGATACTGAAGCAAATAGGACTAATTGATTTGCACAGATCACATAGCTAGTAAGTGTTTGAACTTGAGAAGAAGAGTCTTTCTGATTCCAAGCCTAGTGCTCTATCTACTGAGCCACCTAACTGTAGTTCTGGCACATAGTAGGAGGTTAATATACATTTGTTATTGATGTCAGATCAAAAGATTTTGCTTTTTTCAATCATTTTCAGGCATATCTAACTCTTTGTGATACCATTTGGGGTTTTCTTGGTAAAGATACTAAAATGATTTTGTCTTTCCTTTTCCAGCTCATTTTATAGATGAGGAAACTGAGGCAAAGACTTGCTGTCTGTTGCTGTGTCTGAGACCAGATTTGAACTCAGAAAGATGGATCTTCTTGACTTCAGGCTATCTATTGTGTCACCAGTTGTCCAAGCCAAATGAAAATTTATTGAATCTGTGGTGGTTTGATACATGGGACTGGGCAATGGTTTGGCTTTTATGAATGTGTAAGGGACTACACATCTTTAAAAACACTTGTATTTTCTTACCACTACTCATGGAAACAGATATATACTTATACATATATGCATACATATATACATATATATATGTATATATATTTGCCCCTCTTATCTACCCAATAAGGTAGAGCCTGGATGGCCATAGCAATTATCTAGTTAGTTAGATGGCATGGTGAATATTTGTAATCAGAAAAATTCTGAGTTTGAATTCCACTTTAGGCATTTACTTACCCATGTGATCTGGGCAAAACACTAAACCTCTCTTAAGTAATTATGAAAATCCAATGAGATTGTATATGTGAAGCACTTTGCAAAAGTTAAAGTGTTCTATAAATGCTAGCTATTATTATCATAATAATTATTATTTGCATCTTTCCCAAGTGCTTAGTTCTTTCATAGTCTAGGAAATTAACAACTTGGTGGATTATATTTCCTGAATCCTTTGGAGTGAGCCAGGAAGCCAGCCCAGGATAAAGAATTCACCAGAAATAATTCTCAGGGAAGATAAAGTATTTGGAGATAATCAAGATTTCACAGATTTAAAAAAAAGTCAGTTGATTTCAGGTACATAGAGGTGACACATTTACCAGAGTCAGACAAAGTGTTCTTGTCAAGAGCCTAAACTCAGGAATCAGTCTGAGCTTTGTGCTTGCCAAAGGGAATACTACTTTGGCTGGGCCTCCAACTGTAGCTTTATGCTACCCCCCCCCCCAACTTGCCTGAGATGGAACAGTGGTTCAGAAGAGGTTTGGCCAAAGAATTCATTAGGGAAGGAGAAAGGAAGGTGAGGGAACACTATTAGGCTCTGTTGCTGTGGAAAAGACTACAAGTTTTCCTCTAAAATTGAAAGTGCACTTTTGCTCTAGGGTGGATTTGAAGGAATGCTCCCCTGTCTATCTCTTCTTCCTTCCCAATATTAAATTTTAGCTCAGAGGTGGGAAACAGTCAGGAGTGGGAAGGTGGTTCTTACCAGGCAATGCACAGACTGGAGAGGATCTTATTTTCTATTTTTTTTTTTTTTTTTGGGCTGAGGCAATTGGGGTTAAGTGACTTGGCCAGGTCTACACAGCTAGGAAGTGCTAAGTGGCTAGAGTTACATTTGGTCCTCCTGACTTCAAAGGTGGTGCTCTATCTACTGAGCCACCTATCTGCCCCTTATTTTCTAATCTTTGAGGGACACAGTTGGTGACAATAGCAAGCATTTAATAATTAGCATTTGCAAAGGACTTTTAAGGGTTGCAAATAGCTTTACCGATATCTCATTTGTTCCTCACAACAACTCTATTATGATCTTCCATTTTACAAATGAGGAAACTGAGGCAGACAGTAGTTAAGAGTCTTATTTAGAAGTTAACAGTAGTGATGAAACTTGGACAATAGTTAAAAGACTGTCCAGGGTTTCACAGTAAGAGTTTGAGGCTGATTTCAATCTTCAAACTCCTCAACTTTTGCACCAGTGATCTATCCACTGTCTCAGACAAGGAAGAGAAATATAGCCAGTCTTCATTGTCACTTTGCACCCTACTCCATTTCCCTATGTGTTGAAATTTGTCTAAAATTGACCTCCTGTATATGATTTTAAAATGGCACTGGGCCAACAGACCTAAGGCCTTTTCTTCATGGATAAAAGAGTGATTCCTGAGTGCCATCAGGGTTCCTTTCCTCACACAAAGTCCTATTGGCCCTGAAGGAATGGTCTGCAGCATAGCTCACATCCTAGATGACAGAACCATAGGTGTGGAGCTGAAAAAGGCTCTCAATGGCTATCTTGCTGGAGGTCTTCATTTATATAAATAAAATGGAGCCAATATTGAGATTAGATATTACCAATAAACTAAGTCCAACCCTTTTATTTTACATATGAAAAAAGACACAGAGATACTAAGAAATTTGCCCTTCATCATATATGACAGAGATGGGATTCAAACGTGTGTCCTTCAACCCAAAATTAGATGTGGTTTTCATGTGCTGGGCCTGGGTTCAAATATTCATCTACTGTCTGTGTGATCCAGAGACTTCACTTCATTTAACTGCTATCTGCCTCAATTTCCTTATCTGTAAAATGGAATAATAATAACCTTTAGGGGTTATGTAAAGATTAAATGAGATAATATTGTTATATCTATATTACATATGCTGTCATACACATAATCTGATAGACACATAATGTTATACATATAGAAATGTATGTGCATACTTAAGTAATACAAGTATTTGTATTTATATACATTTGTGCCTAGATAGATAGATAGATAGATATAGATGAAGCACTTTGCAAAAGTTAAAGTGTTCTATAAATGCCAGCTATTATTATCCTAATAATTATTATTTGCATCTTTCCCAAGTGCTTAAAAAAATCTGGACCCAGATTTTTTGCCTCTTTTTCTAGTGCAATCTTCTTTTAACTGAATTCTATTTTGGAATAGTCTGTTAACTTATCTTTTATCTAACTGATCTTACTTCTATATTCACCTACATAAAACATGAAGAGACCTCAAAGATTGTCTAGTCCAATTGTCTCATTTACAGAGGGGAAAATTGAGACCCAAGTAGATTAAATGATTTGCCTAGCTCATACATGTAATAAGTGTCAGACGCATCATTTGAACCCAGGTTCTCTGACCCCAAGGTCAGTGCTCTGTCTACTGTTTCATTCGTGTCCCCTCCTCTCAACCCAGAGATAGAAGCTCATGTCAGCAAACTACCATTTATAACTTCAGCTAAACTGGTTCTAAAGGCCATCGTCAATGTGCCCTGCTTCTATTATTTTCTTCTTGTAATACAGGGTAATTATGGGATTGTGAAATATCACATACAGAGTGAATTAGATTGTCTTTTCCCCATTTAGTTAGTACTGTGCTGAACGGATTCCACTGCCCTTAAGGGAACTTTATGTCAGGGATATGCAAGAGGAAAGTTTTCTGTACAATAAATAAATACAAATAAAAATGAGACCAAACAAAACAAGAAAAATGCCCAACAAAACTTTCATGATATCCAGGCTTTGACAAGGTGAGCCCCAGATGCTGAGTACATGCTTGAGAAATGCCCTGAGGCAAATTTGCCACTTTTAGATGAGTTTTCAACATAATTCCTTTGCTTTCTTTGGGGAGAATGTGACTTGGCTGCTAAGAATGGCCTGGGATCCTCCTTCTCCAGCCTCCAACTGTATCCCATCCACACTCCAAAGATGGTAAGTTACTTCTGTCTCTCTTCCTGGACACTCCCAGATCATAGGATGCTGGTGATTGATAGCTGGAAAAAATCCCAGAAGTCATCTAGTTCAAGAGTTCGTAAACTTTTTTACTCAGTACCTCTTTTCACCCAAGAAATTTTCAGAGTATACAAATCAAACAATTATTGATAATAAATCATATTTTGCAATCCCCACATTCAGTTATGAGATCCCACATGAGGTCATAACCTTAGTTTAAGAAACTTGGGAATCTAGTCCCATCCCCCCTTTTGGATAGATTTGGAAACTGAGGCAGACAAGAAAGTATGACCTTTCCTAAGGTCATACAGCTAGTAATTGACAGAGCCAGGATTTAAACTTAGATATCAGGTGTCGATGTTCAAAGTTAAAAGGTCTCTGGATTATTATAATGACAGGTAACATTTATATAGAGCCTACTATGTGCTGAGTACTGTGCTAAAAGCTTTATAATGATCTCATGTGACTCTCATAAAAACCCTGGGAAGAATCTTACAGCTGGGGAAACTGAGGCAAAATAAATTAAATGACTTGTCCAGGATCACATAGCTAATCATTGGTAGATCCCTTAATTCTAGCTGGAAATGATCAAAATTAAAAGCTCTGTCAATAGCTAACACATTCACCTCTAAAGAAACAACTGAGAACATCTGAATGAAGATTGCATTATAATATTTTTCACTTTTTTGCGTATATTTTTTTGTATGTGTTCTTCCCCACTCCCCAAGGTTTTTGTTTTATTTTAGGGTTATTTGGATTTTTGAGGGGAAATAATATTTTAATTTTTCTAATTCTATGTAAAGATAGTTTTCAATACTTGTTTTTTTTTAAATAAAAATTTTGAATTCCATTTTTCCCCCATTGCTCCCATTCTATCCCCCCAGCATGATACAGGTTATACATGCGCAATCATGTGAACACATTTCCCTATTAGTTATGTTGTGAAAGAAGAAACAGAACAACAATAAAAAATTAAAAACTGGGGAAACAATGAACACAAGGGAAAAACCACACCAAACCAAAAACAAACAAACAAATCAAAACAAAACAAAACAAAATAAACCAGCAAACAAAAAACAATCCAACAACAACAACAAAAATGGGAAAATAGTAAGCATCCAGACATCATAGTTCTTTCTCTGGATGTGGATAGCCTTTCCATCATGTGTCTTTTGGAATTGTCTTGGATCACTGTGTGGCTGAAAAGAGTTAAGTTGATTATAGTTGATCATCATTACAGTGTTGCTATTAGTGTGTACAGTGTTCTTCTGCTTCTTCTCTTTTCACTCAGCCTCAGTTCATGTAAGTCTTTCTAGGGTTTTTTTTTAATCAGCCTACTCATCATTTCTTATAGCCCAATAGTATTTTATTACATACATCTACTACAACTTATTCAGCCATTCCTCAATTGATGGACATTACCCTTAATTTCATTTCTTTGTGACCACATAAAGAGTTTCTCTAAATAGTTTTGTACTTGAAGGTCCTTTCCTCTTTTTATCATCTCTTTGGGATATAGTTATTCTGTTTTTTCTTTCACAACATGAGTAATATGCAAATGTTTTGCATGACTGAACATATATAACTTCTCTCATCAAATTGCTTAACATCTCAGAGAAGAGGGAGGGCTAGAATTTGAAACTCGAAATTTTAAAATGTGATTGTTCAGAATTATTTAACAGAATCAAGAGAAAATAAATATTCAATAATAATAATAATAGCAGCTAACATTTTTATCATGTCTACAATGTGCTACATTGTTCTAAACACTTTACACTTATTATCTCATTTGATCCTCACAACTAACCAGAAAGGAGGGTTATTATTCTCTTCATTTTACAAATAGGGAAACTGAGGCAAACAGTAGATCAGTAACTTGCTCAGGATTTAAACTCAGGTATTACTGCCTCCAGGTTTTGTGCTCTATGCACTTCTTCATATCACTTTTAGTCAATCTCAGAATTAGATGGGACCTCCCTCAGGGGCCATCTGGTCCACCCAATACCTGAAAAATCTTCTCTAGAGTACCCTAATCACCACTTATGCTGCAATGAAGCCTGACAATGATTGACAAAAACCATTACCTCCAAAGGCCACTCATTCTATTGGAGACAATTTGAATAATTAGCTAGTTGTTTCTTCTCCCCTGATATCAAACTCAAATTTGCTTAATAGGAACTTTTCTTCATTGTTTCCAGTTGGGCCCTCTGAGGTCCAGCAGAACAAGGCTCTTCCTTCTTCCAAGTGAAAACCTTTCAGTAGTTGAAGACAGCTGTCATGTCCCTCTGCAGCCTTCCTTAGCAGCGCACAGCCCCAAGAATAATGGATTTTGAACTAGAGGATATGGATTTCCTCCCCAGCTTTGTTACTTACTCCCTGTTCCTCAGCCATCTATCAACATGGGTGAGTTTAAACTGAATGGATTTTAAAGTCCGTTTCAGCTCACCTCTATGATTCTAAGTCTTATCTCCTCCCTAAAGTCTTCTGTGATACATAATAGCTTACATTAGCTTGATTTAAGTTTAAAAAGGAAAGAAGGAAACAAGGATTTGTTCAGTTCCTACTATGTGCCAGGCACTAAGCTAAGTATTTTACAATTATTTTCTTATTTGATCCTCAAAGAGCAACCAGGTGGCACCATAGTACATAGAGCACAGGGCATGGGATCAGGAAGACTCATCTTCATGAGTACAAAAATATCTTCAAGAAAGCTATGTGACCCTGGTCAAATCACTTAATTCTATTTTCCTGAGTTTCCTCTTCTGTAAAATGATCTGGAGAAGGAACCAGCAAACCAAATGGACTCATGTAGAATTGAACATGACTGAAATGACCCAACAATAATAGTTGATTTTCACAACAACCCTGAGAAGTAGGTACTCTTATAACCCCTGTTTTATAGATGAAGAAAATAAGGCAATTCAAGTTGAAATGGCTTGCCTGAGGTCACACAACTAGAAAGTTCTTAAGACTGGATTTGAACTCTGGTTTTCCTGACTGCCAGCATCATTACAATCCCCCTGCAACTACAATTAATCATAATAATATAATAATAATATGTGATAGACATAATATTAAGTGATTTTCAAGCATTATCTCATGTGACTATCACACCAAACAATAAACAATATTATTTCCTTACTTTATAATTGAGGAAACTGAGGCAGATAGAGATCATCCTGCTAGTAAGTATTTGAGGTTAAATTTGAACTCAGATTTTCCTGAGTCCAGTTCCAGCATCAACTATTAACTGATTAACCTCAGTAATACCTAGTTTAAAGAGAGACTTCATTACAACATTCTAAAAGATAGATAATATACATTTTATTGTCATGATTCTACAGCTAAGGAAGTCAAGATTCAGAGGGATAAAGAAATTTTCCAGAGGACCCACTGTTATTAAAAGTCTAAACAAGGTTATCAAGCCAAGTACCCCATTGCATTGTGGTCACAGTAGAAAAAGCTGTCTTTGGAATCCTAAGACTCTTAATCATATCTTATCTCTGATGCTCCCTCCCTGAATTATTTCTTCCAGTTCCTCTTACAAAGAATAAGGGGGTTGGTCTAGATGACCTCAGAGATCCTTTTCAGATGTTCCTTCCTTCCATTATTTTCTTGTTACACAGAGTAATTATGGGATTATGAAATATCACATCCACCTACTATATGCCAGGCACTAGCACTTTACAAATATTATCTCATATTATCTTTACAAGAATCACGTGAACTGAGTGCTCTTATGATCCCATGGTGAGTAAAAGATCAAATGACTGAGGAAAACAGAAGTTCAATCTTCTAAGCATATTGATTTATTAAGTAATATATGATAAAAGGACCAGACCTATTCAGCTTATCCTGGACCCTGAATAGAGAGGGAAATAATATAAACTCAGGCATTCCTGAATTTATACATTATACATTTAATTATTACAAATATTTATACATGAAAAACAATGCAATAAGACCAATTAGCTAGAAGGGAACAACAAACCATAAGGTAATCTAATTTCTAATTGAATTTGAGAGTAGGTCCTTTGCAAGTTGGGAGGGAGAGAGAAAATAAGTACAATTTTCTGAATTATAAAAAAGAGGTATCTCACTCCCCTTAAATGTCTGTGAACAATCAAAACAATAACTGATTGATCAGAATGGGGCCAATTTTCAGGTAAGATATATGAATTGCTTAGATGAACAAAATGTGAAAAAACTTCTTGAATCAATCTGGATTTGACTGGGTTTCTGGTCATCATAACCTAGGTCCTTGGTTATGGGTCTCTAAGCAGCAGAGAGAAGTGGTTTGGCTTCCTAGCCATGCAAAACTAAGTTCTAATGAAACAGTGAAGTTTTCTCCCAATTCCCATAGCTCACAGTTTTCTCCTAAGTTAGAAATTGACCTTGACCCATAATTGAATAGAAATAAAACTAGCTACAGAATTGAGTCACAAGATGCAATCAATTCCCTCAATCCTTATTTGATATTTGAAGAAATTGAGGCAACAAGAGGTCAAGTAACTCTCTCGGGTTTCCATAGTAAGTGTCTGGGCATGGATTTGAAGGATCTTCCAGACTCCAGGTCCAGGGCTCTATCTACTGCCACCTAGCTTTGCCTTGCAAAGAACTAGAAAGAAAAGCAAAAGACAGTTCCTATCCTCTGACCATCATGAAGTAATAAGTAAGGAAGGAAAGAGAGGCATAACAAAATCAATTAAATAAATGACTGAACTCAGTCTTTTATTTTTTTTCTCAGCCAATCAACAAACATTTCTCAAAACCCTAACATGTCTAAACTTGAATTGTCATTCTTTATTAAAAACTATAGCAAAAAGAAAATGGATATTATTATAGCAACAACTACTACTACTCCTGTTGCTGCTTCTGCTACTGCTACTATTCCTATTGCTACTACTACTACTGCTGCTATTATTCCTAATCCTATTGCTACTATTCCTATTGTTGCTACTACTTCTACTCCTACTTCTACTATTCCTATTGCTACTACTACTATTACTTCTACTCCTACTGCTACTATTCTTATTGTTACTACTATGATTACTACTGCTATTACTACTAGTAGTGACATTGGGTAAGTCACCTAACCCTTCCTGGACCTCATTTCCTCAAATAAAATGATAGAATTGGGTCAGAGGATAACCAAGGTTGTTTTTGGCTGTAGAATTAAGGTCCTACAGTCATAACATAATTCCATTGAAGAAGCTGAAGATGTTTAACCTAAATAAGGCTTAGGAGAGGACAACATAGCTCTCTTCCAGCATTTGAAGAGTTTTTTATATGGAGGAAGTTTTTACCTCAAATCAGTAAAGAAGGAGATTTACATCTGCTGTAAGTCAGTTTGGTCAATCAACAAGCATTTGTTAAGTGCTTATTATTTGCCAAGTATTAGGCTAGATTATCCACCTTCAGAAGTACACAGCCTAGTCATTTCTGGGAAGCAGAATTTGAGAATGTTGGACACTGGATTTTTTCAGGCAGTCAGACACTAGATGTTTCTGGACCAGTTAAAACTGAACTCAAGGTCTTAAATTCTGCATTCTATTGTATTGCTGTGTCAAGGTCTTCCTGAATCATTTCTTCTCTTAAGACCCTTCCGGTCAGGACTGCCTTTAATTATATGCATGGCTTCCTTCTGTCAAATCTTTCCAAGTCTGCTCCCATTCCCAGGTATTAGACTAAGTAAAAGGAAAGAAAAAGAAAAAAAAAAGAAAGAAAAGGACCTTGATAGATTTTTCATATGGACAGTCTCTTTGCTACTCAACACTGAAGTGAAGGCAATGTCTTTTTCAAATGACCACTTTCAACTGACCTCCCCATCAAAGTCTGACAGGTACTAAAACCTGAGCATCTCATAAAAGGAAGAAAAAAAAGTCTAAGAAAACCAGGGCTCAGGAAGCTCAGGCTACCCAGGAAAGCCACTAACTTCAGGTAAAGTGTTTACCTCCAGTTCTGTCATTTTTAAGCAAAGGTTGAATAGATGACCACTTGCCAGATTGGGGAGTGAAATGTTCCCTTAAGAAGTAAGCATATGTGAATATGAAATAATTAATGGGATACTGGACTTAGAATCAGGAAAGAGTGGGTTAAAACCCTCATTAGCTCTGTGATTTTGGTTAAATCCGTTACCCCTTCAGCCTCAGTTTTCTTATCAGTAAAATAAGACTTCTGACATTGTGAAACTTATAGATTCAAGTCAACAAAAATGTATTAAATGCCTACTATGTATTAAAAGCTATGGATATGTATGTATATGCACATTATACATTAATATATTACAAACATTTATACATTAAAAACAATGAAATAAGACCAATTAGCTAGAAGGGAACAACAAACCATAAGATAATCTGATTTCTAATTGGATATGAGAGTATGTGTAGATAAAAAGAGGCAAAAAATGAATTCCTACCTTTAAGGAACTCATATTCTAATAATTGAGGCATATAAAGAACTGTTAACATAATATATATTATAGATAGATAGATATAAATATAGATATAGATATAGATATAGATATAGATATAGATATAGATATAGATATAGATATAGATATAGATATAGATATAGATATAGATATATGCAAGGTAAATTGGAGGTAATTTCCCAGGGAAGACACCAGTACTAAGGGAGACTGGGAAGGGCTTTTTTCGGAAAGTATGATTTTGGCTGATACTTGCAAGAAGCCAGGGAAAGTCCAGGCTCAAGGGAAATTCATGTCAGTGAAAATTCATGGAGTTAGGAGATAGACTGTCTTAGAAGAAAGTGAATGTCACTAGATCATAGAATATGAAGAGCTGGCCAGCTAGCATTTATATCTCACTTTAAGATTTGCAAAGTCTTTACAAAGTTCATTTGATCCTCACAAGAACCCTGGGAAGTGGGTATTATTTTGATCCTCTTCTTACAGATGACGAAATTGAGACAGGTGATGTGAAGTGACTTGACCAGAGTCATACAAATAGTAAAGTAAGAAGGGATCCAGATTATATAGGGTTTTAAAGACCAAGTTTTGTATTTGATCCTGGATGGCAATAGGGAGACTTTGAACTTTATGGAGTAAGAGGGAGTGAAAAGGTCATATCTGGGATTGAGGGTTATGGAGGGAATCAAATGGGACAATGTTTGTTCAGAAATACTGGGACACTTTGTTTTAAATACTATTTCTTTCTTTGGAAACTAATGAAAGTGATAGTATTTTGTACCTGACATTCATAGGCCCTCAGTAGAAAAGCTACTAAAGTAAAAGAGATCCCATTGAGTTGGAAGCGATCTGAGAGCCCATCTATCTTAAACCTCTTCATTTCACAGAAGAGAAAACTTACCGAGATCATACAGGAAACAGGATTAAAATAAAATATTTAGCATCTTCTAAATCCAGTGTTCTCTCCATTACACAAGATGGAGCTACTAGCTAGGTGGTACAGTGGATTAAGTACCAGATCTAGAGTCAGAAACACCTGGGTTTAAATTCAGTCTCAGACATTTACTATCTGTGTGATCCCAGGCAGATCATTTAACTCTGTTTTCCTTAGTTTCCTCATTTGTAAAATAAGCTGGAGATGGAAATGACAAACCATTTCAGTATCTTTTCTAAGAAAACCCCAAGTGACATCACAAGCAGTTGAACACACTGAAATGACTGAACAACAATATAGACTGATAATTAAGTGTAGGTAGATGATGAGGTAAGCAGATTCAATCATTCCTTCTCTAAATACTTGATCAAACCAGCTCCATGTCAGACAACCATTACTGCTAGTCACTACCTTTGAGGGCTGGACAGGAGCCAGATTTTAAATTCTTAGCTCTCACTCTTGGGATCTCACCAGGCCATGAGAAGTAAATATTGCGCTGCTACCTGACTGATGAAATGATCTATTAAAAAGCCTAAGGCTCTTCTTCCTTAGGGGGTTAAAGACTCAGAAACCATCCTGGAGAGAGAAAAAGGAGGAGGGAAGTGAAAGAAGGCTCTCATAATAAAATGCCTGGAGGGATAATGCAGCATTACAAAAAGAGGGGTCCTGCTCTAATCTTTGGCACTGACAGCATCCATGATTATTCCCTTGTGTCCCATCCATTTTGTCCCAAGGACAGTGGATATACTGTCCATCCATTATCTTGTCCTGGATCTTCAAAATGAAGGGTTTTGTTGCTAATAGAATTAAGGAAAGAGAAAGAAAGGAAGAGAAAGGAAATAAGGGAGAAAAGAAAAAAAAATAAAGAGAAAAGAAATACCACATTTTCCAATGTAGTCAACCTGGGTTTTTAAGCTCACTTCTGAACACAAATCCAAGGAATGGAGTCTGTGTAATATATAACCTCAGTATACTTCAGTATCTGACATGGCAAGAAATGCAGAGGAAATATTCATTCCAAAGAGAAACTAAAAAGTCCAAATGCCATTAGGAGATAATACAATTTTCACTCTCCTCAATTATTAATAGACATTTAGGAATAATTTAGAGATATATTAAAACTGTATGAAAGAATCCATAATACATTTGGGTCACAGGAGATTATGAAAATATCTGTCCTCATTTTCATGTCACCCAACATAAATTTCAACTACAAAACAATTGTGAAAAGTAATGATGTACATTCAAATATGTGCTTTTAACAACTCAACATTTTTTTCAATCCAGATGGTGAACTGTACAATTTAACACCTGAGAGGCAACTTGAATGATGTTAATAAGGCTTTTGTGAATTTATAACACAAGGCTTTGGTTCACTATTAGTCATGGCAGGACATAAACATATCTGGTCTGGCTCTTTTTTTCACTCAGCATTTAGTTTATCATATATGCCTGAAAAGATAGAAAGATGACAGAGATGGTAGTTATGGTAGTGGTAGCAGTGGCAGTAACAGTAAAAGAGGAAGAGGAGGAGGACAGGAGTACAAAGAGGAGAAGGAAGAAGATAAAAAAAAGAGGAAGAAGAAAAGGAAGAGGAAGAAGCAGAAGGAAGCAGGAGCAGAGGGAAGAAGAAGAAGAAGAAAGAAGAGAAGAAGGAGGAGGAGGAGGAAAAAGGAGGAAGAGGAAGGAAAAAGAGGAAAGAGGAGGAAGAGGAAGAAGAAAGGGTGCTAATCTGCTTTTGAAGAGGGAGTTGACTTTTTGAGAGTTCCTTCTATCGCTGAAACCAGAGGAATGGGCCAATGATGATACCATAATGATGCTAATGATATATTGAGGGTAATTCAATATTATGATGATTTTAATGTTTTCAAAGCATATTATCCATTGTGTTATTCTCCCAATACCCAAGATACTCAAGTGGATCCATGATTTCATCATTAGAGGTATAATTTCCAGTGGTTCTTTGTCACCAATCATCCCTATTCACCTATTCTGTATCACTTTTACACCACATCTTCCAGACGAAATTCTTGGAGTCAAGAGATTGAGTGTTTAGTTTGTGATATAGTGAAGAGACTGGTATCATTGGATTTATGAGTACATGATGAAGGATTAGGTGTAAATAAACTGGAAAGGTACATATGTGTGGGAAGGGGAGACCAGTTATGAAGGCTTCAAATGCAAAAGAGAGAAACATATATTTGATCCTACAGGTCACAGGAACATAGAGGAATTTATGGAGAAGAGAGTAATATGGTCAGATTTGTGCTTTCACAAGATCACTCTTATAGCTGATTGGAATACAGATGGGAATGGGAAAGGACTAGAAGCAAGAAATTGTTGTTTACTCCTTCCAATCATGTCTTATTTTCATGATCTCTTCATGCCCAATCTGTTCTTGGCAAAGAAACTAGTTTTTCATTTCCTTTTTTAGCTTATTTTACAGATAAGGAAACTAAGGCAAACAAGGTTAAATGACTTGTCCAGAGTTTCACACAGTTAGTATCTGAAGCCAGATTTGAACTCAGTTGGATCTTCCTGATTCCAGATCTGTTGCCATCTAGCTGACTAGCAGGCTATTGCAATAGCCCAGGTGTGAGTGATGATTGATTGATTGCTGTTCAGTCTTTTAAGTCATGTCTAACTCATCATGACCCAATTTGGAGTTTTCTTAGCAGAGATACTGGAGTGATTTGCTATTTCCTTCTCTGGCGCCTTTTTTGATGAGGAAACTCAGGTGAACAGTTTGGGGACCTGATTGAGTTTACATAGTAAGTGTCTGAGGCTGAATTTGAACCTTGGAAGATGAATCTTCTTGATAGTGCTCTAACCATTGTTCCACGTAGGTGCCCTAAGAGCTGCTGGGGGCCTACCCTTAAAAATGCTTTCTGACTTAACTTGACCTCTCATTTCTGGAAAGAGAGTCTAGTGTTGGAGAAGGGGCAGTGCATATTCAGAAATAACTAATGGGTTCATTTGTTTTGCTAGAAAAGACTTGTTAGAAGAGTCAACTTCTACTGAGGGAACAGTTGCTTAGTATGTAGATACAAAAATAACATCAGCATTTTAAAACACATCAACGACAAACTAAAGAAGATGACACAAATAAACAGAACAACTTGGTTACTACCTTGTCAAATTAGCATTTTCCAAATTCACAATTTATTATACAAATCTCTTTTTTGACTTTTTTGGTAAATTGCATTGGAAATGCTATATTGTTGTTTTTTTAAGTTAATTATCGAGCCAATGCTAAATCATGTGCTTTACCTCCCAATCTAGTGCTTTTTCCTAGCTGAATCCTTCTCAAATATTATCTATAAAATAAATATCTTGAGAAAATATTCACACATACCCTGTCATCAGAAAGATATGGAAAAGAATAATTAGCAATATTTTATATTGTATTGTTTTGAGTTTGTTTTGAGCTCAGCACTCTCTCCCTCTTTACCTTTCAGGTGACTACTCAGGGAGGAATTTTTTCTTCTTTTTTGAGATTCTGAACCTCTCAAAAAAGTTTCAAATAACCCCAGAAATGAATTGCCAAAACCAGAATTCCCACCAGAAAGATAAAATTGTAATGTTAATATCAGGCTCTCAATCTGGATGAAAACTAAAAACTTCCATCACCTCTCAGAGTATTCTTCCCTCAATCTAGGCACAGAACATTTTGAGGATAGGTGGCTGTCAGACTGCCTCTGAAAACACAAGTGATTAATTTGGGCTTCTTAGGAGATGGCCTATTTACATACAGCAACTTCTTGGAACCCAATGGCCTGGAGCTACAGTTTTATCTCAAACCAATTCTGACATTAGAGGATTTGATAATAATGTTTAAATGTCATGGATGCCTCCTATTTAACAACTGTGATTTCTTCATTCTAGATAATTTAATTTTAAATGGGGGCTGGGGAGAGAGAAGAGACATACAGCCGACATAAAATTTAGCAAAAGTCGACAGGTGGAAGATCTTATTCTCATCCTTCCATGGGCAATAGCGGCCCCCAAATGCCAGATATCACATAATGTGGGCAATATGAAAACCTTTTTGCTAATGGAGGAAAAAAAAAGGTTTAATAAGTTTTAAGATGGGTAAAAACAACAAAAGTAATTAAAATGTTAAGCCTCCCCTATGAGACTGTCTCTCACTTATAGAACACTGTTCTGTTTTGACTTGATATTCAAAATAACTCACTGATTATTTGAGGACTTAACATTTGCAAAGACACAATGATGGGTACTAGAGATAGAAAAATATAGTTTCGTATCTGAATGTGCCCTATGGATGGCATATTTGGACTTCTAATAAGAAGCTGGGGATCCATTAAGTGAGGAAGAAGAAAAGGGTCATATTTATCCATGTGATTTCAAAGGCCTGTAATAATTGGAGTGAGTGGGATATAAGAGAGAGAGGACTGGTTTGGGATAAGGATAGGGAATAAACATTTATATATCACCTGCTATGTGCTGGTTACTGTGCTTTACAAATATAGTTCATTTGATCTTTATAGCATCCATTGGAAACAGTTTAAGTGATTTGCTCAAGGTCATATAAGCAGTAAGTGTTGGAAGCTAGATTTGAACTCAATACTTCCCAATTCCCAGGCTCAGTATTCTATCCAATACATTCCCAGCTAGCTCTCTTCTAAAGTAGGTCATAGGATCTGAGTTCAAAAAATTTCAATATCAATACAACATCCGTTTGACCTTGAATAGGGGGTCCTAATTTCCTAATATCTAAAATGTGGAGATTGCATCAGGTGGAGAATGGCTGAATAAATTGTGGTATATGAATGTTATGGAATATTATTGTTCTATAAGAAATGACCAGCAGGAGGATTTCAGAGGCCTGGAGAGACTTACATGAACTGATAATGAGTGAAATGAGCAGAACCAGGAGATCGTTATACATGGTAACAAGAAGATTATATGATGATCAACTCTGATGGACGTGGCTCTCTTCAACAATGAGATGATTCAGGCCAGTTCCAATATACCTGTGATGGAGAGAGCCATCTATACCCAAAGAGAGGACTGTGGGAAAAGGGTGGATCACAACATAGTATTTTCACCTTTTTGTTGTTTGCTTGTTTTTTTTTTTCTTTCTCATTTTTTCTTTTGATCTGATTTTTCTAGTGCAGCATAATTATGGCAATACGTATAAAATAATTGCATGTTTAACATATATTGGGTTAGTTGCTGTCTAAGAGAGGAATAGGGGAAGGAAGGGAGAAAAACAATTTGGAACACAAGGTTTTGCAAAGGTGAATGTTGAAAACTGTCTATGCATGTATTTTGAAAATGAAAAGCTAAAAAAAAAATAAGATGTGAAGCTTTGTCTAGATGGCCTTTAAGGTTTTACAACAACAACTACAAAAAAAATAGGATGTTGGATTAGATGTCTTCTAGTCACTTAAATATATAATCTATGTAATAGATAATTCTACAGATAATGACAGAGGCTCAGTTCTGAACCACCACCACCAATAAGAACTCTGAGATGCTTGAGAAACAAAAAGAACCAGGAAATACCAATGACAGATCATCAAGTAACTCAGATTTTAAATGTCCCTGACCTGAAGGGGCATACATTCTATTGGCAGGTTGCCCAGAGTGCTATAATATAAACAGCACCTGTGTCCTTGTGGGCTTTAGTTCCTTGTCCAAGATTTCAGAATATTTGGGAATGCTTTTTCAGTTTCTACTGGGTATACCATTTGGTATGAATCACCAGAAGCAAGAACATTATCTATCTATCTATCTATCTATCTATCTATCTATCTATCTATCTATCCAACTGTATACAACAACATACACATACATATACAAATATATATATGTATATATATATATATGTAGATATATATATATATATATATATGAATCTGTATACATGCACACATATTGAAGGAAGGTTTTTATGTGTGTGTATGAATTGGCCTGTATCTCTAGCATCCATCACCATAACTGATTTATGGTAGTCACTAATCAGTGCTTATTGAGTGATATAAGGAAATGAGAAAATAAAAAAAAAAAATAAATTAATGTGCCCCCGGTGCAGTTCATCTTACCTCTACATATCTCAGCTGACTCCTTTATAAATATTTCCCAAGTCATGGATGAGTTATAATCTACCTTGATGGAAGGAGTTTCCACACCAGGGGCTTCCATGTGAGGATAAACCATATTCGCCAAGCAATTATGAAATATCCCTTTATATTAACAAAGGGAATAGAGATGACCTTGTTATTTTATTGCTATGAGAAATTCCAAGATGAGGAAATAATTCCTCCTAATGCAAGTAGTAGCCTCTGCAACTTAGGGGAATGAATGATTCAATTAATCAATCAATTAGCAAACAAATCTTAAGCACCTACTAAATGTCAGGCACTATATCAAGTAATTTTTACATATAGTTTCAAGTGGAGGAAACTGAGGTGAAAACAGTTAAAGTGATTTGTCTAGGGTAACATAGTCAGATTTGAATTCTGGTCTTTCAGACTCCAGGCCTTTTACCATTTCTACCTAGTTTTCTACCATTCTACCATTGAATTCTACCTAATTTGTCACATAGATGCATATTTTGAGTCTTTAAGAGTCACCTAGAGCAGGACTTCTTAAACTTTTCCCACTCATGACCCTTCTTCTCTTGAGAAACTCTTATAGCAATCATGGGCATTTAGGTATGTAAGATAATTATACAAATCAAACACATTTACTGATAATCAATCATAATTTCACAATATCCAAATTCAATTACGCCCAGGGTCACACAGCTAATATATGTCATAGGCAAGACTTGAATTCAGACCTCATTTAGTCAGCTGTTCCATAATACATAAGGTTCTTGTGGGCAAAGATGGATTCTTCAAATTCTATTTCATTTACTTCTTTTCTCCCCAGCTCCTAGTAAATGGGCAGCCAAAGCCTGATTCTTGGATAATAAAGCACCTCGACAACACAGGCAAAAAGAATAGTTTATCCACAGTGAATGTTCTGTTAGGTATTTTGAGACTTCTAGGGATTAGCTCAACAGTGTTCCAAGAAGGAAGGGGAGGGCCATGACCAAAGCTAATCAGAGGGATCTGTATTCAGTTTGGCTCCTCAAATCAGCCAAGTGATGAAGAAAGCTGATTGTCACTAGGACTTTATAGGATTGATCTGGCCTCTTCTGATTGGAGAATAAGCCCTGGACCAAAGATGACACTTAGTGGCCACAAGAGTAGACCCTGGAGATGTTCGGTGCAAATGATAACAAAAGAGGTGAAAAAATATCAGTCTCCCAGACCCCCCTGTCATCTCTACGGTGATACAGTGCATAAAAATGTCAGGCCAATAGCAGAGGACCTGCTTGACATTCAAGGCACACTGCAATTGTTTACACATTAGTCATACAGGTTACTAGTCCCACTTTTAATATTGAAAGGGAAATAGCTAAGGTCGGGAGGTCAATAGCGTTGGCTATTTTGCATTGGCTTGCTCCATCTGTAAAAATAGATTTTTGCTTTTTTTTCCCTCTGGGTTTTGGCCCTTCCTCTCCGCTCCCCAAGAAAAGGAAAATTCAAATTCATTTGAGAAAAAGGGCAACTGGCAGCAGTGCCCATCCCCCACCTCACCCATATCCCAACGTTAACAATATACCAGAAAAAGAATGGGATACATATTATTTAGTTTTGTAGCAGCAAGAGAGAGAGGGAAAGGGGAAGATACAGCAATTCAATTCAAAAATCAATTCAATTCCATGCAACATTTATTTGGTATTTACCACAACAAAAACAGTCATAACAATAATGACGATGGCTCATGTTGATAGAGTGCTTTATGTTTTGTGAGGCACTTTAATGTTTATGTATATGCATTTACATATTGCACAATGTGTTCATAAATGTGAACATATGTAACCACGCATGAGTAAAACACAGGTGTTTGTGCATATGAATATGAGTAAATAGTATGACTTAGATACATTTATAGCTACCCTGTCTATATTGTACATACTTACATGCATCTGTTACAAATACATATATTATTAACCCTCACAACAAGGCTAATTATTATCAGAGAGTATAACAGATGTAGAGTTGAAAGATAATTCACAGGTTATCTAATCCACCCCATTATTTTACAGATGAGGAAACTGAGACTCGGAGAGATTATTTCAAAAAAGTTTGTTTTTTGCTACAAGGTAAATTTTGAGATAGACTTTCCCCAATTCCACCAGGCAGCAAACAGGTCAGATAACAACCAACCAAGATGGCAATTGACATATGGCAGAACACACAGCATTTAGCACCCATAATCCCCCACATGTCCAAGGTATTTCTCATTCTGTCTTAGTGGCTGAGGTTGATCATGTCAATTATACAGCTTGAATATTAGGGGATGGAGGGATTGAGAGAGGGAGGGAAAGAGAGACAGAGAGAGAGACAGAGAGAGAGAGAGAGAGTAGAGAGAGAGAGAGAGAGAGAGAAGAGAGAGAGAGAGAGAGAGAGAGAGAGAGAGAGAGAGAGAGAGAGAGACAGAGAGAGACAGAGAGAGAGACAGAGAGAGAGAGAGTAGAGAGAGACAGAGTCACAGGGACAGACATGCTCCTCCCCCCACAAAGACACAGATTATTTGAGCTCAGCCCTGCCCTACCTAGATACCAGCATCAGCTGCTGAGCCAGTTGTGTGTTAACATAAAGATTGAGAGAGTATAATGAGGAAGATTCAGAATTAATTACGGCCAGACAGTCACTATGCCGAGAGAAAAAACTATTAGAATCGCAAAGCCTCGGGTTGCAGCCATAAATTACTTAGAGGCACGACCAAGAAGTAATCCAATAATCCATTTATGACTTTAAATAAATCTTGCTTCATTCCAAAGCCCTCCTGAGTCTCCACACTCATAATATTCACAGCCACTAGCCCCGCATCAGTAGGGGGCTATCAGAACCAGCCCAATGTCTGTAAGGTGTTTAGATTAGTGAAAATTAACCAGAGCCGAGAAGTCAATACTATATTACCCTCTCCACAGTAGTGATTTAGTCTATTTGTTACTCTTTCCTTCATGGTAGTAGAGTGCTAAGTTCTTTGATTCCATGCCCTAAGAACACCTTTAACTACTCCTACTGAGATAAGAAATAATTTTTTAAAAAATAAGAATATCCCACAGTCATAAAGAAATCTATTTGAAGAATTTTGTCTGAATATAGTCTCCATGAGAGCAAATAAATAATTCTAAGAAAAGCATAAATTTATGGATAGAATTCTTGACCATGATTCTCAGAGACGCCACTTCTGACATTTAATGTATGATCCTGCTCAATCTCGCTATAGTTGTATACTTTTGAGGGAAGGGATAGTTTTTGAACTTCTTTGTATCCCCATGGCTTTGCATTTAGTAAGTGCTTAATGAATGCTTACTGACTACCTCACAGAGACCTGAAAAATTCCCTAAAGCTCCATTACCTAGATTTAAGAGTAGAATTCCTTATTTGTCTCAGAGGCAAGGTGCCATGATGGACTCCACATTGCTTACTACCTGAGGATCTAGGGCAAGAATAAACGTCCTCAGCCCACCGTATCTGGCCCACGGGTCATAGTCTGAGAACCCCTGAACTAGAAAGTCTCTGAGAAAGGATTCCAACTCAAGACTTCTAGATTCCCAGGTCTAGCACTCTCTTCACTGAGCCACTTAGCTATATCACAATAAGAACATTTATTGGTTCTAGGGATCTCATCTGCTCTAGGGATTGAGAATAGAAAAACAAAAATGAAACAGTCCCATGTAGTCTATCATAGTAATTTTTTTTGGAGGGGGTGAGAGTAGGGGAAGAGCATTAGTAGCTAAAGGCCTTCAGAAAAGACCATCCTTCTAAAACAGGGGACATTTAAGTTGCACTTTGATGAAAATGAATTTTTAAGAAGCTGTCAGGTAACTAAGAAAGTTGGATTGCATATTCCTAGATCACTTCCAACTCAAGATATGAACCTAAATCCTGGCATCAGTAGGAAGATGATGAAAAAAAAGATGGAGACAAACATCTGAACAAAATATTGGTCTCATGGACAATAACTCAGAAACATGATTATTTTTTGCTTCTAAGAATTTAGAATCACAGTTCCATCTCTGAGCAATTGAAGTGATCTTATTTGGTAAACAGAACAGCAATAAATTATTTCAGTTTGTGTATTTGAGTTTTGGAGTCAGAAGGATGTGTTAAAGTGTAGGAACTAATTAATTGCATGATCCTATGCAAGTCACTTTAATCTCCGTATACCTCAGTTTCCTCAACTGTAAAATGAGAATAATAACAACATTTCCTTCTCAGGATTGTTGTGAGAATCAAATGAGATGATATTTGTAAAGTGATTAGCATAGTTCCTGTCACATACTATGTACTACTAGACAATGGCTCATTTCCTTCCTTTATTGGCTAGACCCTTTTGCTACAATTCAATATATCCAGAATTAAGCTAAGATCCATATGACATTAACATTAATCTAAACTCAGAGGATAACTGGGCTTTTATCTAAAAATTTGTAGGGAATTCTGAATTCCCTACAGGTTGAGGGGAAGTATTGATAGGGCCCCAAGCCTCTAGAGATCTTGCTTATGTGATGAATATAGGCTCAGTCTGCTTTCAGGGACATGACTAGTTCTGCTCAGCCTGACTGAGTACAGCTAGACCCAGGAGACCTAAAAGACCCAGGGATCTCTTCAAGTATCACAAAGGAAATTATAGATGATCTAATCCAGGTATGTCAAACTCAAATAGAAAAAGGGACAACTAAAGTGTACATAAGGATCCCTATGGGTGCATATAGACTTAGAAAACCACACATGTGTTTATTTCTTTTTTTAATTTATACAGTACCACATTAAAATCAGATAGGAACTATATTTTCACATGGTTTAAGCTGACTTTGGCAGTTTTGTGTCCCACATGCTCATATTTGAAAATACTGATTAAGTTCAATTCCCCATTTTATAGATAAAGAAATTGAGATCCAGGGAAAGGAAGTGTTTTGCCTATCATCACACAGGGAGTAAATAGCAAAACCAGAAATTTGAATCCAGACCCAATGACTGACTCCAAATCTAGGGTTCTCATCACTACATTATGGTAACCCAATACGTTATATGCAGTCCACTTTCATTCTTAGAACATAAACCTACTGGGGGCAAGGTTCATTTTGTTTTTGTATTTGTATTCCCAGGACTTAATACTGTATCTAGTATATAGTGGATGTTTAATAAATGTTGGTTTCTTGTTTCTTTTCCCAATTACTTTTTAAAACAATTTTAAACCATTTTGCCTGCATCTTTATAATTACTTTTTATGGTTGTTCAGTAATTTTCAATTGTGTCCAACTGTTTGTGATCCCATTTGGAGTTTTCTTTGCAAGAAAACTAGAGAAGTTTGCCATTTTCTTCACCAGCTCATTTTACAGATAAGAAAACTCAGGTTAACAGGGTTAAGTGACTTACCTAGGATCACAGAGCTAGGAAATATCTAAGGCAATATTTGAAGTCAGGTCCTCTAAACCCCAAATCTGGTGTTCTAATCCACTGTGCCACTTAATTAACCTTAAACCTCTCCCAATAAGCAGTTCTCAGCATAGGCTACTACTGAGAACTCTTGTTGTAGATAAGAATGTCTGATTCAGAATCAGGAAGTATATAGACTCCCAGTGGTCCTCAAACTTTCTAAATAGGGGCCAGTTCACTGTCCCTCAGACTGCTAGAGGGCCGGACTATAGTAAAAAGCAAAACCTCACACTCTGTCTCCGCCCCTCAGCCCATTTGCCATAACCCAGCGGGCCGCATAAACGTCCTCAGCATCTGGCCCGTGGGCAGTAGTTTCAGAACCCCTGGTTTAGAGATTCATATCCTTTCTTCCACAAATGAGTTTAAGCTAGTCCCTGTGCCTCAGTTTTGTCATCTGTAAAATGGAGTTGGTCTCCATGTCTTATAAAATCCTTCTGGCTATATATGTACCAGCCCATGACCTGGGTTTGGGTCCATTGACCATATCTCACTCATATTAGCTGCATAATCATGGCTGAGTCACTTCCCTCTTAAATTGAGCATCCTTGCCTTAGATGTAAGGGGATGTCGAAGAAAACAAAGCATATGATGTCTTTTGCAGACCTGAGTCTCTTATATCATTGGGAACCTCAGGGATGAATTAACATGAAGCACTAGGTTAATTTTCTTCTCTACAGGGTGGGAACCTCCCCCAGGGCAAGTTTATAGCCTCCAGAAGAACAACCAAAAAAACAAATAAATGACAGACCCTAAACCAAACCCAGGAGAATCCTTTATTTTCCCCAATGCCAAAAATCCCCTTCAATTTTAAGTCATTTTGATGACCTCAGGGATAAGAAAGTCAGTTCCCATTTTGAGCGCTTTTTATATGAAATGAAGTTTGGTGGAGGTCATTAATTATGAAAATCCATGGTGCGTAATTATAATAATTACTCTGATCATATAAACATTACAGCATGTTGAATAATTTAATAGGAATTGGGCTTTAAGAGAGAATGGCAATTAAAAAGGAACCCAGGGAGGTGACAGAGAGGATGGATGAAATACATGCTGAGGTTTATATTGACAGAGGGTGGCAGGTTCACTGGCATATTCATTCCCAGAATTCTAAGGGAGTAGTATTAAGCTGAAAGAGGTCACCTAGTCCAATTTTTCCTTATTTTATAGAAGGCAGGAAAGGGTCAATGACTTCCCAAAGTCATGCAGGTGGCAAGTGACAGATGGATGATTTGAATTCATAAGATCTGATTCAAAATACTTCCACTAGACTTTGTTTCATTTTCATGGAAGATATATTCTTTGATTTTTATCAATTGTTGTGGTTTTGTTTCTTTTAAAGAAAACTATAGTGACAATGGTGGAAAGACAGAGCATTTCCCACAGACCTGGAGAGTTGAGAGTATTGATCAAAAGAGCAAGTTGAATGCTTTATTTATACAAAAAAGAAAAGAAAAATAACATACTCCAATCTTGCTTATAGACAGAAAACTATGCACCAGAAAACACAACAAATAGTGTTTCACAATTACAACTACTTACCAACTTCTTTCCCATTATTTGGACTGTTCAATTCAGAGAATCAAAGATATAGAGTTATAAGGGACCTCATAGGACATCCAGTTTACAGTTTACAGATGAGGAAACTGAGGCCCACAGAAATAATGTGACATGTCCTGTGCTACAGAGGTAAATGTTCAAGAGGCAAAAGTTGAATCCATTCCTCTAACCCTGGAATCAATGTTCTTTTCCCTGGATTAAGCTATTAGGTGCCCAACTTCTGTTTAGGTATTGGGGATAAAAAAATGACTGAAAAATGAACCCTAGCCTCAATATCTTGCCTTGTACTTTTTGAAATGAAATCTTGCATAGATAATCTGGAAATAAACAAGTTAAATCATCTGCCATCTTACTGGCAAAACAAAACAAAACAGTGAAGCATTAAGAGATCCATTATTAAACAGAGGAAAATGCATAGCATCTGTTTCTCCCATAACCCAGGTCTCCTGCCTCCCACAAACAGAAGGGGAAAAAAGACCTTTTATTAAACTTATCAAAAATGAGCATTAATTTATCCAAATTACATAAAGAATGTTCCATAATAAGGGAAAAAAGGAACAGATTTTTTTTTACTAAATACACAAATAAGGGATGCACCTGTGATTTCATCAGTGGAACAAGTGCTGTTGTGATCACTTTTCCCCGATTAATGGACAGACAATATTCCTGTTTGTCCTTCAGTCTGGAAGAAGATCATGACATCAGGTTTGTGATGCTTGACACGCAAGTGAATTGGAATTAATGAATAGTCATAGAGAATGTCTGAAGAACCTAAAAATTAAGTAAATTTCTCAGGATCATGCTGATAGTAATTGTCCCACTTGAAATTTCAAACAAGGTCTTGCTTACAAAGATTTTGAGAAGTAGTGGATAAAATATATGATATGACATGCGTTATAGTTAATAAAGACAATAGACATTTATATATTACTTATGTGCTAGATACTGTGCTAAATTTTTTCAATTATTATTTAATTTGATCCTCACAACAACCTTTGAAGGGAAGAGCTATTATTATCCCATTTTACAGATGAGGAAATTGAGGCAAAAGTGAAGTGACATGTCCAGGTTCCTCAGCTGAGGCAGAGGTGAAATGATTTCTCTGTGTTCCCCAATTAGTAAGTGTCTGAGGCTGGATTTTAACTCAGGTCTTCCCTAGAAAGATTTCAAGGATCAGTGAGTAGAATTCTGAAGTTGGAGGTAGTGAAACATGGATTTATATCCTCACCCAGACACTTGCTATGTGTGATCTTGTGAAAGTCACTTATCTCTCTCACCTAAGTTTCTATAAAATGTTGTTTTATGGAAGGTAGAATTGGTAGCATGTTGTTAGCACCTAGTTACTCTTGCCTGTGGGTTTGCCACTGTAGTCACTAACTTTATTGGGTAAATTGTCCTATGGAAATCAAAGTAAATCTTTTTAGCTTGATCATGAACAAGTATTCTACTAGGATTCCTCTTACCCCCCCAAACTCCCCCAAATAACCACCTTAAAAATGAAAATGATTCAAGATGCTTTAAAGGCTCCAATCCAAGTAAGAAATACTCCATTAGAAACATAAGTGCATAGAGGTAAGAGGGCAGGTTGAGGTTGTACCTCCTCCCACATTTCAGTGGTTATGTTCAGATCTAGAATCACAGGTCACCATAAGAGGTTGTTCCTAACACTTTGAAACAAGTGTGCTGGGACCTTGGGAATGTCTACTTTTTAAAAATTTAATCCACAATGAAATGACAGCTTCCTTGAGGTTTAGAATACATTAAAGACTTCTCCTCTCTCCAAAACAAGAGTTTTGGAGAAAACTGTCTTTCCATCAATCAGCAGACCTTTAACTTTCCCTTTCTGTCTTCCCATATCCCTTTTGTCTTCAGATTTCACATAGAAATGTCAAAGTTCTATCTCCCATTCTCTGGCTCACCATTAGCTTTATTTTCCTGCAAAGGGCAATTGACTAAACAATTCTCAACCCCCCAGTGGCAGCAGGCTGATGCATCCTTTTTAAAAGAAGGCCATGAAGTTGTTATTCCTCAGTACACACATCAGGCCATGTGCAACATAACATTAGCAGAAGAGAGCATAAATGAATTTCCCCCAGGAATTTCTCACCTATTTTCCAAGTAGACGATGAGCTTGCCTTTTTTCCTCCTAACAAAAGAACACTTTATTCATAGAAGCTCACAGATGAAAGGAGTCTCAGCGGCCAACTCATCTGACTCCTTATGTGAATAAGAGTAGCAGTATGGTGTAATGGAAAGAACATGGGCTTTTGTAGTCAGAAGACCTGAGTTCAGAAGTGCTTCCTGTGACACTTCCTACCTACTGTGACCTGGGGCAAATACCTTAACCTTTGCATCAGTAAAATGAGGATGGGTAGAATAAATGGCCTCTGAGGGCTCTTCTGCCTCTAAATCTGTAATCATATGAAGAATCCATTCCGTATCACAAATAAGGATATAGGTGAGACAAGATGGCCTCTGAAGTCTTTTCCACTACTGACTTGTTTTTGAAATTTAATAAGAGATGCATCATAGGATATAACTTTATATCCTATAACACCATGAGATAATAACTTTAGAAATTAAAGAAATCTTATCTTTAAACGGCATTTCATTTTAGGCTGGGAACTTAAATGATTTGTACTAGGTCATGTGGCCAATATGAGCCTGAGGCAGGATATGAACTGCCCAATATTCTATCTCCTGTACCATCTAGCTCTGAGTCATACACTGAAGTCACAAAGAGTAAATATACAGGTACAGGATCAGAGAAACATGACTTGTTATTTTATGCGGGAAAAAATATCGGGGGCTTTTAGTGGACTGCAAGTTCAGCATGAATCATTGATGCCCCAAACCAAAAAGCTAATTCAATTTTAAGCTGCCATATTGGGCGGCATTAACAGAAACATGGTCTTTAGAACAAGGGAGCTTATTGTCGCACCCTAATGAGCATTGGTCAAATACAACTGTGTTCTGTTATGGGCACCGTATTTCAGGAAGGACATTGACAAGATGAAATGTGTCCAGAGGAGGGAGGGCAGTAAGGAGAGTGAGAGCATTCAGAGCCATGCAACAAAAGGCTAGACCAAAGGAACTGAGGATGCTTAATGTGCAGAAGAGAAGACATAAGGAAAATATGGCTGTGTCTTTCAAGTGTTAAAAGAACTTATTTGAGGAAGAGATTTTTAGATTTAATTTGCTTGACCCAAAGGTTAGAGTGAGGAACAAAGTAAAGAAGTTGCAGAATACATCAACTCAATATAAGGATGTTTGCTAATAATTCAATTATTCCAAAAGTGGAATGAGTTCCTTCAGAAAGGAGTATGTTTTTTAAGTATTATCTTTTTTATTAATTTTATAATTATAACATTTTTTGACAGTACATATGCATAGGTAATTTTTTGCAACATTATCCCTTGTACTCCCTTCTGTTCCGAATTTTCCCTTCCTTTCCTTTACCCTCTCCCCTAGATGGCAGGCAGTCCCATACATGTTAAATGTGTTATAGTATACCCTAGATACAATGTATGTGTGCAGAACCAAATTTTTTTTGTTGTTGTTACAAAGGAAGAATTGGATTCGGAAGGTAAAAATAACCTGGGGAGAAAAACAAAAAAATGCTAACAGTTTACACTCATTTCCCAGTGTTCCTTCTCTGGGTGTAGCTGATTCTGTCCATCATTGATCAACTGGAACTGGATTAGATCTTTACTATGTTGAAGATATGGGAGTATGTTTTTAATAACAGACTATCAGAGTTGGATAGGACACTGATTCAACCTATGCATAAACAAGATTTTTTTCTACCACATCTCTGATAAGTGATCACTCATATTCAGTTTGAGGACCTCGAATAAGGTGAAATAGAAATCTCCCATTAGAGGTTTTCAATTGAAATTGGAATAGCTCTTCATTAGGGAGATTGTAGAGATGGCATTGCCTTAGATTTAGATTGCTCATAGATGATCTCCAAGTTTTTAACAGGCTTTGAAACTCTATATTTGCTCAGTAATAGTACTACTATTACTACATAGTAATACTATAGTATAGTATAGTAATATTACTACCAAAAAAGAGGAAAGAGGAGGAACATGAATTATGCTGCTTTTTCAAGGAGAAAGGAACTGTAAACTAAGGAAATACTCATAAATTAGGAGATGACAGGCAAATTGTGGTATGAATGCTATGGAATGCTATTGTGCCTTATGAAATTAAGTGACAATTTCAGAGACACCTAGGAAGATTTCTGTGAATGGATGCAGAATGAAGTAAGCAGAACCAAAACAAAACTGAATAAAGCAATGATAAACCACACAAGTACATTTACCCAAAAAAACCAAAAACAAACAAACAAAAAAACACCCCAAACAATCCAAAGGACAGCATTGGTATGTCATGGATCATGGAACCATTAAGAGTAGGACATGACTGAAAAATAAAGAAAATCACCTCTGAAAGTCTTAAGAATTCTGATTGATGCAATGAATAACCATGAATCCAAGAGATTATAGATAATCCATGCTACCCTTCTTGGAAGGGATGGGATGGCCTAATCATGAAGAGTGAGACATATGTTTGGACATGGTCAGGATAGGAATTTGCTTAACTATTAGTGTGTTACAAGTACAAGTTTTGGACAATACATATGCATTGGTAATTTTCTCTTTTCTTTTGGCAAAGAGTGTTATGGGAGGAAAGTAAAAAATAATGCTTATTAATTTAAAAAAAAGAATTAAAAGACAGAAGATTTTATTATTTAACAATAGGTATTTGTAATGTTTAATAGAGCTGAGCAGCAAGGCTACTCTGGGGTAGTGAGGTATATTATTCCCCCTTCCTTGGAGGTCTTCAAGCAGGGAATGGACCACCCATTATCAGATATATTATAGTAGAGATTGCTTTGGTGTATGAGTTAGACTAGAAAAGCAAAGAGGTCCCTTATAACTTTCAAATTCTATGGTCCCGTGACTTGCTATTTTTGTGCCTTGGATCAAATTGCTTCTCTGAGGCTTAATTTCCTCATCTTTAAACCAAGACTGTTTTACCTAAACAGTCTTCTGTGAAGGTGTGACATTGATAAAAGAGACTTTTAACACATGTATCAGGAAGCTAGGTGGTGCAGTACAGAGTATGGGGCCTAGAGGAAGGAAGATTCCTCCTTCCAAATTCAAATCTGGTCTCAGATACTTACTAGCTGTTTGATTCTAAACAAGTCCGTTAACCCTGCTTGCCTCAGTTTCCTAATCTGTAAAATGAGCTGAAGGAGGAAATGGGAAACCACTCCAGTATCTTTGCTAAGACAATACCAAATGGGGTTAGGAAGAATCACACATGAATGAAACACATTAGCTTTTTGATGCTGGGCATCAAACTTAATTCTGCATGCCTCTGTCTCCTAATCTGTAAAATGAGCTGGAGAAGGAAATGGCAAACCACTTCAGGATCTTTGCCAAGACAACACCAAATGGGGTCAGGAAGATTCGAACATAAATGAAACAATTAAACAACAGCAACAACAATAAATCAGCTATTAACTTGAAATCTCTATCCTCTTTTGTGATAGACGAGAGATATGGCCTTCTGTCCAAAACACAAATAAATAAAAGCCTCTAATATTCTAAATTCTCATTGAAACTACAGCATTGATTTTAGTGACTTTTGATAATGGAGAGTACACACATTCCTATGTGACACTATTATCCATGCTCTGTTTTCCCAGGACATAATATATATCAAGTCTAAGAGGGAATCCCACAAATAGTTGATCCTTATTTGCTCTTTTCTGCAGAAGGCCCTATGCTGACCACATTTGTCTATAGAAGCTTAAATGAGGTCCATAATTGTGCTAGAAAATTTAACCTAATTCTCCACACAGGGGAAAAACCACTGAACGAAGAAAGCCTATTGTCTAAGTTAGGATATTGCTGAAGGAATAGCTCACAAGTCCGGGCTAGCAGGAATCACGTTTTAGACAGTTATTGCAAATTGAGCAGTGGCCTGGGCCCAAAATTGTAAAAGGAAAGGAAAAAGGAAAATGAAGTCAAGTTAAATCAATTGACATTTATTAAGGACCTACTATGTAGCAGGCATTGTTGTAAGCATCACAGGTACAATGAAAGGCAAAAACATCCCCAGACACCTCAGTCTAATTGCAAACAAATAAATTATATCAGATTGCTGTTGAGAAACTGTGGAGTCCATTTAAGGACTCAAAGTAGAAAGAGCAATGGATTTGGGGTCAGAGGAACTGGTTTATAATCCTACTTTGAGCAAGTGATTTAATTCTCTGAGCCTCAGTTTACTCTTTTATAAAATGATGGGGTTGGACTAGATGGCATCTAAAGTCTTTTCTACCTATAATTCTCTGATTTTATTATTCTTTTCCCTAAAACAAAAGGTCATTTTTTTTACTATTGACATACTTCTGCTATCAACATATATAGAGGGGAATCATGGAATACCGCAGTCCCTCTTCAAAACACAGGCCAAAAAAAACCTTACACGTTAGTAATTTATAGACATTTTCTAGGGGAAAGCTGCATAACCCTTCTCCCCCAACAAGAGATTAATCACATTCATCAGACAAGTGAGAGTGCATGATCATAACCAAGAGGTGAAATGAAATCGGGCCCATCTCTGCACCCGGCTTCCTGTTCAGCAGCCAGCACTGATGATACATCTGTCTGGTGATACCCCTGCTCCTGAAGCCTGGGCTGCTGGGCTGACAGACTGATGATAAATATCCTTTGTTTATCTCTACATCAGGTAGGTGCAGCACAGACTGCTTATTTCAGTTACTCTTTGTAGCTGTGATTTCACCAGCTTGGGTGCTAAGCAAAGTCTCAGCCTCTCCCTGTGGCATTACATTGTCTCAGAGTTGCTGTGGCTAACCCTCGCCATCCCCTCTTCTATTTGAACCCAGTTGGTGATGACCCTCTCTGAATTTAGTAGCTGATGGTACTTGAAGCCCTTCCAGAGACTGGGTGCTCTTAGCTGACTTAGCTTTGTAAAAACCTGGAGTCGATATACATGAGGGATTGGAGGCTGGAAGTGGCAGGGACAGAACAGGATGGAGAAGATGAAGGGAAGGAAGAGGAAAGAGAGACAGAGACAAACAGAACTAGGGACAGACACAGAAAGATGCCCAAAGAGAAACAGGGAGAGAAGAAGGGAGGGAGGAAGGAAAGGAGGAAGGAAGGAAGGAAAGGAGAGAGGAAAGGAAAGAGAGAGATGAAGGGAAGAAGGAAGGGAGGGAGGAAGGAAGGGAGAGAGGAAAAAGAGGGAAGTAGAGAGGTAGAGGGAAGGAGGGAGGGAAGGCAGGCAGGAAGGAAAGAAGGAAAGGGGGAGAAAGAGACAGAGGAAAAAAAAGAGAAGAGAATAATTTTCTAAACCTGTCATGGATTTCAATGGAATCCCAATGAAGAAATCCCTTCTACCAATGAAGATTTTCAATATTTCCTTTAATTTCTCCTCCAAAAGAGTTAACTAGTGAGAAGGAAAGTGTTATGGCCTGGATCTCACAACCAGCAGGTAGCAGAAACTGGATGTGAACCCACATTCAACCCCCTTGTCTTATTTGGTGTGTGTTTGTGTGTGTGTGTGTGTGTGTGTGTGTGTGTGTGTGTGTGTGCTCTCGTGTGCTCGTGTGCTCCTGTATTAAGAGGGTGTGGGGGCAGGAAAAATTAACATCTTATTTCTGACACAGACAAGGACACCGTCTCTAAGACAGTAAGTTACTGGAATAGTACAGGAATGCAATAGGAGTTTCCACTCTAGGTTTTCTTGGTTGAAATTCCAGGTTGAACATACACACATACATATACACACATGCATACATGAGAACAAAGAATAAATGAAGGAAAACTAAAGTTGAAAGAAATCAAGTCAGAACTGGAAAGACACAAAAGAAAAGCATTTCCTTAGTCTCTTATTGTTCTTAGTTTTACCTTATAGGGAAATGGAGATCTGGGTTTAGAGTTTTGTCTCTTATTTTGCATGTTCATTTGGTGGATGCCATCGGCCACTCACCTAGTAACAAAAACTAAAATGATCCTCCTGGAACTTAAGCCCTGAGACCCGAGTTCAAATTCTGCCCCTAACTGATAACTATTAATGTGACTTTGGGCAAGGGAATGAATAAAATGACTCATCTGTAAAAAGAGGGGTTTGGATTTGATGGCTCCTGAGGTCCTTTCTATCTCTGTGATTTTAAATTATTTTATCCTTCCCTGATGACTCAGTTTCTTCACCTGTAAAATGAGAAAAGTTAAACTAGATGATTTTTGATTTCCCTTCCCAATCTAGATCTATAATCCTATAACTTCCTTCCTATGATGAGAAATCAGAATTACATCACAGGATGGTTCTTTCAATCCCCTATTAAGATAACTTATTCCAAACCTTTTTGTCAAGAGGAAGAAGGCTCAGTCTTTTTTTTTAATTAAAGCTTTTTTTTTTTTTTTTCTTTTTAACAATGCCTATGCATGGGTAACCCTTGCATAACCTTTTTTTCCAAATTTTCCCCTTCTTCCCCTCCCCCCCGCCAGCTGGCAGGTAGTCCAACACATGTTAAATATGTTGAAATACATGCTAGATGAAGGCTCAGTCTTTTAGCTGGACTTTCTATTGTAGCCTCCCTGCCTGCCTCTCCTAATACACGGCAATCACAGTAATGATGGTTCATTTCCAAGGATGGTAAGGTTGTAACACCCAACTCACTTAAGAAAAGCTTTCAAGGAAATCACTACACACAAATAAACCAAACAAAAAACAAAGCAAAACAAAAAGGAAAGCAAAACTTCAGAATACCAGTGACCAGGGCCACAGCAGTCATAACCCTGAGAATAAGCTTCTTGTAGGATCTCCATTACTCAGGCTCCCTGAAACATCCTGCCTTGCAGAGTCGCCCATAGAAGCATTGGCATCCAATCTGAATTTACTGAGCCATGACACAAAGATGACAACTTCTTATTATTATCAAGCCACATGAAGATGAGTCCATGAGCAGTCAATGACTTAGAACGGAACCAGATAGATATGTGCTGTGCTGCCCCTTGAGTGCTAGAGAAACCAAAAAAAATTGGTCACAAATGCCTAAAGATGGGTCACAAAGTGACATCCTGTTGTGCTGAAAATTTCTTAGTGTCTTGAAATGGTTCAGGCATAGAGCTAAGGGGAAGGGGAGGAGGGAGAGACCTTGTATAATAGCACTAGGATATGTATATATGTCATATAAATATACATATATAAAATATTTATTTACATATATAAAATATGAAATATATATATATAAATGATATATTTAAATACATTTAATATATTTTAAAATATATTTAAAAACACAAACACCCCCCAATGACTAAAGCAACAAAAATCCAATAACCAAGACACTCTCATCAACAGCACTGAAATCCTAAGAGAAAGGCATTTCATCCTGTTCAGTCAACTAAAGAAAAAAATGAATTATCCCAAAGGTTTCTATATGTATGAACTTGTCAAACCTTCATGCCATGCTAACTCTCAATTTGTTTTTCTGGGGTTTGAATACCATCATGTCTTACTAGTGAGGGATTATGGGAGAATTTGCCTCATCTACCCCCTCACTTTCCAATTCCTTTTGGGGGTAGGGCTAAATATTTTCATAGTATTGATTTCTATATTTCCTCTGGAATTTAAATGGGTGGTTTTTACATTAATATAGTTTTATATAATTAAGTTGACTTCCTGGGACGTTAGGGGTTAGTCCAATGTCTGATATAGTGTTTGCTGCCCAAAATCCTCAACAACTCCAACAACTTGCCAAGAGCAAGACAGAGGTCTATACACAATATCTGTCAATCTTACCGAGGCCTTTACCTTTGTTATTGTCTCTTTGAGACTTGTGGAAAATTATGGCAAAATTTGGTTGCCTGGAGATCACCAATATTGTATGTCAGTTTCATAAGAGCATCCTTGTACAAGTTCTGGATAATGGACAATGTTCTTGTAAGCTTTCTCAGTTACCAATGGAGTGAAGCAAGGCGATATGCTCGCTCCCATGCTTTTTAGCACGATGTTTTCAGCAAAGTTGTCAGATGCCTTCAGCAAGGATAAAAACAGCATCAAGGTCAGCTACTGCACTGATGGTCAATTATTTAACTTGCAAAAATTACTAGCCAAGAAAAAAGTGAAGGGAGTGTTGGGACATGATTTATTTATTTATTTTTGTTTGCATTTGATTGTGCAAGACTCAATGTAGCCTCTGAAGTCAAGATGCAGCAAAGTGTGGAGTTCTCTGCTGCTTGTGTTAATTTGGGCCTAGCAATTAACACCAAGAAAACAGAGGTTCTCCACCAGCCAGACACACCATCCATGGAACCATCAGTTACAGTAAATGGAGAAATTTTCAATAGTGTGCATAAGTTAATTTACCTTACTAATATTACTTTCCAGGGATAATGAGATTGATGCATGCATTTACAGAGCTAGGTCAGCATTTGGGATTCTCCAAAAGAAAGTGTAAGAGAGAAGAGGTATTTGTCTACCAAACTAAAGGTCTCCAAAGCCACAGTACCTTTTATTATATACCTGAAGAGTATCCCAGTGTCATTCCAGGAAACTCAATTGCTTCCACTTGAATTATCTTAGGAAGATTATTCAGATTAATGGCAAGATAAGTTACCACACGGAAATCCTTTCTTGAATTGAACTGCTAAACATTCAAACTCAATTCAGAGAGCCCAATTCTGATGGGCTGGTGTAATGAGCTGTTGTCTCTAGAAGCTGCTGGATCGCTCTCTGGGAAGAGATATGCTGTGTCTACTCAAATCTCTCAGACAGATTCTTCTTCCTGTAACGAACTGTTGTCTCCAGGCAGTTGCTGTTAACTCTTGTCCTTAGAAGTGACTTCCCTTCCTGCAGAGAGCTCCGTCAGGCCTGATGTAATGCAGAGAGTCTCTCTTTCTCTGAGAGTCCTCTTCTTTTATTCTCCCAGAGAATGGGCGTGGGATAATGCAAGGGCTTCTGGGAAGAACCACCCCAGCCAATGAGCTTGCCCCCTCTTATCAAGTCAACCTGAGTTCTCACCTTGTAATTGTCCAGAAAACCTCAGTTCTCACTTAGTAATCCTAACATCTCCCCCTTTCTTTTGATTTAGAACATAGGACAGTCATGACCTTGAAACATAAATCCATCAATATGGAAGGTATTACACATAATTACATAAATGACCTTGAAACATAAATCCATCAATATGGGAAGTATTACAGATAATTACATAAATTACATAAGTACATAGTAACATAGTAACGTAACACATGCTAGAAGTATATAACATAATCATAAATTGAAAATTTATAAATGTCCATAGGTCCATTGTCCATTAGTCTCATCTTGTGTGAGGAAGTCCCATGATTCCTGCTGGTTTTAAAGTTCTTTAACAGTCTTCTTATTATCCATGCTCTTTCGGTGTAAGATGTTTCTTAGATCTTCTCCTTTATTTTGAGATCTTTCTCTTTTTCTGTCTCTCTCTGATGGACAAGGCGAATACGACTCGTTGGCACCCATCTGATTCCTTCTCCTGCTGAAGAAATACAAGCAAACCCTCTCTCCCAGGCAGTTAACCTATCTAATTACCTTCTATTTACCACTTTCTAAATCTCTTCTCATCACCTGGCAATTACATTGGAATTGTTTGCACTGGATACAGCCCTGTTGGTTTAAAAGGCCTGTATTCTCCCCAAGTGTAATCCATTTTTGCAATCTGATTGCCTTTTGGCTGACTGATTAGGTAATCCCTTTCTGCCATGTGATTGCTTTTCTTCTGGTTGATTAAATCAGAGTCCTGGCCTTCTAAAGGTTCTTTGGGTGTAACATCAGCTGCCATCATGCCCCAAGTCTTTTTTGCCTGGGGCCCTGGATCTGGGCCCCTCATCCTATTTCCCTGAATTAGTTTACACTCTGATGCCCAATGGAGTCCTCTGTTGCATTTTGGACATGGGGTTTTAGGTCTTCTCTCACCCTGTCTTCTCACTGTATCTCCATACCTACACTGAGCTCTTAGATGCCCAATTTTTCCACATTGAAAACATCGCCGAGTTTCTCTAGAAGTCCCTTGCCAGGAGGGACCCTGTCTTTCCACGTTCATCATTGTCCGGGTGTAAAAAGCATTTGTTCCCACTGTAGCACAGCGTCTTATGATCTCCTCTAAAGGAGCATCTTTGTCTAATCCCCATATAATTCTTTTGCAAATCTCATTGGCATTTTCCTTAGCCAGATGTCTGGTCATTATTTCTGTAGCTGCATTTTCTCCAATAGTTCTTTTGACAGCAGTTTGCAAACGTCCCACAAAATCTGCAAAAGGTTCATTGGGACCTTGCTGTATTTTAGTGAAAGCCTCTCCACGATCTTTCTGTCCAGGAAGGACACCCCAAGCTTTTATTGCAGCCTTAGCAATTTGTTCATATATTGTCATGGTATAATCAGTCTGTTCTGAATTCTCTCCATACCGACCTTCACCAGCCAAGTGCTCAAAAGTGAATTGTGTGTTAACTCCTATTTCCAAATTGCATCTGACTTGAATTTTACATAATTCATGAAATTCCGCAAGCCATAATAAATTTTCTCCAGGTTCCAGACATGTCCTTGCTATGGATTTCCAATCATTCGGGGTTAGGACTTCATAAGACAAACCATCTAGTAACATTTTGACATAAGCTGATGTAGTCCCATAAAGGGTACAACCTTTTTTCAAATCCTTAATTTTATTCAAATCTAAAGGTGCATATCTTCTCATTTTATGACCTACAGAATCAATATTTTCAATCACAGGATATGCATGTATAAAATCACTTATATCCTGTCCTTCTCTCTTAGCTTTAACCAATGCTTTTTCTAATCTTGTCATAGGCTTAGGCTTCTTCACAGGCAATTCTGTTTGTGTTTCTGCCTCTTCCCCTCTTTCTTCCTCCATCTCTGAAGGTGGGGTTGATGTGGGCCTGTCAATAATCTGTTCTCTAGGCAGGGTTGAAGCTTCTTCAAGAGAATCATACCATAATTCCTCATTTAAATCCTCTTGCTCTAGGGAAAGATCTTGATCTTTCCTTTTTTCCTCACACTTCCTCCTCTGTTCATTTTTAGAACTTTTCCTTCTCCTACAACTTGCTTGATAGTTTAAGGCTAATTGAACTATGTTGTAGATATAAAATACTTCTGCAGAAATTGAACGAGGCCCATTTTTTGCTTGAAATTCTTTCATTTCATATCCCACTAGCTTCCATTTATCTACATCTATCTTTTCTTCCTCTAAGAACCAAGGGGATGTGCGTCTTAATGCAGCCAAGAGTTTAGCAATCTGTACCCAGGTTACAAGTAAACTCTGCTCCTCAATTATCTTGATTATACTCTCTATAGTACCACTCCTGAATGGAGCTGAGGTTGCGTCTGGGGCTGAGGTTGAGTCGGCTGAGGTCCAGGGATTGAATATAGCTAACATCTGCCCCATTTCAGCTATAAGAGATTCCTGGTTTAGCCCTTAACAAGTTAAGTTCCTTATTTATCTATTAGCACGCTCACTTAATCTTTAACAAAGTTTCCTCGTTACTCACGGTTCTGGGTCAGAGAGACTGAGATCTAGATTGGAAGCTTTTCCACTGGAATCAGGACTGTGTCTGTCCCTGTTCGGGCGCCAAATTGCGAAGGTCTGGTCTAGCTCCTCTTGTCAGGATAAGCAAAAGTCCTTGCCCCACGTGTGGACGCCAAATGTAATGAGCTGTTGTCTCTAGAAGCTGCTGGATCGCTCTCTGGGAAGAGATATGCTGTGTCTACTCAAATCTCTCAGACAGATTCTTCTTCCTGTAACGAACTGTTGTCTCCAGGCAGTTGCTGTTAACTCTTGTCCTTAGAAGTGACTTCCCTTCCTGCAGAGAGCTCCGTCAGGCCTGATGTAATGCAGAGAGTCTCTCTTTCTCTGAGAGTCCTCTTCTTTTATTCTCCCAGAGAATGGGCGTGGGATAATGCAAGGGCTTCTGGGAAGAACCACCCCAGCCAATGAGCTTGCCCCCTCTTATCAAGTCAACCTGAGTTCTCACCTTGTAATTGTCCAGAAAACCTCAGTTCTCACTTAGTAATCCTAACAGGCTGGCCATATTGTTCAAATAGTAAATGAGTGTTTGCCTAAAAGAGTCTTTTACAAAAAATTCACACAAGGTGAGAGATCTATCACATAAAATGGGAGATGCTTGCAAAGGATTGCCCAGTTTGGCATGCCTGCATGGAAAAAGGCACTCTGTGAGTGAAGAGGAATTGTAGTAGCCCTAAAGCAACATGAGATGCACAAATTTAGTGCCATCTCCATTCCAAATATTCATGTGGAGTATTTGTACCTGATCTGTGGTAGAACCTTCCAAGCTCGTACTGGTCTAATCAGTCATAGTCAGATGCTGCACTTTGACTGCAGCATAGTGATGTCAGTTTGGTCTTCTTTGAGAATGAAGAGCAACAGTTAGTCTAGTTCTCTCTTTTTTACAAATAAAAGAACTAAGAAAAGGGAAACCAGCAAGTGGTGATATAATCTTTGCTGGAAGACCTCTAGAAATGACCACTATTATGACGACCTTTTCCATTTGAGGGTGCCTCTTGTTAGGAAGTTTTATTATTTTTTTTCTTGATGCAAAGTCTAAATATGCTAACTTCTATCTTCTAACAGTAGTTTCTAATTCATCCTCTGGGTCTAAATGAAATGTGTCTTAATTCTTCATCTAAATGAGATAGTCATTGGAAGAAATCTATCACGCCCCTTCTAAGAAATTTCTTCTAAGGTATACATCGGGGTTCTCAAACTGCAGCCGGAGACAGGTTATGGCAAATGGGCTGAGGGGCGGAGACAGAGTGTGAGTTTTTGTTTTTACTATAGTCCCGGTCCTCCAACAGTCTGAGAGACAGTGAACTGGCCCCTATTTAAAAAGTTTGAGGACCACTGAACTATACATCGTTAATTTTTTCAACTAGTCTCCAGGTGACATAGGTTTGATGGCCTTTCACTACATTGGTTGCCTTCAAAGGAATGCTCTCCAGCTGATTAGTACCCTTCCTTAATAGATGGTGTCCTCCTTAAGCCTCATTTTGCCCTGCTGTAAAATGAAAGGGATCAGATTAGATGACCTGTGATTTATGAATGTCTATAATTCTGACTTTAAGACTTCAGATGTAGTCTGACAATAGGCCTCTAATCATGGTCTCAAGCTCAACATTTGCTTCACTTCCCTAGCTGCCAACTAACACCATTTACTCATGTTGAGGTTGATATCTACATTAATTCCCAGATTTTTTTTTCAGATAAACTGCTTCCTTAGCTATACTTCTCCCATTTCACATTTGCAAAGTTGGGTTTTTTGAGCCCACAAATCATGCTTGACATTTATCGCTAGTGAACTTTATTTCAACTGGAATAGGCCCAATGATCGAGTCCATTAAGATGCTTTTGATTCCTGATGTTGTCATACAAATCCAGACTCTTGCCTCCAAATTCATTATTTTTTCCAGTTCCCTTCCAATCTCCACAAATTCTCTATTTTGCAACATTCCTCTGAAGATGACTTAAAACATCACTACCCTGTGCCTCTGGAGAAGTAGTTTAGTGTTACAGTAAACGCTAGATTGGGTTTGGAGTCACAATCCCTGAGTTCTGGGTCTTGACTTTGTGGTTCAGTAGGCTATAGTTATAATCAGGAGAGTGCTGGGAAATGTTTAATGACTGGATCTCCAAAAAACAAACAATAACCAAAAAACCATATTCAAGACATACTTTAAAACTAATCTTCATGAACATTTTCTCCATTAGACACTTGACTAGACAGTCAATAAAATAATCAACATTTATTAAGTGCTTACTGTGTGCCATGCACTGTGCAAATTCCCATTAAGAGTCTTTGTCAATTTTTTAGGTACAAATACTCACAATGAAAGTTTAACAATCGATTCCCTGTATGAGCTGGCTCCAGCCTATTCCCTTAGGTGTACCCTTGTGCAAGACGCTCAATCTTCATTTGAGAGCAGAGCAAAATGAGGCTCAAAGAAATGAAGGCTGAAGGTCTATCATTTTCTATTTTGAGTAAGTTGCCTGACATGTCCCTCATCACCAACTGTCTATTGGTGCTTCTTAACTTAAGGTCCTCAGGCTCAGCATATTCAAAACAAGTTTTGTAATTTGTACCCTTCCAATACATTTTGCTTTCTAACTCTCTCATCTATGTCAAGGGAATGGCCAGATTTATAGTCACCCAATTTGGCAATCTAAGAGCAATATTCAACTCTGAACCCTTATTCACTGCATTTCCTTCACCTTCTTGCTCAATATTTCAATCATTCACATTAGGTAGAAGAAGCATGGTATGTTGGAAAGAGCTTGAGAGTTACTGGACAGAGGTTCATAGCTGACACTTCATGTCTTTGTCAAGTCAACAAGCATTCATTAAACACCTTCTATATGTCAGGCAGTATGCAAAGTGCCAGGCAAAGAAAGACTTAAGATAATCTCAAGTCTAATGGGTAGATTTTATGAAAATTATTTTGTCTCTGGGATTATTTTCTTCCATCTGTATAAAATAGAGGGTTTAGATATGATGATCCTAAAGTCCCTTCAAGCACTGAATCTGCAAGTGAATCTATGTGTTGCCATCATATTTTTCAATTCATTTCATACTCTCTATTGACATAATTATCGCCCTCATTCAGACCTTCATGACTTCTTGCCTTGACTATTTCAATCATCTCCTAATTAGTCTTCTTATTTCAAATCTCCATCCTTTCTTTCCATTACATCCTCCGTACAGCTGCCAAATTGATATTCCTAGAGCACCGGTCTATCTGACCATGTAATTACAAAAGCCTCCAGTGTCTCCCAAATCCTTTAAGTTGATGTACTGACTCTTCTGTTTGGCTTTACTAGTCCTTCACAATCTGAGTCCTGGTCCAGGATATTAAATGTTACTCCTCTTAATATATTTTTATTAATTTATTTGTTTGTTTACTTATTTAGGATCTACTTACTAGATTTTTGGGGTACCTAGGTGGCACCATGATGGAGAGAGTATCAGGTCTGAAGTTAGAAAGACTCATCTCCTAGAGTTAAATTCTGATCTGAAACCCTTATTAGCTGTATGAGGCTGGTCAAGTCATTTTAAGTTTGTTGGCATCTTGTTTCCCCATCTATAAAATGAGCTGGAGAAAGAAATGGTGATCCATCTCTACTAAGAAAACCTCATTTGTAGAGTTAAACAGGAATGAAACTTCTAACTAACAACCATATTTGCACTACAGAAATATACAAGATGATATATAAATATGGCACAAAAGGAAGAAAACAAACATTAAGTGCCTACTATGTGCCATGAACATACTAAGCACTTTATACTCTCATTTGATCCTCAGTACAAGTCTAGTAGATAGGTATCTACATAGTATGAAATTAATGAATGATGTTTGATTGGACCTACAGTTTAAGATAAAGAATTTGGAACTCAGGACTAAGCTAAAAAAAAGAATGAAAACCATATAAAAGTCAGTAAGTAAAGTGAATTTCCATTGTTCATAGTCATCACTTACTTAGGTTGTTTATGCCTATATAGACATATTATTTATATAAATGGCATCTCAAAAGTTTAAGAGCCATTTTAAGCAGTCTCCCATGCAATGATTGTGCAAACTTTTATGTATTTTCTATATAGGGTACATGGCATAATAGACTGTAATGTCTGGGCTAGCTCTCTGGTGGATCTTGGGCTTGGGCCTAGTGCGGGAGTGAAGAGAAGGAAGCAGGAGAGCAGCCACCATGTGGCTGGTCAAAGATGGAGTCTGGACTCTGGAATCTGGAACCTGAAGTCTTCTTTGTGGCTGAGAGAGCCTTCTCTCACTGAGACTCCCTTAAAGACCCCAGCACAACTACATCACTACACCATACTGGGCATGTGCAGCTGTAGAACATCACATCACCACATTACCCAAAATATACACCAACTAGATTGACCATACCATTACATTGCATCAAGTATGTACTTAGAGAACCACCATCTCACCCCCAGTAGGTACTTAACTACAAGCACCCTGCTATCTTAAATTCAAGTACACCCTTTCAGAATTCTGGCTGCTGCAACCGACATAGCATTAGACTTGAAATTAGAGAAGTTTGAACATAGCATTAGACTTGAAATTAGAGAAGTTTGAATTCAAATCCTCCCAGTGGAGGACTTGTCAGATATGGGACTGAGAGCAAATCATTTTACCTCTGTAAGCCCTAAGAGACTCATGAAGAATTTGAATTATGCATTGGTGGATAAAGTTCCCATAGGAACAAATTCATAATTTCTGAAAAGAGTATTTTTTTAGATCTGTTTAAATTCAATGAACTTTTCATCTTCCCTTTTCATATTATACAAATGCTATAGAAGGCTTTGTCTTTTGGGCTTTTAGACGAAATCTCAAATAGTAGCTGTAGAAGTTTTTCTGGCAGTTTGATATGAAACAGACAGTGTCAATTTTTTTGTAATCCATGTGCATTAAGAATGAAAGATTAAGGCATGTTAGAGGAAAAATCCAAACACACACACACACACACACACACACACACACACACACACACGATTGACTGTTCAAGAGACAAGAATGGCTTCAGTTAGTTCAGTTTGACAAGCATTTCTTTCTTCAGCTCCCTAAGCAAAGTACCATAATAGGAGCTAGAGACCATTTAGGAAAAAGGCAAAAGCAAAACATCGCCTCCCCTCAAGGAGCTCACATTCTCCTTGGGGGAAGGTGGGGGAATACAAAGTTTATATAAAAAAATTAATCAAATCCTAGATCAAGAGCTAGAAGGGACCATTTAATCCAATTCTCTCATTGTATAGAAACTGTGCAAAACATAAAATAAATTACAGAGTTGAAACGACACTAGCAGTAAGGAACAAAGATAATATTTGAATTCAGGTTGCATGACTCCAAAGTCAATTCTCTTTCTACTGTATCAAAATATATCATATCATTTGTAATATAATATGATATGATATAATGTAATTATAACAAATTATCATTTATAAAAGATTTTAAGATTTGGCCAATATTTTATCTCATCTTATCCTCACAATAACCTTGGGAGACAAGTGCTATTATTCTCCCCATTTTATAGATGAATAACCTGAGGCAGACAAAGGTTTAATAATTTGTTTAGAATCACATAGTTATTAAGTGTCTGAGGCTGGATTTGAACCCAGGTTTAGCACTCAAAACACTGCCACCTAGCTGTCACTGTAATTTAATAACCCTGGGAGGTAGATGCTATTATTAGCCTTTTTTGGTAGGTGAGGAATTTTAAAAAGATAAAAGGCTAAGCAAGTTGCCAGTTACACAGCTACCAAGTATCTAAAGCAGAATTTGAGCTCAGGTCTTATGTTCAGTGAACCAACCTGTTAGTCTTTCATGCACAAGGAAGAGAAGGAGGGCCAGTATGACTGGAATAGAGAATGCTTGAAAGGGAGTAATATGACAAATGCTGACTAGGTGGGCAGGAATCAGATTGTGAAAAGCTCTGAAGGTCAGATTAAGAGTTTTGTATTTCCTCCCAGAAGCAATAGGGAGCCATTGAAGATTTATGGGTAGAGGGAATGAATGATTTAGTTAGAATCTGTGTTTTAGGAATATTAATTAGGTAGCTCTGTGAAAGATGGATTAGAAAAGGAAGAGCTTAGACACTGGGAAACAAATTTAAAAGTTACTGCAATAGTTCAGGCAAGAGATGATCAATCAGTTAATTGATCAACCAGCATTTATTTATTACTCACTATATCCCAGCTGTTGGACCAGGCACTGGGGATACAAATACAAAAGTTAGTAACTACCATAAAAGGAACTTATGTTCCTGGACTGGAGTTAGCTTGTAGCTAAGTGGGTCCATATAAAATATTAAACAGATTCAGGAAGACCTGAGTTTTGACAAATCACTTAACCTCTGTTTGCCTCAGTTTCCTCATTTGTACAATGACATGTGTCTCAGCTTGTTAGGATCAAATGACATACTGTGTAAAGAGCTTTTTCAAGTGTTAAAGTGCTATATATAAATGTTATTAATGATTAATTCTCATTATTTTTAGATACCAAATGAGTCTTTACTCACTAAAGTAATTTCCACTGAAGTGGATAAGAGACAGAAAAGATTATGAAATGACAGAGTTAAAACTAAAATATACTGTCAAGATAGTCTAAACCAGAGGTAGTTAGGTGGTGCAGTAGATAGAGTACCAGCTCTTCAGTCAGGAGGACCTGAGTTCAAATCTAGTCTCATACACTAGCTTTGTGACCGGTGGCAAGTCATTTAATCCCAAATGCCTATCCCCCACTAAAAAAAAAAATATCTAGTCCAATCCTTTTACTCTACAAATTTGAAAACTGAGTCTCAGAGAAGGAAGGTGATTTTGATTAAGGTCACATAGCTAGAAATGAACAGAAATAGGAGAGGTTATTGACTGCCAATATAACTACTAAAATGCCAAGGTTATACCAAACTCTATTGGACATGGGAGGTCAGATTTAATCTAGTACTATTCCTACCAAATAAAGAGGAAGGAAAGGAGGAAGAGATTGGGGAGGGAGCTAGAAGGATAGCTCCCATCCCCAAACCCTGACTTCCAAATAAATATCTTTATTCCATTAACATGTACTGGTGTAAGGGCAAAGGACCAGCAACCAAAGCATGCTCCACTAAATGGAAAAGTCCCCATTAAGTGACAGCTAGTGTAAGACAGGAACAGCATTTTATTAATAGGACACAAACACAATAGATGAATACAGTTTGAATTTTCAGGAAAATGAGAAGAGATGAATTTCTGGGTCAGTTCACTACTTACAGTTGAAAAGAGGAAAGAAAGGGGAGGAGAATGGTGACCTGGGGCCATGTGCTGACCCAAAAGATTTAAACAAATAGATGAAGAGAGAACATTTCCATTTAGGAAATGGGAGAGACATAAATAGAGTTGGAGCAGAATTATTTCCAAAGCTGGTTGTTCCCTCAAGGCCTTCTTACCTCATAAATAAGGATGCTACAAAGAGAAGAACACTTAATGGAGCCCTAGGGTCCTGATGAAATGAGGTCTCACAGGTCACTAGAACCTCAAGCTGGATACCATAAAGTTTAGCTCTGAAAAGTTCAGAAAGACAGTATGATGCTCTAGGATCAAAAAGGTAATGATAACAATGATTGTTATACAAAGTAGGCAATCAATAAATACATGTCCAAAGAGTTGATCAATTACACAATCACAGGATTTGGCACTTGAAAGGGACCTTAGAGGCCCCCAAGTTGGACCCATATACAAAAGCTTTAAGAGAACAGATCAGTTGTTGCCCAGCCTCTGCTAGGAGGCCAACAGATCAGAGGACCCTTGGAGGCTATTGAGGCTAATCTTGGTTCTCCATTTTACAGATTAGAACATTGAGGTTTAGCTAGTATCAGAGGCTGGGTTTCAACCCAAGTCTTTCTGATTCTAAGTTGAATATGCTATCTTGTATGTAACACTCAGACTCTTAGGAGGCCTGCTGAAAAATAAAACAAAAACAAAAACAAACAAAATAAAAAAGCTCTAATATTTCACCACATGACACAACTCTTTAATAACAACAATAATAGAAAAAAAAATTTGGAAATTTAAGGATGGCTAAATGCTCTCCATTTATCATCCTATTTGATCTCCAGAACTCTTATTAAGAGAATGTAATTCTTATCTCCATTTAACAGATGAGGACACTGAAACTATAGCAGGTTAAGTAATGTGCCTGGGGTTCCATAGTTACTGTTGTCTGAGATGGGATTCCTGCTTATGTTGTCCTGATTCCAGATCCAAAACTCTCTCTTTTATATCAAAATACGTCTTTAGAGAGATGATCCAAGTTCAAGATCACAAGCTCCTAACATCCCATCTTTGACAATTAGTGTGACTCCCTCCTTTTCCTTGTTGATTGATGAAATGAGATGGGTCAGACTTGATGGCTTCTGAGGACATTTCCAGCTCTTGCTTCCATGATCTTTTCCCACTGATTAATTTTCCCACTTCTGCCTCCTGAAACCAAACAGAACAAGTCTGTCCCCTTACTTAATAGCACTTCAAATTCTGGAAGATGCTATCCTTATCCCACTTTCCCCATCAATTTTCTTACTTCCAATCTAAATTTTCCCAATTCCTTTGATTGACTCTCATATGGCCTGACTTATGAATTTTCTGTGTGATGGCTAAACACCTATATATAGTATCCGGATTGTGGCACAATGGATAGAGCAAAGCTTGGGGCTCTGGTCTGAGTTCAATTTGGTAAGTCACTTAACTGAGGCAAACAGAAATTTCCTTATCTGTAAAATGGAAATAATAAACACACCAATCTCCCAGGATTATTGTGAAGATCAAGTGAGATAATAATTATATAACATTTAGTACATAGTGCCTGGTACAAAGTCAATGCCACGTAAACATTAACAACAACAACAACTACTACTAATACCACCACCACCACTACTACCACTACCATTACTACTACTAGTAATACTAGTATACTGTACCACCCAGAAATGAATGCAAAATTCCAGATAGGATATGATCAGCCCAGAGAACAATAGTGAACAGATTGGAAAAATTGGAATTGATACATCCAGAAAGCAGAAAGGTGGGGTTGTGGGTAAGGTAAGGTAATTTGCAGAGGCAAGAGAAGATTGGTTGTCTCCCTATTTCTCACATCCTCTCATTGTTCCTCCTATAAGAAGCCTCAGCAACTGTCAGAAGGAAGCCCCTGGATCATTATAACACTTTGGCCCATCTGGCTCTTTGCAAGAACAGGGCCAATTAATAAATTAACTGGTCAAATTTATACAGCAACTGTCAGGCAGAGCTGAGTAGATATGGGTATTTGGGGGGACATAAAGTCTGAATGATGGAGACAGCTCTAAGTGCAGAGAGGAGTCAAAGACCTCTTGAGGATCCCCATATGAAAAGGACACATTTTCCAGCTTTGCATTTCTAAGGAAAATGGAAAGGCATCATCTTCTGCATTTGCAGATGGATGAATCTGCCCACAGGTCTTCCACAGGGTCTTATCACATAAGCCAGAAAGCATCCTCTCTCTGCCCCGACCCAAGTCAGGAAATAATGGACATGTTCTTAGTACATCACACAGGCCAGTGGAGCAGAAACCAACTCCCAATTTTTCAGAAATATTTGGGGCATTCATTTATGGAGACAACAATAAACTTAAGAGGGGGGGAAATCTTAGACTTTACACCTGAAAGGCACCTTAGAGGTCATTGGGACCAACTTCTTGATTTTATAAGACAAAACTGAGGCCCAGAGTGGTTGAGTTGCTTACCCAGGATCACATAAAAAAAAAAAAAAAAAACAAATTCAAATTCTGGGTCTCTGATTCTAAATCCAGGCCATTTTCTAAATCACCCTGTTTCTCCTTACTGCTACCAGTCAAAAGTCACATAGGAACAAAGAGGGAAAGACTTGCAAGACTTCAACTGGTGACAAAAACATATATTTCAAGTTGTATAGCCTTTATAGGATCAATGGATTTAAAAAAAAATAACTTGAAGGCAACACAAGAAAAAACCTCAAATTCAATACAATCTCTCTCCCTTTCTTTCTTTCTCTCTTTTTTCCCTTCTCTCTCCCTCCACATCTCATATTTTTTCTCCTCCTTCATTTCTCTCCCCCCTTCTATTGCATCTTTTCCCTCTCCCCTTTCCCCTTCCCTCTCTGGTCTCTCTTCTATTCCCCTATCTTCCATTCCCTTTTTCTCTCTCCTTCTTACTTGTTCTTTCCTCTCCTTTCTACTTCCTTCAAATTCTCCTTTATCCTTTCTCTTCTCTCCCTTTTACCCTTCCTCTGTTGCCTTTGTCTTTACCTCTTTCTCTCCTTCGCCCTCCCCACTCTTTCTCTACCTGACTCCCTCTTTGCTTTACTTTCCCCCTCATTACCTTCTTTAGTACCTTTGCCTTTCTCCCCTCTTTTTCTCTCCTTTCCCTTCCTTATTCTTCTCTTTCTCTCCCCTCTATCTTTCTTTTGCCTGACACATATTCTCTTGGGGTATCTTGTTCTGTCTCTGTCTGTCTTTCCATATATCTGTTTCCCTCCTTCTTCTCTTTGTCGTTTTCTTCTTTCTCCTTTTTCTCCCTTTCTGCTCAGTTAACAACCTCTTTAATCTCCTTTTTTTTCCATGATAAGTCACTGAGTTTATTTTGAGAATACAAGAATCCTTTATTGCTACAAAACTCATCCCAGAGAATTACATTAACCAACCACCAGGCACAACATTGGTTAGTGTGATATTCCTCTTTATACATCTCCTCCAGTCCACAGAGAGAGCACAAGGAAACATTGAGAAAAGCAAACATTATAATTAAGGGCCAGAGGGACTGATTCAGGATGAAAGATTAAAAGTACTAAATATGTAAACTTGGGCAACATTTGCACCAAGGAGGGATGGGATAACTGCTTTTTAAGTCTTCCAGGCTTCCAAGAACTCAATGAGAGATGAGGGGAGTTAGAGGCGAAACCAAGAATATTGTGAAACTGGGCAAATGGGGAATTAAGATTAAACTCGTTTTTAAAGCATGAGATGTCAATTCTTTGGTTTAGTACCCCACAGAGGCCTCAGGACTACACTGGCATTTCTTATTTGCTAATCTTCTTCATAATATTTGCCCATTTCTTTAACCAACACTTAGATTGGATGGTCCCCTGGGATGTTGGCTAATTTCTATTCTGGTCATCACTCAATTTTGTTGTGTAATTTTTCTTCTCCGGGGTCTCTCATGTCTTATTGACTGAATTGGCCCATGGACTATGGTGGGGGTAGAAGGGTTAGTCACACCATTTTTTATAACTTCTTGGTCAAATCTCTATGTTTTCTGAAGTCTCCTGGCTACTTGCAACAAGGATGGCTTCTCTCTCTCTCTTTTTTTTTTTTGATAGGAGGGGACTGAGGATGAAAGGGGAATAGAGAAGAAATGTTGCTTTCCCTCTCCCCTCCCCTTTGTACCCTGGGCTTCAAGTATGCACTTGAGAGTTCACTTATCACTGATAAAGAACAGGCATACACGGTAATGGGAAAACTAGAGAGGAAGGGGTAGATATCATTTATTTGGAGGCCAGTGGTCAGAAATGTTTGTTCCATCTGGTCATTTAGGGAGCTAAGGTATACCTTTGTACTCTATCAAAAATATATATTTTGTTTTACATTGTCTTGGATATATTTTTGCTTCTATATCACCTTCATTTCTGAATATGCTCTCCTCCAGAGTCTTCCTTTGTAACGAATAATAAAAAAAAAGAGAAATAAAAGGCACTTTTCAAAAATAATTAACTCATTTGCTGCCTGATGATGGGGGGGTCATTTAATCTATAAATTAGGCATGGGGGAGGAGAGTTAGATTTAAGGGCTACTCTCACAATACTTTACAGCTCTACTTCTATGATTCTATGATCAATGAACAATGTTTATAATATTCCATATCCATAATCACCTAAGATAAAGAGGGCGACTCATTTTTTACTCACTCTTCCTTTATGTTCAATGTATCATTCAATTTATTTATCTTTTATCTATACAGTAAATTAATGAATAATAACAGTAACTAATTTATAAAGCACTTTGACATTAGCAAAATGCTTTGCAAATATTGTCTGATGTGATTCTCACAACCACTTTAAGAGAATGCTTAAACATTTTGGGAACATGGCATTCTGACTTAGTCAGAAATTTTCAGGGTCTCCCGATTTCCTCCACAACCAGACAGAAAATCTCCAGGAAATGAAATGCATAGAAGCAAAAATAAAGGAATAGAGCTGTTGTTCTACTAAGACAACTTGGGAAGAACTTAGAAAAAGCAATACCTCCAGGGATTGAGGTTTAGCCTGAATGAAAAGTTAACTGAATCAACAACCAGCAGAATATTATTATTTCCATTTTGCAGATGATGATACTGAGGCAGACAGAGTTTAAGTGACTTCCTCAGGGTCACACAGCTAGTAAGTATCTGAGACCAAATTTCCACTCAGGTCTTCCTGATTCTAGGTCCAGAGCTCTATTCACTACGCCATCTAGCTGCCTTGTGAAATCAAGTAAAAACAGCATTTCTTAGCAACTGTATAGGAACAAAAAAAATCATGCACATGTCTGTGGGAGGTGGGGGAATTATATCCTACTTAATGAAATGCGCTGTATTCAAACACCTTAAATTCACTCATTGACATACATATAACTAATACCAGCTATCTGCAAGCTATTTAAGGAAAGCCCATTCCTATTAGCCATTGATGCATGTCCAAAGAATGTCTGCTTAATACCACTTTGATAGCTAATTTCTATGGTTTTGCCTTATCTGTACAGTATGTACTTGAGAGTCATAAAACTACAGTGCATAAAAAATATCCTATAAGTCATATACCCCATTAAGTCTAACTAGCTACTAGCTATTGGCTTCCCTCCTAATCAGTCCACATTAGTGAGGTTTGCCTATTACCATCAAAAGAAAATGTCTTTTAAAATCAACTCTCAATTGTTAGTGTCATGGGGGATAGAGAGAGAGCACAGATAAATGAAATCCACAGATAATCCCAAATCCTTGACTTAACCAAGAATTTTAATCCCCTTGCCCAGCACTGCTAAGAACAAAATCAATTCATGCAAGTGTCTCCTTTCCCTGACTCTGACTGCACTCAGTGGAGCTACCAATGAGCAGGGAGATGCTGGAGAGCATGTGGAGGAGCCAGGGGTGTGGATAATTGACTGATTGGATAGCACACCTCTGAATAACTGAGAAGTTTGTGGATTTCAAAGTCTGCTCTGGAATCTGGAACCCAGCATGGGATCATTCCTGGAGAAAAATGGTATTTTCTATCACAGGCAGCAGGGGCTCTAATTCTTTGGCATCAAGGCTTAGGGAATGGGAGGGTGTTACCAAGTCTCCTCCCATCTGCCTAGTGTCTTGCTCCAGGGAGCTGCTTATCCTCACTACCTGCTTAACACCCCACTGTTCTCTACTAACTTTCCCAGAGGCCTCCGGGATGTGCTCAGAAGTGGTTATCAGTGTTCTAACACTCAAAAGGGCACAGTGGAAAGAATACTGGATTTGGAGCCAGTGGGTCTGATTTTGAATCATGGTTACTGAAATGCACTTATTAGTGGTGTGATTTTTGGTAATTCACTTCATTTATCTTGGCCTTAAATTTCTCAGCTGAAAAAAAAAAATGAGGGACTTGGAGTAGGTGGATTCTACAATCTCTTCTAGCTCTTTATCTATGATCCTATGACCTAGATTCAAATTCTAGTTTTATGTATATGACTTAGGGAAAATCATTTCATTTATCTGGATCTCAGTTTCTTCATTTGTACAAGGAGACGGGCAAACTAAATCCTCTACATCTATGATGATCTTGTGATTCTGTGATCTGTCCTCAACTTTCCTAACTCCAGTTGCACCTGAAATTCCATCATACCATCAAATTCAGATCAAAGAAGATGAACTATTGACTCCTGACTCAGAGTGACCAAGTCTCCCCTAATTATTCCCATATCATAAGATTCAAGAAAGATCCACTACTTGAAATGGCCTTCCTATTTCTGGATCCTTCTTATAACAATTAAGTCTATTTCAAGCAGTGACGTGCAGCAAAGTCTCCAGATCCGCAGTCAAAAATAAACACACAATTGGTATTAAAAATTGATACAGTGGTTTCAAGGATTCCAGAGATCTGCACTTCATTCTGGAAAGGAAAGAACTGTTCTTTCAAAGGGAGAACAAAACAGAGCAAAGCTCTACAAACTTTCTCCTTTCTTGGGTTAGGTTAGGGAATAGTTATTTTTCCACCCTCTCCCCCATCCTTAAAAGGTTATCCTCTCCCTCCCCCCCCATCTTAAAAAAAAGAGAAACTCTCTTTATAATCATCATAAAAGGATAGGATGCAGACTAGAAAATAGACTAAAGGGTGCACTTCTCTGAGGGCACCGCTATCCTATTTACCTAGCCTCAATATTCTGCTGCCCCCTAAAGTTGTCCGTTCATTCTCCTGAGTCTGTGGAAAAAAGATAAAATGATTTTGTCTGACCTTGCAAATACGATCGGAACAAGTGAAAATTCTGCAGAATAAAACCAAATAAGCAAACCAATGATTCCTTCATTTCATATCTTAAAAAACCCTTTAGACATTGCAAAGCCCCCTTCTGATTCATCATCTCATTCAGTCCTCAAAGCAGGCTAGTGAGCATAGAGAATAAACCACGTCATGATGATCCATATTTTGAATTACAAAGCCAATGCTACTTTCTATTTCCCTGGCATTTTAACTCCTCTTTTATTTTATCTTCCCAGTGGACCTGTGGAATCATAGAGAACAGCTCAATTTTAAAAAGGATACTGAGAGGCAGGTAAATTCATTATGCAGGGCCCCACAGCTGGTGCTTTTAGGACCAGACTCCAAGTATCCAAACTGCTGGTTCAAACCTCTTCTTTCTAGAAGCCCCTCTCCCCAATGTGGGAAAGGATTTTTCCCCAGGGGAAAGATCAATTGCTAGAATTCTAAGTCTCCTTCTTCTCTCTCAACACAAGGGGTTAGAATTAAGAGTATTCTAACTAGAATGGATTTTCTCCCCACCGTAGCTAAGTAAGGGAAGTCTAGCACAACAGTATGCTTGAACCCCACCAAATGTGGATTTTCCTGGAATTTCACACTGTGAATAATGACTTTTGAAAAGCAAATGCAACTTTTTAACATCAATTGGCAACATGTCACTATGAATGCACTTCCAGACTGAACTTAAAAAGCTTTAGGGGGGAAAGAGGCAGGAGAGAGTAAGTGATTTTCATCTAGTTGGACTTCAGCTCTGAAGGACTATGCTCAGTCCCCAGGAGCTAGAGCAGAAAAGACATCTCCCAGGGAGAGAACAAAATAGAAGGCTTGTAAAACACCTTGCTTGAGAAGTTGAGCTAACTGGCTCCCCTTTCATGCACCCAGAATGGAATTGCAAAGCCCTGGGCTCACAAACACTGCACTGGGCAGGAAACTAATATTTTACCCTTTTATTCTCACTGACCCTCCCTCTGAGGCTCCCGACAGCTGCTGCTGGTCTTGGCTGTCCTTGGCACCGATGCCTCCGTCTCTCCAGCACGCCCTAGCCAATGATGAGCCCTGCTCTTGACAATGCTCGGTTGTTTCCAGTATCTCTTCTGTTGCTCTCTAATCCTCCTCACCATCAACATCACAGCTCTGGAAGAGCTCTGCATCCTTTCTCTCTCTCTTTTTTTCTTTCCCCCTTGCCCAGTAATTCCTCCACAAGCAACTCCTGGGCAGACTAAGATCGCTGTCCAATACTAGAGCCCCCTCCTTCAGTTCTCTGTAGCTTTTCAAGACGAGCCCTCATCACTCATTCCTACCCATCCCAAACCCAGAGTCCCCTGCTTTTAATCTCCTACCCTTGGTGTCCTATGGAGAGGGAGCCCCCAATTTTCTCTTTGAGTTCAGCACCTCCCAACTTCTCAGTCAGGGATATGTTCTCTCCACCCACGTGGGACCAGGATGGACAGGTTTTTTTTTCCCCTTCTTCTACTGGGGTCACCTCATTTCTCCCCTTCCTCACTTCCCCCTCCCACTAAATCAGCCAGCCAGACTAGGCTCGTAGAAGGGACTGGATGGAGGCGTGCTGCGTCTCAGAGATGCAGGGGGGCACGGGAGCTGCAGGCTGGCAGAGCGGGCTAGTAGGAGAGTAGTCCGATCAACAATGGACAGTCTTTTTTCTGAGTAAATCCCCCTTACGTCATTGGACAGCCCCAGGGGAAAAGATGCCAACCAGGGCCTGAAGAAAACTCCAAAGGAGTGTGTGTGTGTGTGTGTGTGTGAGTGCGCGTGTGTGTGTATGTGTGTGAGTGCGCGTGTAGGGGTACTTGTGTGTACTGGGGCGGGGGGAGGGGAGGAGAGAGAAGGGGGCTGTCTAACTTTTTTTTTCTTTTTTTTTTCCTAACTGCCAAAGCTTATCTTCCCCGGGTGCCTCCAAATCTCGTCACCTGCAGGCTAGCTTCCCTAGCTCTCAAGTCCCTGAGAAAGACGCTTGGAAATCATCCAATCCAAGTGTCCGCCGGGGCCCCTAGACCGGGCAGACGTTTGTGGGGCTCAGAGGAGCTAGGGCTGAAGCTTTGGGCAGCTCCCTTAGCCATCAAAGTCACAGACTCCAGGAGAAGAAACTTTGCCCTCCCCTCCTGTGCTCTACTCCCTCTCCAGCTGTTGCCAAGGCCCTCTGGGCTGTGGCTCCAGGGTCCCCGGGAGGGAGAGCCCAGAAAGGCGCAGCGGCCAGAGGCACAGGTGTCCGGCTTACCTTTGTAAAGCAGCGCTCCGAGCACCAGGCTGAGCGCCCCGCACAACTGCCCGCCAGGCCCGGGAGCCGCTCCCTCGATGCCCATGGTGAAGGCGAAGGCTTTTGCCCGGGCTCTGCTCAGGTTTCGCTCCTGCGGAGTCTTGGATAATCAAGGGCTCACGCACTTCTCCCCGCCGCCGCAGCCTCTCTCCTCCGGGCACTCCCCCGGCCCGCAGCCCTGTCCGGGCGCTGCATCGTAGCTGTGCGCCCCTCCGGGGGGCTCACCCTCAGTGCCCGGCGGGGCTCCGCAACATGGCCCGCCGGCCGCCCCGAGCCCAAGGCGCTGAGCGCCGCCTGGCCCCGGCTACCCGTGCGTCCCGACCGCAGTCTCCGCTGCCGGTGCCCGGTGCCCGGTGGCCACCGTCCGCTGCCCGCGGGCCCGCGGCGCTGCTCCTCTCCCTCCTCTTCTTCCAGCGCTCCCCGCTCGAGCTCCGGCTCCCGCTCCAGCTCTGAGAACTTTTCTCTCACAGCATCCTAGGCTGAGGCTGCCTCCGAGTCTGCCTCCCCCAGCCCCAGCCCCGCCTCTGCCTCCGCCTCCGCCTCCGCCTCCTATTCAGTCACTACCCCCTCCTTTGCCGTGCCCTCCCCCTCTCTCCTCTCCTCCCGGACTCCCAGGGCCGAGTCTGAGAAGGGAGGCCGAGTTAAAGGAGGTATCTGGGGGGCGGAGGGAGATGGGGAGGGGAGGGGAGAGGAATTACGTTGGGTGAAGGGAAAACGCAGAGAGGGGGAGGGAGGAAGATAAGGAGACAGGAAGGGGGAAGATGAGAAGATGAAAAAAAAGGGGGGGCTGTTTGGTGAGGAGGGGGGAAAGAGGTAGGGAGGGAAAATGAGGACAGACGAGGCTATAGGGGCAGGAGGGGAGAAAGCAGAAAGAGAGAATAGAGAAAAGAAGGAAATAATGCAATTGGAAAGGAGAGGGGTTCAAGGAATCTTAGCAGAATTCTCTTTGGAGGAAGGTTCTGTCAGAAGGGGGCCCTTGGAAAAGGATCGGAAAGGGTTTTAAAAAAGAAAATAGTCTGACTTTACCGTACTCTTAAACCCATTCGAAAGGACAAGGGTTGCCAAACCATTTCTTTCCTCTTCCTAGCTCTCTGCAGACCTGGGCCAGAGAGAATCCCCATAACACCCCTAGCAGAAGCCCATCTTTTGCTCTGAATGCCCCTTCTCTTGCATTCCTACCCCATTGCTATCTTGCAAAGTTGGAATACAAATACCCCAAGAAAAGCCCAACAGGGATCTGTTTATGCACAAGCACTCTGACTGCAGAACTCAGGTAAGACTAATCCGAGAAACAGAGTGGGAAGGGACCAGCATCTCCCCATCCCCCTGGCTGGAAGCATAGCTGCCTCTATCAATCCCTTCTAACAGATGGGGTTCTCCTTTTATTGCTCTCCCAGGAAACCTCTACTACTCAAATGGAGTGCTCCCTTGATTAAGAGAGTGCCGGGGCAGTCATTCTGCTTTAACATATGCTTGCAAGAGGGCAGGGAGGCCCCCCTGAAACAAGGCCTGTTTAGCATACATGGGAAAGCAAGCTTTAATCTGTTTCATATGTCAACATCATTTCTGCTCATCAGAGCACCAACACAAGCAGTCTAAAGCAGTAAGTACTTCAGGAAAAAAATAAAAACAAAATCCCTTTTAAGGAGGGAGAGCAAAAGAGTGTTAGAGAGAAAAAATAAAAATGAGAGAGACAAAATGAGAGTGGTGAGGTAGAGAGATGGACAGAGAGAGAGAGAGATGGAGAGAGAGAGAGATGGAGAGAGAGAGAGAGAGAGAGAGAGAGAGAGAGAGAGAGAGAGAGAGAGAGAGAGAGAGAGAGAGAGAGAGATGAGATGAGAGAAGAGCCAGCAATAAACAGAAAAAAACAAAGAGACAGAAATACAGAAGCAGCAAAACTATCCCAAACTTATTGTTCTTAAATGTTCACTATTGTATTTCTCAGTGACTGTCTCCATCTACAATCATTAAGGGTTCTCCATATTAGGAAGGACATGAATAAAAGAGAGATTATTCAGAAATGGGTTTCCAGGCTGGTGAAGTGCCTTGACATCATGCTCTATGAGTACTGATAGAAGGAACTTTAGCTTGGAGAAGAATAGACTCAGTTGGGACATGATAGCTGTCTTAAAATATTTCAAGAGCTGTCATTTAGATAAGAGAATAGATATTTTCTGCTTGGCCCCACAGGGCAGAATAGGGAGCAATGGGTGATCCCTGAAAAAAAAGGCAAATTCGGCTGGATATCAAGAAAACTTTTTCCAATTATTTTGTTGTTCTTTTCATTTCTATCAGTTCCAACTCTTTGTGATACCATTTGGGGTTTTCTTGGCAAAAATACTGGAGTGGTTTGCCATTTCTTGATCCAGCTCATTTTATAGGTGAGGTAACTGAGGCAAATAGAGTTTGTTCAGGGTCTGAGATCAGATTTGCATTCTGGTTCTCCTGATACCAGGCCTTAGTGCACTTCATCAACTAGTTGCCTTTTGTAGTGATTAGAGATTCTCTGATGAGATATTGGATATGTCAGAGGTAAATATTTCTCTTTCACTGGAGATCTCTTGGAAAGACTTTGTTCTTGTTCGCCTGTGGTTGTATTAAATCACCACCACCTTTTATCCTTGTCATATTGTGCGAGTCAGAGTGGGAAGCTAGACCTGGGTTTGGTGTCTGAAACAGCTGAATTCAACCTAACAGCTGAATGACCCTGGGAAAGCCACTGAATTTGTCTCAGGCCATTTTCCTAGGAGTCACTGGGTGACTCTGCTGGGGTAGAAGGAGCTCTCTACAAAAAAAGAAACTAGAGATTATTTGCAAATTTAGGCATATTAACACCTCATCAGAAATGATATCATAGATTTAGAACTGGAAGGGACATTAGAAGCATCTTGTCCAACTGGCCCATTTTACAGATGAGGAGATTAAACCCAGAGTGATCCAACAATCTGACCAAGGCTAAACAGCAATGGTGAGGTTAGAACTGAAGTCTTCGTACTCCAGATAGGAAAGGCTATGTTCATGAATGATTAGGAAACGTTGCTAGATCCCTAGAAATATCCCCTGGAAACATAAACAGCATTTTTTATATTTTCAAAGTATTTTTATATTCCTTGTCTCCTCTGAGCCTCCCAATACTCCTGTTGAGACAAGTTCCAAAGGCATTGCCATTCTCACTTTATAAATGGAAGTAAATAAGCTTCAGATAGGTTAAGTGACATGATCATATTCAGGAGGTGATATTTGAACTCATCTTCTTGAGTCCAGGCCCGGCACTTTACTACACTAAACCAAAGTACCTCTGAAAGCCTATGTTTCATTTATTTTAAGGAGCTTGCTTTTCCTATTGGACTGGAGGGAAAAAATCCTAGAAAAGTAGATAATGGCAGCTGAAAAAGACTCATATTCTAGGCCAAATGTCTAGTTTCAGATTATAGGTATAGAATATTTGGCATCCTCAAGTATATGCTTCTCCTCTGCCCAAAAAGATCATACAAGTGGAAGATAATCTTAGAGACATCTAATCCCTTGAATTTTTCAGATTAATAAAATATAATCCAAAGAGGTCAATAATTTCACTAAAATCATACAATTCCTAATTGAAAACTGGGGTTCAAACTTGGAATTTATGATTACAAATATGCAAAACAATTATTTGGAAAGAATTAACTATATTATTTTTCTGTCTCTCTAGACTGTACTTCAGAATTGGAGAAACAAGTTGATTAAATAGACAGGGGCTAAGTGAATCACTGTGCAAGAGCTGGAAATGTTTTCTGCTATTTCTGAAGCAGCTCAAAACTCACCTCAGAATAAATATTTTTCATCTAAACTTCCATAGCCTCTCAAGTTCAGCAAGAAATATACCATGCCCCATTATTCCTGGTTGAGGGGTCTGAACCTGTTTTCTGTTTTGTTCTCTTCCTCTGTCCCTGGAAGACAGAACAAATAAAAAGCCAGAAAAAATGTTCTCTCTTTCTCCTTTCTAACTTCCAGCTCCTGGTTTGAATCCAGTCTCCCAAGTCTTTTCTTTCTTCTCAGTCTAAACCATCTCCCCCTTCTCAGTCTCAGTAAATGCTGGAGGCCTGAGCTGCAGATTCCATATGGCAATTATTAAACACAAATGAGTGGAGGAGAACAGCCCCTACCCTCTAGCCTCCAGGTGTATATAGTTAAGAAAATCTCTCTTCATCCTCTGCCTTATATGGCCATTGCTCAGGCTTTCTTCAAATGCCCTACACAAGGATATCATCTTTAGCAATGATTTGGGAAAATAAAAATCAAAGGGCTAGATATGTATATGTGTGAGTTCAGAGCTAGAAGCAGAGGTCAAGATTGTCTGTTCCCCTCACCACCTTCATTTTTCAGTCCAGGAAACTGAGGTTCAGAGAGACATCATAAAATTAGAGATATAAATCTAGAACTGCCATCATCCCGAGTAGGAAACAGAAGCCCAGAGGGTTCATAGACACACAGGTAATAAGCCACAGAAGTGGAACAGGAAAGGATCCACCTTTATACAGCTAGCAGGTACTGAAACTTGGATTCAGATTCAAATCTTCTAATTCCAAATACTACCACTACCATCACCATCATTATTACTACTACTACTGTGCTACTGCTACTGCTACTATCACTACTGTAACTATTACTACTACTACTACTTCCACCATCACCACAATTACTACCACTGCCACTACTACTACTACTACTACTACTACTACTACTACTACTACTACTACTACTACTACTACTACTACTACTACTACTACAGTAGCTGGTGCTGCTACCATTACTACCAGCACCACCACTATAACAATTGCTATTATTACTGTAGGTGTTGCCATTACTACCACCATTATAATTACGTTACAACAATAACTGCTGTTATTGCTACTGCTGCTACAACTACTACTATCACTATTGCCATCACCACTATGACTACCATTACTATCACTACCACTATGATAACTACGACTACCGTCACTATTACAACCATTACTACTACCACCCCCACTACAACAATTACTACTGCTATTACTACTACACAAGCTAATATTTTTTAGCTTTTTAAGATTTAGAAAGTACTTTCAATATATTACTTCATTTTATCATTACAAAAACCCTAGAAGGTAGATGCTATGATCCCTAAGGGGATAGTGACTTTGTTTCTGCCAAAACCAAATGGGTTTCCAAATTGGCCTTCTCATCTGGAGATATGGCTTTATTATTTCTGTTTTATAGATGAGGAAACTGAGGCAGGCAGAAGCTAAGTGACATGCCCAAGGTCACAGAGCTATTCAGTGTCTGAGGAAGAATTTGAACACAGAATTTCCTGACTCCATATTGGTACCACCTGGCTGCCTCAAATCCAGTATTCTTGTTCCCCAGCTATAAGCCGGACTAGCAAATATTCTACATTTCCCCAAACCCTCAATATAACATCTTCCTTTAAGTTGAATATCTTGTCCATTTCTGTTCCTTTCCATCAAGGATAGCTAGGGATGCTGTAAATTTTGGTTTTCTAGTTATCATTCACCAAAGTAGCAAAATGAGCTCAAAGGTTCATGCACTAATAAAGTCACATTTTTTAAAAAGCCATCTATTATTTAGCACAAAATTCATTAATTCCGTAACTTAAATTACTTCCAAATGCATTTCTGAATTTCATAACAAATCTCAGAGACCACTAATCTCCACAAAGGCTATTGCAGGGGCTCCCAAAGGGCTCTCTGCACATGTGTGCAATTAATTTGATTTATCGGAGGGAGAGGAGATCCTGGTAAAAGTAAGCCCTGCTGCTTCCCCATGAGCTCTCTATTCCTGAGTCCAAGGGGCAACTGCTTGCTCTTGTTCTGACTTAACTTTCAAATTCCCATGATCCCTTAAAAAGAGCCAGGCGCGTGTGTGCATTTAGCTCATTTGTTGCTTTGCGGGACCGATCTTAAGACGGACACCATGTGGGCAAATGATAGTGCAGAGATGTTTTCACTTCACTGTACTTACTATCCAGGAAAGCTTTTGCTTCAAGTGTATTCTATTAGCTCAGCATGGACCTGCTTTTTTTTTTTTTTTTTTTTTTTAAGCCATATTTCCAGGTGGGGAGGCCAACTTGGAAACCCATTTGCCTTTGGCAAAAACAAAGTTACTACCAACTTCGAGGTCACAGACCTATTTTGCTACATGATTAGCCATTTTCAGATTCTAAGTTTAAACTGGTATTAATTGATAAGAACCTCAGAGAGGCCAGTTGTTGTATATTAGTGTTCTATCCAGTGTTTTCCTGTTTAGCCGATTAGTCCCTAGTTAACAAATCAGTCTTCGAGGTATGGGCTTGTCTAACAAGAATGAAACATGATCTTTTCTCCATATGGACATATACTTCTCATATTTTCTTTCTGCTCTGTTCCTCCGCCCCTTTCCTGCTCAGCATCTAAATCTTATACTTACAGTGTGTTGTCTTGAACAAAATAGGCTGAATTTTCTTTTTCTTTTATCCTCTACACTGCAGTGCAGAAAAGCACAGCTCTCTCCCCTCCCCTTTCCATGTTTTCCCTAGCATTTAGCATTAATTAAGTCTCTCCCTAAATCAGTCTTAATGGAAAGGTAACTAAACCCATTCCCTGGAGGAGATGCTTGGAACTTTTGGTCTGTGACCAATTTTTGTGATTGATATAAAATGGGTCCCTCCTCACCTTTGCCTTGGGCCCCTCCTGGAGTTCTGTTGAAAATGCCATGGTCTCCCCATTGCTGTATACAGACGGATCCACCCCTTCACTCGTATTCCACCATTAGTACATGGTCCATTTGGCACCTGAGTTGGCATAATCCATCATCAGATTAGTTGTTACAAATAAAATTAATTCCCCCTATCCACATTCCCTTTACTGCATTTAAATACATATTCAGTATTCTGGGATCCAAACCTTATTTATCTGAAAATTGCATTTATCTCAGACTCATTCATGCCTCTTGACAGAGACCGATAGTAATGATATTTGGTGCTGTCCTTTTTTCCAGGGGGCTCCAAGTCTTTTGTCAATATCAGTCTGTCTGACTGTTAGTTAGCCTGTGACAGTTTTCCCAAGCAAGCAAGGGAAAGTTCTGGTTTAGAGTCAGAGGGCTTGGATTCAAATTCTAGCCCTAATTATCTGTGTCGCCACAAGCTCCTATTTTGGGACCTTGGTTTTCCTATCTATAAAAATGAAAAGGTTAGCTAGATGATTTCTTAGGTCCTACCCAGCTCCAAATCTTAATGCCAAAACTCATGAATACCTCAATGAATGAAGAATGCTATTTTGGGACATATGGAGCAGGTCAAGCTGGGGATTCCAAGGAAAATGAAAGACTCTTCTTGCTTTCTGGGAGTTTATGTGAAATTTGGGAGTTAAAATTAAATGGAGAAGTGACACATGAACAACCCTTACAAAGTAATGAATCAAATCAAAATGTACATTTGTACTCAGTGAGCATATTAGCATTGACGGGATGAATTGAATAATACTGGATAATTGTGTAGGATTAGATAAGAACAGGTAGATGGCAAAAGAGATAGAGGGCAGAGCCTGTAGTTAGGGAAACTCATCTCGCTGAGTCAAATCTGCCTTCAGTTACTTACTGTATGATCTTTGGCAAGTCACTTCACCCTGTTTACCTCAGTTTTTTCATGTGGAAAATGAACTGGAGAAGAAAATGATAAACCATTTTAGCATTTTTGTCAAAAACCCCAAATGTCATGAAGAGTTGGACATGACTGGAGAATCACTGAATAATAATAATAAAAGACAAGGAATACCTTCTTAGAGGTCTTTCTTAGGTCAGATTTTGAGGGCTCCAGGGTTGGGCAATCTGTAGAGAATCATTAAAATAAACTGATGGATCTGAATTCTAACCATGCCTCAGATGTTTCTTGAGTGGCAACAATCAGTTCCTTTACCCCTCATTTTCTTTATTTGTAAAATAGTATCTGTCTTCTGCACAGTATTATTCTGAGGTTACAATGAGGCAATGCCTCCTCATAGCATAGAAACCTTGGAATTCATCTAGACCCCAACTTCTTAAATTGGAATTTGTGAGCCCATATGGGTCTTTTAAGTGATTGTGGGGGTCACGAAGTTATGATTTATTATCAGTAAATGTTTGATTTCTATATCTATTTTATATACTTAAATGCCCAGAGTCACATAAAAGTTTTTCAAACAAAAAGGATTATGAATAGAAAAAAGTTTAAGAAGTCCTGATCTACACAAAATTCATTCACTTTGCAACTGAAAATACTGAGGCCCAGGGTGGCTAAATGATTTGTCTAAAGTCAGACCGGTAGGTAAGCAGATAAGTGGTGCAGTGTCTGGAAGGCTGTCTCTGGAATAAGGAAAACCTGAGTTCAAATGTGACTTAAGGCACTTTGTTGTATGTTCCTGGGCAAGTCACTTCTCTTTCTGCATCAATTTGTTCTTCTATAAAATGGGCATAATAATTGCTTCACCTCTCAAGGTTGTTGAGAATATTAAATGAAATAATATTTATAAATCTACTTAACATAGTGCCTGGCTTATAGTAGACACTATATAAATATTTTTTCTTTTCTTCTATTTAAAGTCAAGTCTTCTGGCTCAGAGCTAGGGATCTTTTGGCTACAAAGTATTTCTCAAACCCAGAACTACATTCAAAACTGCAGTAAGTGTTGCCTTAGTGTTGGCTGTTATTATTAACATTGACAAGACTGTGAAGAGATAAAATGGTGGCAGATGTTGTATTTATTCTGTATATCTCATTTTGGTGCTCATTTGTCCACGTGATGACTTCCCCATTACAATGTAAGCTCACCAAGAGCAGTCACTTATTGTTTTCCTTTTTTCTTTATATCTAGAGTACCTAGCACATAGTAGGCATTTAACAAATGCTTATTAAGTCATTAAAAATTCTTTACAACTTAGAGCAAAATTAGCACATAGTAAGCATTTAACATATGCTTGTTGAAGTGATTAAAAATTCTTTACAACTTAGAGGAAGATTATGATAGGAATGGATATACTATGAAAAGATAATGAGCATAACACCTTCATTTTGTCAGTGAGTAAACTAAGGCACAGAGAGAATATGATATGCCCAAGTGCAAAAAGAGATTCAAACCTAGGTCCACAAGATTCCGTATCTTGTGCTTTTTTCACTATACTATGCTGTCTAATTACTAACTAAACAAAGCATGTAACCTGATCACATCTTGCTACTTCAGATTCTATTCATTCAAATTCTTTTTAAATTTGCCAGTCCCTCTGGGTACTAGCTACTAATCACCACATTTAGAAATAAGAAACTTTTAACTGCCAGTATGTAGAATTTTCAGTTCATTCATTCACTCAACAAACATTTATTGAATACCAACTATGTTTTGTGTTAAGCATTATGTGGAATACAGGGTCAGATGAGATGAGCTCCCTACTTTCATGGAGTCTACCATCTAGTGGTAGAGATAAGACCTGCACACATATTTCTGTATGTATAATACAAGGCAGCATGGGGAAAGTGCCATGCAAGTGCTATAAAAACTTAATGCCATAAAAGTGTAGATGAAGGGAACTAGGCTATTTCAGGACTGGCAGAAGGAACTGGGGATTTTTTTGCCTAGAGAATACAAAGGCTCAAGGGGACATGATAACTGTCTTTCAGTATTTGAAGACCTGACACATGGAAGAAAGATAAGATTTGTTGTATTTGACCCAGAAGACTGAACTAGGAGTGATAGATTGCAAAAAGGCAAATTTCAGCATGTCAGGAAACACTATCTGAAAATTATAGTTATCCCATTAGAGTTATGGATTATCTAAGGAAATAGAAGATATTACAATGGGGGAGTAAAGAGTGCTAAATTTGATCAGATCATAACTTTATAGCTAGAGAAGCTTTAGAGTTCATCAGGTCCAATCCCCTTTATTTTATTGATGAAGAAACTGAAATCCAGAGAGATTAAATGTTAAATGACTCGCGCCAAGTCATACAACTGTAAGTATCCAAGGGAGGATCTGAGCCAGGTCTTTCTGACTAGAGGTACACAGTAGTACTATCCATTGTATTGTAATAGCAGCAGCAGTAGTAAGAGGAAGAGGAAGTTGTAAGAAGAAGAGGAGAAAAAGAAAGAGGAGGAGGAGGAGGAAGAAAAGGAGGAGGAGGAGGAACTGTAATAGTAGTGGTAGCTATAGAAGTAGTTGTAGTAGTGATGGTGGAAGTGGTGGCAGTAGTAGTAGTGATGGTGGTGGTAATAGTAGTAATGGTAGTCGTGGTAGTAGTAATAGTGGTAGGAGGAGAAGGAGTAGAAATATCTTATTCAATACTTTTAAGATTTGCCAAACTGCTTACATGTAATCTCTCACTTGATTTTCATAACAATCCTGTGAAGGAAGTGTTGATTATCCCTTTTTAGAGATGGGAAACCTGAAACTGAAAGAGGTTAGTTAGTTGTTAGTTAACTAGTTAGTTAGCTGACCAAAGTGTCTGAGTCAGGATACAAACTCAGGTCTTCTTGAGTATAGGAATCCCACACTCTGTGCACTTCTCCCCTTAAGCCTAGTGTTTTTAGAGGACCCAGCTCTGCTCTTTATTAGCTTGTCAGCCTCAGTTTCTTCTTCTGTAAAATAGAGTGGTGTCTGAGGTTCCTTCCAGTTTTCCATCTAAGATCCCATAATACTGCCATTTCACCCTCTGGGCCTCAGTTTACCCAAATGCAAAATGAAAGGGGGGGGTAAGACTAGATGGACCCTTTTAGCTTTTTACCTTTCTCGGTCTTGGATGACCGCTTGTTTAGAGTGTTGCAGAGGGGGATGCTATTAAAGCGGCCGGCCTCTTACCTGCGGCTGCGGTCAGCTCCCCCAGGCTCCTCGCACCTGGCCTGATTAATGCCGCACTAGGATCGCAGCGTCCCGGGCGGCTCTGGCCGGCGCTAGCGTGCTGACTTCTGCAGCGCCAGCCTACCCTAGGATCGGAGGGTTTGCATAAAGTGCCCCTGGACTCCCTCCCGTGCCCCTTTAAGACTCCCTGACGGTGGCTTGCGGAGGATGGAGATGCGGAGCAAATATCTCAGTGAGAACTGCTTAATTTCGACATCCGGGATGATGCAGAGACAAAGCCTTTTAATTTATGTAACAAACAGCCCTGCTGCCGCTCCGTGTGTCCTAGAGCCAAGCTACAGCGTGGGTCAGCTTTCTAGTGTAAACAGTGCCCCCTGGTGGAGACAACTGGGACTAGAGGTTCACATCCAAAAAAAAAAAAAAAAAAAAAAAGACTATATAGTTCTCAAAATTATTAGGATTTAAGACCGAAAAGGAGACTTCAGGGGTTATCTAGGATTATGATTGATAGAATTGGAGATGGATTGGACATTAAAGGTCTTCTAGTCCAACTTCCTCTTTTTTTTCCTTCCATGTTCCCCAGTTCTTAATATAGTTCCTGGTACATAGTTGTTTATAAATACTAATCAGCTCTTAATTTATTTACAAGTGAGGAAACTGGGGCCCAAGGAAATGAAATAAATTACCTGAATATACACAGAGAGGATGTGGCAGAGGGTAAATTTAAAGTCGGATTCTTTGATGCCAAAATGATCTTTCTACTGTTTTTTTATGTTGCCTTTATTCCAACCCTTCCTAAATTTCATCTCCAGTTTTACACATGAGGAAACTGAGGCAAGTTACAATCTCTAAGTTTCCTCATCTCTAAATGGAGAAGTTAGATTAGATGACTCAAGTTCCTCCTACCTTCAAATTTATGATTCCCACACAGAATGTAAACTCCATTTCTGTTACACTAAGTGATTTGTACTAGGCAGCATTCAGCATCCAGACTCTCAAATTCTGGGATATTTGGGTACTTTAAATTCCCATCTGGAGGAGTTTGGTTTTGTTTTTGGATGCAGATCCTTGAGGCTGAGACTTTAAATTTTCTTTTTGCTCTGAATGCCTGGTACAGTGCTTTGTACATAGTAGGTGTCTTCTTCATCCTTCCTCTTCCTCTTCATCCATCTTCTTCCTCTTCATCCTTCTTCCTCTTCTTCTTCATCCATCTTCTTCCTCTTCATCCATCTTCTTCTTCATCCTTCTTCTTCTTCATCCTTCTTCTTCTTCATCCTTCTTCTTCATCCATCTTCTTCATCCTTCTTCTTCCTCTCATTCTTCTTCTTCTTCTCCTTCTTCTTCATTCATTCATTCTTCTTCTTCTTTTCTTCTTCTTCTTCCTCTCATCCTTCTTCTTCATCCTTCTTCTTCATCCATCTTCTTCTTCATCCTTCTTCTTCATCCATCTTCTTCTTCATCCTTCTTCTTCATCCATTTTCTTCATCCTTCTTCTTCATCCATCTTCTTATTCATCCTTCTTCATCCATCTTCTTCTTCTTCTTCATCCATCTTCTTCCCCTTCCCCTTCCCCTTCCCCTTCCCCTTCCCCTTCCCCTTCCCCTTCCCCTTCCCCTTCCCCTTCCCCTTCCCCTTCCCCTTCCCCTTCCCCTTCCCCTTCCCCTTCCCCTTCCCCTTCCCCTTCCCCTTCCCCTTCCCCTTCCCCTTCCCCTTCTCCTTCTTCTTCTTCTTCTTCTTCTTCTTCTTCTTCTTCTTCTTCTTCTTCTTCTTCTTCTTCTTCTTCTTCTTCTTCTTCTTCTTCTTCTTCTTCTTCTTCTTCTTCTTCTTCTTCTTCTTCTTCTTCTTCTTCTTCTTCTCTGAGGCAATTGGGGTTAAGTGACTTGTCCATGGTCACACAGCTAGGAAGTGTTAAGTTTCTGAGACCATATTTGAACTCAGGTTCTCCTGACTTCAGCTTGATGTTCTGTCCTAGCTGCCCCTAATACACTTTTTGAAGAGCAGAAATGACTACCCTAATATTACATAGGGAGCCATCAGGTAGAATTTTAAACAATTATTTAGTCTGATTCTTTCATTTTACAAAGGAAGAAGAAATTAAGTTCAAAAGGGAGAGGGAATTGCCCTGAGATCGCAGCTATTAAGTGACAGAGCCAGGATCTGAATACTGGACTCCTGACTCCTAGACTTATTCGTTTGGTCATTATCTGTCACATAGGATAAATAAGAATCCTTTGTTTTTCAACAAGTTTCATTAGACATTTCAGACATAGTAGAATCTTTCTTCCTTTTTTATTAAAGTTTTTTTTCTTATTTTCAAAACATATGCATGGACAATTTTTTAACATTAGCTCTTGCAAAATCTTGTGTTCCAATTTTCCCTCCCTTCCCCCACACCCTCCCCTGCATGGCAAGTATTCTAATATATCTTAAACATGATAGAAACATGTTAAATTTAATATGTAGCATCTTTCTTCTTAAAGAAGAATAATATAGCTCCAATTTTTCTGATATCTCTGATTTTTAAACACAACATTTTCCTGGTTCTCAGTTTCCATTTCTGTTACACTAATTGGTTTGTACTAGGCAGCATTCAGCACCCAGACTCTCAAATTCTGGGATATTTGGGTATTTTAAATTCCCATCTGGAGGAGTTTGGTTTTGCTTATAGATGCAGACAGTGGTTCCTGTCTAAAAGCCCTGAATCTCAGGGCTGAAATTGCTGAAATAATTTTTTTAAACTTGATCTTGAGGGTAAAGATGAGTTGTGGGGTAGATCTGAGAATGAATGACATTTGGTCAAACCCAACCTAACCTTTTAGTTAGGGATTTCACCATTGGATTCTTCAGGTCACCTTGCCTCAAACAAAAGGGCGGGAGCATAACTTGTTTTAGAAACGCTTGGGTTTGACATTCACTTTAATGGAAGGAATGAAATGCCATCTAATAGCAATAATTCAAAAACAGAAAACAATTTTGTTAATTGTGGGAAATCTTTGGAAAGATTCCAAGAGAGTAACACCTGCCTTTTAAAGAAATAAGGTAAGTGTTGATAGATTTATAATTATGAAATTATAGTTTTGTATGCAGCTGTCTTTCTGCTGCATTCCCAGAATGCTCTCGAAAATTAGATGAAAGCTTACCAAAATCCATGCAATTTCAGGAAATCTGAGTAAACAAACAAGGCAGGCAAAGGCAAAGACAGTTTGCCCCATTATTCCTAATGGCTGGTATTTATATCACAGTTTAAGTTTTGCAAAGCACTTTTCCGTTATCTTCTTGGCTCAGTAAGATATTATTATTAGTATGATTTTATAGATAAAGAAACTGAGGCTCAGAAAGATTATGTAGCCTAGTGCTTAGCACAATCCTTTGTATATGTAGTTGCTTGTCCTTCCTTCTCAAACCATGGCATCAGGGACATGCAAGCTAATTGCAGTTCAGGAAGGGAGGGCCAGACAAGGTCCCCTATCTCACTTTCCCCTCCAGAGCCATCTGGGTTCAATAGGCAGATAGAGATCAAGAAGACTGGAGATGGTCCTGGATGAAAGAAATCTGGCCAGCAAACCCCAAGATATCTTGGGACAGTTTTGAGATCCAAAAGGAAAACAAAATTTCTAATATCATCTATAAGTAAAGCTGTGATAGCCTTTATTGGCAGAGGTAGGAAAGAAAGAAAGGGAAGTAGGGAAGAGAAGTAGGGAGCAAAAAGATGAAGTAAGGGAAGGAGGGGTGAAAAGGAGGTAGGAAGAGAGGTAGGGAAGAGAAATAGGGAAAGAGGGAAAAGGAAAATAAAGAAGGGAGGGAGAAAGGGAGCTAGGAGTGGGAGGGAGAAAGAGGGCTAAGAAAGGGGGCTAAGAAGGGAGGGAGTGAAAGGAGTAAGGGATGAAGGGAGGGAGAAAGGGAAATAGAGAAGGGAAGGAGAAAGGGAAGTAGGGAAGGGAGGGAGAAAGGGATCTAGGAAAGGGAGGTAAGGAAGGGGAGAGGAAAGGGAGCAAGAGATGAAGGTAGAGAAAAAGGAAATAGGGAAGGGTGGGAGGAAGAAAGGTAGGGAGGGAAGGAAGAAAGGAAGGAAAGAAAGAAGGAAAGAGGGAAGGAAGGAGGGAAGGCAGGAAGGAAGGAAAGAAAGAAGGAAAGAGGGAAGGAAAGAGGGAAGGCAGGAAGGAAGGAAAGAAAGAAGGAAAGATGGAAGGAAGGAGGGAAGGCAGGAAGGAAGGAAAGAAAGAAGGAAAGAGGGAAGGAAGGAGGGAAGGCAGGAAGGAAGGAAAGAAAGAAGGAAAGAGGGAAGGAAGGAGGAAAGGAATGAATGAATGAAGGAAGGAAGGAAGGAAGGAAGGAAGGAAGGAAGGAAGGAAGGAAGGAAGGAAGGAGTAGGGGAGGAAAGGAGGGAGGGAAGGAAGGAGGGAAGGGAGAAGGGAAGAGAGGAGGGAAGGAAGGAGGGAAGAGAGGAGGGAAGGAAGGAAGGAAGGGATAAAGAAAGGAGGAAAGAAAGGCATGAGTTTCCCAACTGATCAGCTCTATTTGGCTCCAGAAGGGGAGCTCTCCTCATAGAAAGGCTGTTGTCCTCAAAGAGGATCATGCCATTAGGAAAATGATGCCATGACATGCAAATGATTTGGTTTTAAGGGGGCACTTAATAAATGTTTGGTTACATGGCTTCTCCAAGATCATATGGCTTGTTTGAGTCAGAGCCACATTTGAACTCAATTGTTTTCATTATCTTTTAACTACCACAAGACTTTGAAAAGTAAAGCAGTTGTCATTGTAGTGTAAGACATCATAGCATCTCAAGCTTTCTTTTCCCCCAATCCCCTCAATCACCTTCTCTAGGGAATTTCTTCTTGGGGCACAGATCTGTTGTGCAAAGTATTTTTTTCTAGTCTTCCAAGCCCATTCTTGTGTGGCAGCCAGCATTCTGAGAAAATGAATATCATGAAGAAAAAAAAAAAAAAAAAATATATATATATATATATATATATATATATATATGGTTTTGCTGCCAACTGCAATCTGTTGAAACTCTGAGAGAAAAAAGAAAAGGGGGGAAAAGAGACATCAGTTCCTCATAATGACATTGGGGGAATATGTTTGCCTTTTTTGATAGATGCCCCTGTTTAGCTTATAATGACTATAAAGAGATCAGCTGTCTTGTATAAAAACATAAAGAGCTTTTAACACTGTGCCATGTGGGGGATTTAATAGGTCAGGAAAAACCAACGTTAAATCATCAAGTGGGTCAGAAGAAATTAGATGCTTTGGTTTAAAAAAAAAATGAAGTGACTGAAGACATGATAAGAGTTATAAAGGTACCTAAATGAAATGGCTGAAATTGTTTCTAGAATTGTAAAAGGCATTCATTTGGTATTAGGATAGAAAGCCTTTAGACCTTTTTATCATAATCATTTTAATCTACAAGAACAAGGATAAGTGATGGACAGTCCAAGTGCATTCATGTGAAATCATGCAGTTTTTAAGCCTCAGAAACCGCTTTGGGTCCAGTCTTTTGACTCTGAATTCCTGTCCTGGACAAGACTTGAGGTTATATCCGGAGAAGGGAATAGGATGGCATCAAAAATTTCAAAGGGCTTCCACATAGAAGAATAATTATACTTCTTTCTGACTTTACAAGGAAAAGTCAGACCCAGCTTGGGGGAGTGGATGGAACATGGAGATATAAATCAGAAAACTTGAGACTTAGTCCCTCCATAGACACTTACTAGCTGTGTGACCCTGATCAAGTCATTTTTCCCTCTCTCAGCCTCAATTTCCTTATCTATAAAATGGGCATCAAATGACACTTATCTCAGGAGATTGTTGTAGGGACCAGATGGAATTATTAAATTATTATTAAGTGTTTCACAATATTTTGCATAAATCACTAACTAAATGTTAATCATTTTTTTAGCATTAAGTCACTGAGAAAACAGATTTAGTCTTGGTACAAGGAAAAATTTCCTTCCAAATAAGAATTATTGAAAAGAAATAAAAGAGGGCACCTTGGGAAGTGGTACTTCCTCTCATTGGAAGTTTGTTAGCAGAAACACAGTCTTGGACCTAAGTAATTAAAATATTTGAAAAGTAGATCACCCCTTATCATTTATTAAAGATAAAGGTCTCTAGAAAAGACCTTAGAGACTATTGTAGCCAATCCTGCTATTTTATACAGGAGGAAACTGAAGCACAGAGAGATTAAAAGACTTGTTTAAGGTCACACATCTAGTAAGCATTTCAGCATTCAAAGAATCTTTGAATCTAAATTCATTGCTCTATCATATTTTTATGTGCATATAAGTAAATTAATAATGTATGTATATGTATATTTATATATACACATATTTAAATGTAACATACACACACTATTTATGTCCAAGCCCAATGCTAATACATATCTATGTGCATATATATATATATATATATATATATATATATATATATATATACACATATACACACATATACATTTGTGTGTATATATGCATATATACATATATACAGTATATTTATATCATACTGGCATTTAAATCTCTTTATAACTTGGCTATTGTCCTTTCCTGATTCTAACATCTACTTTATGATCCAAGCCGATTTAAAGTCCTCAAACATGGCACTGTCTCCCTTTATGTGCCTTTGAAATGGCACATAATTCCCAGAATTCTCAGCTCCCTTATTTTCACTTAGGTATTTTGGATTCCTTCAAGACTTAGCTTAAATCCCATTTTTTTTTTTTTGCAGGAGGCTTTTTAATCGGCCTCTCAGCCACTAATGCATTTTCCCTTCTGATTATTTTTCATATTTTTTTATGGTATAGGCCTAAGTGTATATCTTGTATATTGCCATGTTCTCTGTCCCATTAGACGTTGAACTCCTTGGAAATAAGGAACAGTTGTTCATCTTCATATTTCTAATACTTAGAATAGTGCTGGGCATATAATAAGCACTTGAGAAATGCTTGTTGAATCTTGAATGGCTCATGGTAAAGAGCATGATTTCTATGGGGACATGGATGGGGTTTAAGCAGGCCTGGATAGTGGTGATTTACCTTTCAGGAAGATGCACATACTTCAGTATCTCAGATCCATTGAGAGATTTTAGTATTAAAACTAACATTCAAAATATACTTGGATCTACTATTTGGCTTCTGTTTAAAAGGAGGCATTCTCTACTTTAAAGGTCTGAAACAAGACAATGGCAGAATCATTTTCTGAGGAGATCATGGAGGAGCAGTAGCGGGGATGGCCTTATCTCTTTGGAAGTCATCAAACAAAGACTGAACAATCACTGGTCAGGCTTGCTACTGAAGAGATTCTTATCCAAGTGTCAATTTTACCAAGTGAATGCTTCCAGCTTCCAATTTGGAATATTCTGTGATTTTGTCACACTTCCAAGGTGACTTACACAAAGGCCTACTCAGAATTTGTGTTATGGAACTGTCTCTGGGCCCTGAAAGACCAATTTGTACAAGTTACAACTTTCTAGAAAAGCTTCACTCAAAAGACTTTGTCTATTTTCACAGGAATGGCCTATGTAAATTTTGTTTATTTAAAGAAATAATCATTTACTTACTTTAAATATTCTTTTCTTTTTTAAAAATTGTGTACAAAATTCTCTCCATCCCACCTCTTCTCGCACCCACCAAGAAGTCAAGTAATATGATATCAATTATACATGTGATACAAGGGTTCTGACAAAGACCTCATTTCTAAAATATATAAAGAGCATACTCAAATTTATAAAAAATTAGGCCTTTCTTCAGTTGATAAATGGTCAAAGGATATGTACAGACAATTTTCAGACAAAGAAATTAAAACCATTTAAAATTATATGAAAAACTTCTCTAAATTACCATTGATTAGAAAAATGAAAATTAAGATAATTCTATGGTATCACACACATCTCTTAGATTGGATTGTCTAAGATGACAGAAAAAGATAATGAGGAATGTTGGAAGGGATATGGGAAAACTGAGACACTAATACATTGTTGGTGGAGTTGTGAACTGATCCAACTATTATGGAAAATGATTTGGAACTATACTCAAAGGGCTAACAAACTGTACATACTCTTTAATCCAGCAATGTCTCTCTTGGGCCTATATTCCAAAAAGATCATAAAAAATGGGAATTTGTCCTTTCCCATTGTGCAAAAAAAAAATGTTTGTGGCAGATTTTTTTGTAACGGCAAAAAACTAGAAACTGAGTAGATGCCCATCAGTTGAAGAATGGTTGAATAAATTATGATATATGAATGTGATATATTATTGTTCTACAAGAAATGATCGGAAGGATGATTTCAGAAAGTCCTGGAGAGACTAACATGAACTGATACCAAGTTAGTAGAACCTAGAGAACATTATATATAGCAACAAAATTATATGATAATTCTGACAGATGTGACTCTTTTCAACAATGAAGTGATTCAGGACAATTTCAATACACTTGTAATGGAGAGAGCCATCTGCATCCAAAAAGTGGCCTGTGGAGACTAAATGTGGATCACAACCCAGTTTTTTCACCTTTTTGTTGTTTGCTTCTCATTATTCCCTTTTTAACATGATTTTTCTTTTGCAGCACAATAATTGTGGAAATATATGCAGAAGAATTTTATATGTTTAACATTTTGATTTACTTTCTATCTGGAAAGGTGGTAGGGAAAGGGAGGGAGAAAAATTTGGAACATAAGATTTTCCAAGGGTGATTGTTGAAAACTATATTTGCATGTATTTTGAAAATAAAAAGCTATTATTTAAAAAAATAAAATAAAAAAGAAGAAAAATTTTGAAATCATGGAAAACATATTTCCATATTAGTCATATTGCAAAAAAAAAGAGTGAATATTATACTTTGATTTGTACTCAGAGTTAGCTTTACCATTGGCCTATTAAAATATTGAAAGACTCATTATCTCAATTTGTTGGACATCTTTGCAGATTTACCCAGTAAAATATAAACTCCTTGAAGGCAAGGACTATCTTATATTTAATTTTGTATGCTTAGGTGTAATATTCTTCTCTAAAATATATAATGTTCTCTGGGAGCAGGTTTCTTGGGGAGCTTCTGGGAGCAGCCTTAATTTGAGTTTAGTATAATCACCCCAAATGCAGCCAGAAGTTAAAGTCCAAATCCTTTATTTTCTCTTTCCAAGTATTGTCTCCTTCCTTGGGCTCAGTTAGCTTTCTTACAGGCCAAAATCTCTCCTTGGTTCTGAGAGCTCTTGCTGCTAGTCCTTTGCCTCTGACAGCTTCACCCTCTCTTCCTCCAAATCTCTAGCCAGCACAAAGGTGGAAGTTGGAATGAATCTGACTCCGCCTCCGAGAGTGGGCTTGTGGGCTTCTGTGTCTGGCCCTGAGAGTTTCTTGCTTATATGCTGTGTACTGAGTATACTCCAATCATTACATCACTAGGAAACCATTATTTGTTTTTAGGATTAAATCAATGCTAAATTAGATTTAACCATTGTCTTCTCAATTCTACTCAGTACCTTATTTCAAGTTCTGACCCATAACATCTCCTTGTAGGATCAGATCAATCATACTGAACTATGCTGAATTAGATAATTATTGTCTCTATCAATTCCACTGTCTTAATACCTTATAAGAATCATAACAGTTAGGTCCTAGCACAGTGTTTGGAACATAATAGACTTTTTTTAAAAATTAAATTGAATTGGTGATATATTGTCTAGTCATGGAAACCCATGAAACAAATTAATAGGAAAATTGTAGGTTTTTTTGTCCTGATAGCAAATTGGTAGCAAAAGAGTAGAAAGTAGAAAAAAGTCAGTTTCTTAATAAGAAACACTTATTCTATTATGTATCATTATGTATCTGGCTAAAAACTGGGGCTACAAAGAAAGGAAAAAAAAAACAGTTTCTTCTCTCAAAGAACTCACAGTCTATTGGAAGATACAACATTTAAACAACTCTGAAAATATGTAGGATAAACTGGAAATAATAGAGGGAAGGCACTAGACTTAAGGGGAGTTGAAAGAAGCCTCCTATAATGGAAAGTAAGATTTTAGCTGGGACTTAATTGAATCTTGGAGGCACAGATTAGGAAGAAGAACATTCTAGGTATAGAAGAAATGCAACAATTAGGATATAGTATCTAGGAGTGGAAAGAAGGTAAGCATCTTATAGTTTATGAAGAGGTGTTTTTATTTTTATTTTATTTTTGTGCTTTATTTTTATTAAAGCTTTTTATTCTTCAAAACATGCACATAGATAATTCTTCAATATAAGCACTTGCAAAACTTGTGTTTCAATTTTCTTTCCCTTCCCCTATGCTCTCCCCTAGATGGCAAATAGTTCAATATATGTTAAACATGGTAGAAACACATGTTAAATCCAATATCTGCATATATATTTATACAATTATTGTGTCACACAAGAAAGAAGGAGAAGAAAAATAAAATGCAAGCAAACAACAACAGAAAATGTGAGAATGCTATGTTGTGAACCACACTCAGTTCCCATGGTCATCTCTATGGGTGCCTATTCTTCATCATTAAACAGTTGGGACTGGTTTGAATCATCTCATCATTGAAGAGTAACATGTTCATAAGAATTGATCATCATATAATCTTGTTGTTTCCATGTATAATGATCTCCTGGTTCTGCTCATTTCACTTAGCATCAGTTCATATAAATCTGAAGAGCTGGTTTTTTCCCCTGTGTTAGAAATGTTTGGAATAATTCTCTCTTTTTAAATTAATTAATTAAGTTAACTTTTACAGAAATTTTATGCATAGGTAATTTTCCTGCATTGACAATTGCACTCCTTCCCTCCAGATGGCAGGTTGACCAATACATATTAAATATGTTAAAATATAAGTTAAATATAATATATATATATATATATATATATATATATATATATATGTATATATATATATACATGTACAAACAGTTATTTTGTTGTACAAAAAGAATCGGACTTTGAAATAGTGTACAATTAGCCTGTGAAGGAAATCCAAAATGCAGGAGGACAAAAATAGAGGGATTGGGATTCTATGTAGTGGTTCATAGTCATCTCCCAGAGATCTTTCTCTGGGTGCAGCTGGTTCAGTTCATTACTGTGAAGAGATGTTTTTAAAGGTAGAACAACCCCAGTTTATGCCTTCTCTTTGACACATATTGGCTATCTGGTTAGGCACTTGACCTTTCAATACTCTATGTAACTCTCTAGACCTATAAGTCATAGAGATTGAGCTGATGCACTTTAGCAGAGCAAATTTACTCACTTGGGAGATCCCTATGCCAATGAAACAAAAGGTCAAGTCCCCATCTTCTATCCTTATTAATATTAACCATTGTAATTCTAAAGGTGAGAACTTAGGCCAGTAACCAACTAGTGGTGCATCTATTAAAGAAAATGAATAATATCCATTCTTGTTGTAAATGACACTACAGGACAATTAGAATATGAAATTAAGCAGAAATATATTTCACTGTTGGAAAGATGGCTCCCTATTTCTACTTGGCAAGGCAAAATAAATAAATAAATAGATAGATAGATAGATAGATAGATAAATAAATAGATAGATAGATAAGCAAACAAACAAACAAATAAATAAATACATAAATATATAAATAAAGAAAGGAAATGGTCGAGTTGATTTCATTGTATGTCCAAAGGAAACAAGAAACAGCAGTTCATGATATCCTTGTAATTTCATCTTTCATTTCCCATGATGTGTTTACAAAAAATATACCATAATAAACTGCAATTTGAATACCAACCTCTTTTGCAAAGGATGACAAAGTAGAGTAATTCAAAGAAAAAAATCATGAGAATCCAAATTAAAAAAACATTTGATCATTTCAAAATTTAGCGGTAGATTGTGGAAGAAATTAATTTAAAAAAAAAAACACTAGTTCAGAGTTAAATAATGAGAAGGTTTGTATATTAGAGGCAGCTAGGTGGCACAGCAGACAGAGGGATAGATATGGAGTCAAAAGCCTGGAATTTAAATTCAACCTCAAATACTTACTAGCTGTGTGACCTCAGGCAAATCATTTAACCTCTCCTTGGTGTATATACTTCCATCCATGATGTTTCATTCTATATTAATCTTGACTTGCCTTTGCATGTATCTTTCATCAATTTTCCATATTTCTTCCATTGATATTTCCATCCAAAAATGCCAGAGGTCTTCCTTTAGTTCTTTTAATATCTCAGAGTTATTAGCGCATCATTTAGGCTTTCTGCCACTTTGTTTTCTCACCTAAAAAAATGAGGATAACAATATTACTTATCTCCAAGGGATGTTGTGAGGATAAATATGATATTTGTAAAGCATTTTGAAAATGCTATCTATTGTTACTAATATTTCTTAGGAGAAGAGAATAAAAATACTGTCAAGAGATATGTAAGTACCAAATAATTTCAGAAAAATGTTTCTATTTTAACAGACAGCAAAAAAAAATTTTTTTGCCAAAATTTTTTTATGAAAGTCATTTTCAAGTTAATTGTCTGTGTATGGTAGGCAGCCAAGTTTTTAGGAAAATATAAAAAAATTAATGCCAACTTAGATGAAAGAAAACAAAGAGATTTGACATAAATTTTGGGTAATTCCAATCTGATCTATTTATTTAAATATGTTGTTGAGGCTTAAAATGGGAATACAGATAAAAGAGCAAACATAGACACAGACCTTCAATATTTTCTGAAGAAGTTTAAATCAATTGCAATTTCAGCAAAAGTTTAATATTCTTGCTCAGTGGGGTAGTATCAAAACAATGTAAATTAATTTGTAGAATATTATTGAGATAGATGATGGATAATTACAAGTCATGTTACCTCATGATATAATGAGAAATGTAGAAATACAATCTTGGAAAGTTATTTAACTTATCATGTCTCTTGTTTCCTTTTTTTGCAAAAAGGATTTGTTTTATCTACCTCACATGGCTATGGAGAGGAAAGTATAAACATAAAACTTATATAAATATAAGCAGTTATTATTATTCTTAGGTACTCTGATGACTTCCTAAGGCACATTTAGCTCTTAGGTCCTTCTATTGAAATCCCATCAAAACACCTTATTACTTCTAAAATAAATCATGAAATCTTCAGCTTGTCATTTAAGGCTTTCCACAATCACCCTCCAACTTTCCTTTCCACCTCATTTCACCCTATCCCCCTTTATACACACCATGTTCTAGTAGGACAGGAAAACCAGCTATTCCTCAAGCTCAGCATTCGATTTCCTATCTCTCTCCATCTGCCCATGTAGTTCATCATACTTGTAAAGAACTCATTCTTCCTTCTAATCTTTTAAATGTTTTATCATTACTTAACTCATTTGTTATTTTTGTGAAGTCTTTGATGATTTTTCCATCTTCCCCATTTTCAAGCTGTCTCTATCTCTTTCCCACTGTGATCTCTGTCTCTGTCTGCCTCTGTCTCTCTTTGTCTGTTTGTCTCTGTCTCTCTTTGGTTGTCTGTCTCTCTGTCTCTTTCTCTCTCTCCCTCCCTCCAGATAAGAGTTGTACTTATCTTTTTGCTTGATATATTCCTAATAAAAATAAACTTCTAAATAAGAGGACCTTTTGTTTTATCTCTACTGCCTTGAAAAAAGTAGATGTTTAATAAATGTTTGTTAAATTGAATCCACATATTTATTATCTCATTGTTGTGTGTACTTCTATCCATTCTATTACATCCATTTATTCTTAACCTTGTTTTTTTCATACATCCTCTATTAATGCTCCATCCAAAATGCCAGAGACATTCAATGGTTCTTTTAACTTATTAGAAGTATTACTTCAATACTTAGGTGGTATAATATCCCTCATTCTTAGGTAATTGGATGATTTTTTTTCTCTTCAAAAATAATAAAATCATCATCTGAAACATAGCCATCAGATAAAAAAATGGTGGGGTGGAGGTCTAATATTAGTTTTTATATAAGATTAGGGTTATGTGATATAGGATGCCTTGGGGACAACCCTATCTATTCCTACCCTTCTCTTTTTTTCATATTATCTCATCTTTTCAATGTTTCTTCTCCAGAATCAAGGGAAATATAGTAGGTATTTTATGGAATATTCTTATAGATTATCAAGATTACAGAAAGCCTTTCTCATTTGTTCAACCCATACACTGGAGTAAACCAGGAAAATATCTTCTCCCATGAGATAGAAACTCATTTTCTTTCAATTTTGAAACATCAATTTATATGTTTAGAAAAAAAGATCACTTCATAGCCACATTATTTATTAGCAGATTCAAATAAAAACTAAGGATCAAGGAAAATTCTAAGGATAGAAGGCTTAAAAGGCTAGCAAAAAATTCATTCTCTCCTCTTTCACCCTCTTCTATTATGGTTTAAGGAGAGAGATGGGGAAGAAAGAGGGTGAGATATGAATTCTGAATCTCAATTTCCCGGTGCTGTTCTTTGGATTAACAAAGAAAGAAGCTGATTATTGGACCTCACTCTGACTAATTGCTATCCCAGCCACAAGTTCTGGCTCAACCTTCTCTCAGCACCAGTCTTTTCCTATCTTTCTTCTGTCCTCTTACTCTTCTCAAAAGCTCATTTGCTGCATCTTGCTTTGATCTCTTCACTTCCCTTTGTATGCCATCAAAATTAGGGGATTGTAACGTGCTCTCCTGGCAGTTACAATTACTAGTCTGTCCTAGACCCACCAGAGTACCTTTGACCACTGTCCTTTGCAGTGTGAGCTCTACCCGGCTCGCCTCCTCTGAGGCCTTCTAAGGTCTCTGGCCACAATCTCTTGAATCTATAGCTTAGTAACCGGTAGCGCACTCAAGAACAACCACGTGTAATCTTAAAAGCCTTTATTATACCTACTCACATAATGCCTTAACTGATGCCCTGACTTGTTGGTTCCCTAGTGAACACCTGGTCAGAAGACCCATGTGTTCACTACCAAAACCCTTACCTCTTTCGGCTACCCATCTTGGCTTGGCCACCCAGGCTGGTGAGCCAGGGTGAACAGCAGGAGATTAAAGAGGCCAGTTGCTGCCTGCAGTGGGCTTATATAGGGCCTGTGAGGTCACACACACAGCCAATCAGCGAGAGAGTCACCCATTACGAAGCTATCTCAATATGGCCAGGATCCCGCCCAAGGGCAGTCCTAATATCCACAGAAATTTCTGGGCCTCAATCCCGATGCACTGTGTCCGCCCATTTAAAGGGCCCTTACAATTCCCTTTCTCTTGTTTTGCGGGAACCGCACATCTCACCAAGCTAAACTTTTAGCACCAGCTATAGTTCACTTGATCCATGAGATGACAGTGTTATGCCCAAGGAGGTACAAAGCAGCAAATCAGTAAACAGAAGTATGACAATGAGAACCAGGCTCAACAGTGGCCCAAGTGTTCAACCCATTCATCAAAGTCATACTCGAGATAATAAGCCAAAGAGGTTGGATGCCAATGAGGTAGGATGTCAGCACTGAGGTGGGAAGTCAACAAGGTAAAACATCACAATTCTAGTTAACAAATATCAGTAGGTATGTTGTCACAATTCTAGTTACATTTATCACAGTTCTAGACCAATTCTAGTTTCTTACAATTTTCTGTTGCACTTTTTACAATCCTAGAGCAATTCTAGCTTATCACAATTCTCTATTGCACTTTTCACAATTCTAGAACAATTCTAGTTTATCACAATTCTCTATTGCACTTTTCACAATCCTAGAGCAATTCTAGCTTATCACAATTCTCTATTGCACTTTTCACAATCCTAGAGCAATTCTAGCTTATCACAATTCTCAATTGCACTTTTTCACAATTCTAGAACAATTCTAGCTTATCACAATTCTCTATTGCACTTTTCACAATTCTAGAACAATTCTAGTTTCACAGGTGCACATAAGCAAAGTCATGTCCAGTAACATTGTCTCAATAACAATGGCAGGTGGGTGTGTTGGTTTTTCACCCACTAATTTAAAAGCATAGTCCTTCAATAGAAAGCATAGGGCAAAGCCTCTTCCCAGGCCACCATATGGCAAGTGGCCACGGGAGAAGCAAGCAGGCCCATTGTCCATTTACAGTCTTTATATTGCGTATCACCCAAAACAGTCCATCTCAGCTGCAACACTGGAACCGTGTCTGCTGTCTCTGGTGTCAAGGTCAGGAGGGGCATCGCTGCCATCGTCTGAAGGGCTGCGGACATCTGGCTGGTCTCTCTGGACTGTTGTCTGGTCCTTCTCTTGGATCCCCAGGTTACAAATGTCTCTGGTGGGGATGAACTCTACTGCTGGATCTGCACCTAGGAAGGAATGTCCCCGGGGCCCAACTTGGGCCTTTCCAAATGCCATCCAGGCCTTTCCACATCACAGTGGAAACAAAGTTGTTGTCAAAAAGATCAAAAGTCAGACAAAAGTCAGTCTGTCACTTAGCTGCACTTTCTGTGTATGCCCGAAGTGCATTGCTAAGGTAAAAGGCAAAGAATTTAAAAATGTAAAACCAAAATAATTTAAAAGTGTAAAACCGAAATAGATTAAAAATGTAAAACCAAAATAACTTTAAAATGTAAAATCAAAAATGTTTAAAAATGTAAAATCAAAATTTAAAAATTGTAAGCAATCACATATCCCAAAATTCCCTTCTCTTGTTTAGAAGAGAAGATCTTGGGGATAGTCTGTGCAGTGATGACTTTACTAGAACACTCTGGCTATATCCCTGAATTCTTTTGCCTAAAAATCAAAGTTTGAGTTTCTGATACCGAATTGTACTCCAGGAGTGTGAATCAATAAATCTGATATTTTCCTCCTGGGTCAAAGATCACACACTGTCTATTTATTCTAGTGATTAAAACAGCAATTTTCCAACCCATTCTAGACATAAACACTGTTTTATAAGTACCCGTAGGGGGTTGGGAAATCAAGCTCACCTGTGGAAGTGGAAAATCCACGAGGTAAGAAAAGAGGAGTTTCAACTCTCCAAAGACGATCCTAGCAGTTTTACAAGTATAAAACTCCACTCTCTCTAGCTGCAAGGTCTTATCCCTGTAAGGTTTCTTAGAAATTAACTGAACTGTATTTTCAAAACTTTTCTGATTATACTCAATACCCCACAATTCCTTTTTGCCTTGGGGCATAAAGCCTACTCCTGTCCTTTGAAATGAAGACACAGGAGTTTTAAATGGATTAATGGGCAGTGCTGATGGTATTATCGCCCTTCCTTTTCCTCCTCCCCCTTCTCCCTTGGCCCAAGAAGGTGAGGCAGAGGGAAGAAGAATTGGAAAATTCCCCAAAGGCTGATTTAAAATCAAACCTGAGCTTTGCACATAAAAAGAACTAAACTTCTTCTCAATGAAAGAGTAATCAATAAATTCCTTAAAACAACAATGCACAAGGTAAACCAACAAAACGCTAAGAAGAATTTCTACAACTGAAGTCCATGTGATTCGTTTATTTCCTTCCTTAGTTTCAGCCACTGGTTTGAACTCTTCCTGTTCTATCTGTAGTAACCTAGCTTTTTCTTCTTTCTCTATCTCCATCTGTAGTTTAACCTGCAATTCCAGCAACTCTTGCTGTGGCATTTTATACTCTATACTGTCATACATACGCTCTAGGTTGCTCCCTCTCCGAGCTATATTTACTGGGTGTGGGGATAGCCTTTGTGGAGCTTGATTACAAGCTTCCTGCTGTTCTTCAGTGGTGATCTTTGTTAAAAGATCTTCCATCTGGCTCTTTAACCTCTTTATATAATAAGCATTATGTTCAGCTGTGTCCTTGAGTCTGATCCCAGATTTACCTGGGTCCATATTGCTTCTTTGTCTTCCCTCTTAAGTGGCGTTTCTACCGGATCTTTCAGAATCTTAATTCTGAATATTAAATATTTTTAAAACCTGATAATTTCTGATGCGTGCCCCACGTTGGGCGCCATTTGTAACGTGCTCTCCTGGCAGTTACAATTACTAGTCTGTCCTAGACCCACCAGAGTACCTTTGACCACTGTCCTTTGCAGTGTGAGCTCTACCCGGCTCGCCTCCTCTGAGGCCTTCTAAGGTCTCTGGCCACAATCTCTTGAATCTATAGCTTAGTAACCGGTAGCGCACTCAAGAACAACCACGTGTAATCTTAAAAGCCTTTATTATACCTACTCACATAATGCCTTAACTGATGCCCTGACTTGTTGGTTCCCTAGTGAACACCTGGTCAGAAGACCCATGTGTTCACTACCAAAACCCTTACCTCTTTCGGCTACCCATCTTGGCTTGGCCACCCAGGCTGGTGAGCCAGGGTGAACAGCAGGAGATTAAAGAGGCCAGTTGCTGCCTGCAGTGGGCTTATATAGGGCCTGTGAGGTCACACACACAGCCAATCAGCGAGAGAGTCACCCATTACGAAGCTATCTCAATATGGCCAGGATCCCGCCCAAGGGCAGTCCTAATATCCACAGAAATTTCTGGGCCTCAATCCCGATGCACTGTGTCCGCCCATTTAAAGGGCCCTTACAGGGGATTACCCCTTTCTCAAGGCTAATGGAACCTCCCAAACAAACTGAACTCTTCTGAATGCCTATGAACAGAGTAGCATGAAGGATCTCTATCACCCTGGAAAGGTCCTCTAATTTTCCCTTGATTTAGGATCTCAGCAATTGGCGACACATAAAAAGTTTCCATCAATGCAATGAAGATCTGTGATCTGTATCAGTGGATGGAGTTTATAAACTGAAGAAATTCAAGATAATTAGTAATATTAAGAAAGATTAATTATAGCATAGTATATGAGGAGTGAAATAGAAAGAAAGTCTCTGTTATCACAAGAAAGTAGAAAGGAACCATGAACATGCATTGTCTGCATTATTACCAAGTAGTAAACTAGGAGACATTTTCCACAGTAAATATGATTACAAATATAATTTGGAACATGGAGAGATCTTTGAATGTATTACTCTTTTACCACCCCCACCTTTTCACTTTGATTCTAATTTATATTTTTCCAAAAGTTCACCATAATGTATCTAATGAAGTAATATTTGTAAAAGTACTTTGCAAACTCTAATATACTCTATAGATTTTCCTTTGTACACACACACACACACACACACACACACACACACACAAACACACACATGAATCATTTTCTTATCTTCTGATGGATGTTGCTTCCTACTAGAAGTAATGATGCCATTTCCATAATACATCCCTTTATATTTATCATTAGAACCTCATAACAACATTGTGACCTGTGTACTATTATGATCTTCATTTTGAACAGATCATGAAACTGATTCACGGGGAGGTTAATTGGCTTGTTTGGGATCATATGGTTGGACATGTCTGAGGTCGAATTTGAATCCTGGTCTTTTTGACTCCAAGTTCTTGCATGATTCCATTATGTTACCACTCAAAAAATTAGACTTCTTCAAGACAAGGAAGAGATGATTTTTGTGTTTCAATACTCATCTCCTATAGGATCCAACAAAAGGCACATAATAGTGGCTCAATAAATGACTGTTGAATTAAAGGACAACATAAAACATTATTGTCGTGGTAGTGGTGGTGGTAATGATGATGATGGTAGTGGTATTGGTGATGTTGAGAATGATGATGATCTTACTAAAAACACATTAACTTAGTCTGAGGTATCTTGTCAGTTATAGAGTTTCTCTACTTCTACTATGGATAATGGTTAACAAAATGCAGTTATGTTCATAGGTATTAACTTAATTCGATCTAGCAGCTGACCTCAAAGTCAGAAAGACCAGGTTCAAGGCCCATCCCTAATATGTACTAGCTGTGTAACATTGGACAAATAATCTAACTTCTCAATGCTTTGGGAAACTTTTTGAAGATGACAAATTGCAAAAAGACTGAAGATCTGCATTAGTAAAAGGTATGTTCTTATCTAGGAGATCCCTACACAAATGAAATCACTGTTCTACATCCCTATCACAAGCATCTGGAGTCAAAATGATCAAGTATCAAATGGAATTATTTTCATCGTTGACTTTGAATTCAAGAAGAAATCCAATTCCTCATCTCTTTTATTCATCATTCCAAGGAAACTCTCAGGGTCATCTTTTCATTTAGCTGAACCTTTAACTATTTAAGTTTCCTTTAGGTCCATGGCTACAAGGACATGACTCAGGACCCTAATAGATGATCAGTTTATATGTTTTAAGTTGGAAAGATTGGTAAAGATCACCTAACCCAACTCATTTTTCACAGATAGGAAATTAGGACCCAGAAAGAATAATTGACTTGCTTAAGTAACATCTTTAGGCAGTAACTATATGACTTTAAACCCTAATCTGCTGACCTCAAATCCAATTCTCTTTCCAATGACTGTACCATAAAAGGTACAGAACTGTCCCTAGTTGTTGTGTTTATTATTGAATATCAAAGATTTCACTTTTAGAATAATAACAGTTAAATTACTGTTTGCAAATGGGCTAAGGATCATGTGACTTTTAGCAGGCTCTTTGCCTTTTTTTTTCTACTTATAGTGTCAAAGAATCATGGAATCAGAGAAGTGGAAGAGCCCTCAGAAAGCATGGAAGGAATCTCCCTCTCCCAATAATAGCAATCAATTGATACTTTATTTAGCAACTAATATATACCAGGGGTGTGCTAACCACTGCAAATTCATAGCAAAAGAAAAAAAAAATTCTCTTCCTTCAAGGAGTTTTCATTCTTATTGAGGGGGTGACATGTCTGTGCATTGATGTGTATAAGGTACATAGAGGAGAGAGAAGGTAGCTTTAGAGTAAAAGATCTTAGCAACTGGAAAGTCCTCTTGCAGAAAATGATGTTTACCAAGATTCCATGCTGATCCAACTCTACATTAGGGATTTCACACATCCTATAGTCTTCTGTGTGAATGTTGGCTAATTCTGATGGCTCTAGGCCAAATTTAAAATATGGTTTCATTCTCACTTTCTCCTCTCGTTCTCATGCCAGCTGTGTCGGGTCTTGGAAGCAGCACATTTAATGAGTTGAGAGCAATATCAGCACTTCTGAATAATCTCCATTTACCACAAAGAAATCAGCACAAAGGTAGAAAGACCCAGCCTCCATTACTCTGGAACCCATAACTGAACTACTTTCACTAATTTCAAGCTATTCCTTGACATGTGCTCATATTAGAAACTTTCACTAGCCACCCTACTTACCATCATGTAATGTGTGGGATCAGTTATGATCTATCTCTGATTGTTTGACTCAGGATATGAAAGGCAAACTGATATGCGTGGAGTCTTCTTTTTATTTGTTTTCTCATATGTGTCATTCTATTCCTATCTCTCTGTCATTATAATTACTGTTTCCCATACTTGGAATGCAATCCCCTATTCATTTTTTTAATTCCTAAAAGAACCATCTTTTAAATAAAGCCTTTCTCTCCACTCCTACTTTAGCCCAGCTTCTCTAATCCTTATCTCAAATTGACCTTGTATTTATTTTGTATCTCTCTATCTCCCTGTGTCTCTGAATCTATTTTTGTCTTTAAATTTCTGTCTGTTCTTTCTGCCCCCATCTCGTTGTTTCTGTCTCTGTCTTTGTCTCTGTCTCTGTCTTTGTCTCTGTATCTGTCTCTCTCTGTGTGTCTCTCTTTCTCTGTGTCTCTGTCTTTGTCTCTGCATCTCTGTCTCTGTTCTGTTTTTCTTTGTGTCTGTCTCTATCTCCTGTCTCTTTCTGCCTCTGTCTCTCTGTATTTCCATTTCTGTCTCTGGGTGTATGTGTGTGTGTATGTGTATGTGTGTGTCTATCTCTTTCCCCTTTAGGCATATCTTTAGTCCCTAGGGTGCCTGAAAGGAGAAAGTTTGGTGCAAAGATATTAAACACAAATTTCCTGAGGATAGTCATGGAGGAAAAAAAAACATCTCTTCTCAAAAGCACAGGGGTATTAATAGCAACTGCCTTCTAGGGGTGTTATAAGAAGCAAATGAGATAATATTTGTAAAGCATTTTATGAACCTTAAACTGTATGTAAATATTAAATATACATTATATAATTGGGAATATGGAGATATTAACCCTGGAGAAGGAAGACTGGAGTGGGGAAATGAGGGGGAGAACAAGATTGCCGTTTCCAAGTATGTGAAAGAGTGTCATTGGAGCTATTCTGCCTAGCCCCAGGAACAAAGAGCTCAAAGGGATGGTTGAAAATTATAAAGACTCAAATTTAGGCTCAATGTTAGAAAACAATTTCTTGGTATGAAATTCTGTCCATAAGTGAAATGGGCCATCTCAGAAGGGAGTTGGCTTCCCTCAATGGAAAGCTTTAAGCAGAGGCTGGATGACCCCTTGTTGGACATATTGAAGTTAGGATCTTTCTGAGATATGAGTTACACTTGATGGCCACTTTGGAATTCTGAGATCCCCTTTTCTCCTTTCTCTTGGACGTGGTCCTGATTATATTTGGGCTAGTTCTTGACTTGAACCAGTAATTAACTATTCTCTAAACATTTCATTAAAAGAAAGCGAGGAATTGCATCTTCTTGCCTCTGATATACCTTATTTAAATTACAAATGCATCATTGAAATGAATCACTGGAAAAGAGTATTTATTCAAGTTGCATATTTCCCAGCTATCTTCAGCCCACACTGGCAAAGCTGGCATCCTATCCTCCTCCCCATTACCTACAGGCGCTACTTGGTTGAAAGTATGTGGTAAAGCACTCACATTTGAAACAAAATGGAACATTTTGTCAAATTCTGCTAAAGAAAAGCCATTTTCTCACTACCCCAAATGTTCACCCAACATTTAGAATAAAGTGCTCAACCTCTCCAACAATTATACTGTATTTTTCAGTAAACTGTGGCTATACCACAGTGATAAAAAAGCTGTTGCTCACCAGAAACAAAGACATTTAACTCTCTCTTGCTTGAAGCATATAAATATCTCCTTGGCTTTTGTGAGTTATATAGCTAATATTTCTCTCTGGAGCTTTTTGATAATACTCTTCCTGAACTCTTGTCTACTTTGCTATTTCTCTCAGCCTGAGGTGTCAAACTCTAAAGAAGGATTGGAATCCACATTCTAGGATTCATAGGCCAAAACATTTTCCACTGTACTACAGAAATCCACTATTCTTTATTTCTGAGATGTGCTTTTCTCTTGTTTCCCCCCTCCTTAGGACCAATAATGTCCTTCCACTTCTTATCGCAGATATGATTTATTGCCTACATTAATAAGTCAAGGATCTTTTGATACCAGTGTAGATGTGGGAACTCTCTTTATCAGCACAGTTTATAAACAACAGTTGTAAAATCTATAAAAAAACAGAAATTTTCATCAGGGTGGAAGCTTCTTATAAGGTGCAGATAATCATTTGTGATCTAGTAGATAAACCTTAGAGTTTGCATGTGATCTAGTAGATAAGTCTTAGAATTTGCATAGGGTCACCTAATAATAAATTTTGAATTCAAGTATTCCTGGATCCATGTCCAGTGTTTCTTCAGTTTCATGCACTGACTCCTAATCCCTTTAATTTAATAAATTTGGGCTTCATATGGAGGAGAGTAATAGCCTTCTTATTTGAATGAATAAGTTCAAATATTAACTTATTTGATTCTTACAGCCACCCTGGAAGGTAGATAATATTATTATCTGCATGTTATAGATCAGAAAACTATAGGCTTGAATTGTTAAATGATTTATTCAGGGTTACACAGCTAAATGTCTTAATTGGAACAATAAGAATTGTTCCAAAATAGAGAAATGAGAAGGGTCAAAAGATCATAAAACACAGAATTAGAAGAGAATATAAAAAACATCTAGCTCAATCTCTTCATTTTTTCGGGTGAGGAAACTGAGGCCCTTGAAGGCCTAATGACTTGCCAACATGAAGAAGGCATCAGTGGATTCATTTGAATAGGAAAATATGTTTCCTCATTGGAGGCCCTTAGAGTTTAGAATATCAATTGTCTATAGAAATAAGTCTTATTATATATGGATTGGACTATGCGATGGATTAATTTCCTTTCGAATCTAAAGTTCCATGATTTACTCATTGAGGTTTAATGACTTGTCCATAGTTACATAACTCATGAGTGTAATAAGTAGGATATGAATTTAAGTCCTATAATCTCTTAGTCACTAGTACTATATTCATGTCATGATACTCTTACCTTAACTGTAGTGTGAGGCAGGACATAGTTGTAATTCCTGTTACTAGACAGACTGAGGCTGCAGATCTTGAACTTAAGAATTTTGTGAGCAGTGGACTAAATCAATTGGTGTTTGCACTAAATTCAGCACAATATGGTAACTCTGTAGAAGTGGGAAGAATGGAGGAGAGGGGATTCCAGAATACCTAAAGCAAAACTTTAAAATTCTGGTTTGCAACCCCAGATGGGGTTCATATAACTGAATGTCGGGGTCATGAAATTATGATTTAGTATCAATAAATGTTTGAATAAAATTGTTTTAAATACTTATATGCCCAACATTATATAAAAAATCTCTCAGATGAAAAGGGTCATGAGTGAAAAAAAAAATTAAGAAACCCTGACTTAAGGAAGGGCAAACTGGCCCATGTCTGAAAGAAAACAGGTCAAGCTCTTGTGTCAATCAGTGGTGGGATCAGATCCATAAGTAGCCCCGCTCTTCCAATCTGGGTAAAATGGTGAGAATCATATAACAACAACAACATCATCAAAATCAACACCATCACCATAGCCACCATCACCATAGCCATCACCCTTAATGACCTGACTACAAAGCACATATTTTAAGGAATTCATTGCTGTTTAAGGAACTTTGACTAACTTGTCCACATGTTACACAGCTACTGAGCACTTAGTTAATGATTATTGATTAACATAGCCTCTAGGATGAAATACAAAATAATCTGTTTATCATTAAAGGCCTTTCATAACCCAACACTTTCCTATTTTTCTAGTCTTCTTATACTTTATTCCCCAATATATACTTTTTGATCCAATGACATTCATCCTTTGACTTTTCCACAAAACATGATGCTCTGCTTTTGGCTCTGGGTATTTTCTCTGGCTATGTCCCATCCCTGAAACATCCTTCCTTCTCTTCCTTGTCTCCTATTTCCCCTGTATTCCTTCAATTTCCATGCAAAACTCCATCTTTTACAGAAAGCATTTCCTACCTCCATTTAATTCTAATGCCTTCATTCTGTTAATCATTTCCTATTTATCCTATCTATAGCTTGTTAATATAGTTTTATTTTCTTTTTGTCTCCCTCATGAGGGCATAAAGCATTAAGGACAGGGACCATCTTTTGCCTCTTTTTGTATCCCCTGTACTTAACTATGGTGTTGGATACATAGCCGATCCTTAAGAAATGCTTATTGACTAAATGACTGAAGTATCAAGAGTGAGATTTGAATTCAAGTCTTCTTAGCTCTATCCAATCCTCTATTCATTGTACCATAATGCTTGTTATAAATAATATGCTTACACCTAAAGAGCTTCTTCTGCAAAATATTAATATGTAAATAAAAGCCAATTATTTCTCTAGATGTTTCCAAAGGGTATATCAGTGGAACACTTATCTAGGTGAAAAATTTTCTTATTTTTTTTTCAGTTGAGCAAGTTTTCAATCATGAATGCATATCCCAAGGATAAATACTAAGGCCCTTTTCTAGATTTTATTAATATTATTAGCCAACTCACTATGAGTCTTCAATGGAATTATTTTTCTTTGTCTTCATGACTTAGATTACATCTGCAGGTTGTGAACAGTTTACTTAAGTTTGAAAAGCAGAATAGGGACAAAGGATATAAATATATGTTTGAACTAGATCCTATGACTGAACATCAATCCTACCTGATTCTCTGCCCTATTATTTTTTGAAATACAGACACAACCACATGTAAAGATAAGGACACTGCAGATTGCTTTGAGAAAGAACCTCTTATTCCCAATACTGTGGAAGAGATAGGATATTGTATGGGGAAGAGACAGAGAAGAACTAAGGACCAAAGAAAGATCAGATAAAGTCTGGCAACAACAGATAACTGACAGAGTGGATTTTTAGTCAGCCCACTCTCTTATTGGTCCTACTAAAATTCACCAAGCACATTTTTTTCTGTATTAGTTTATGTATTGTATAAGAGTCATGAAGACAAGGAAAAATAGGATGATAGCTTTGACTAGTTTTTTAGAAGTCATGAAGCTGAAATACCTGAGTATTCTATTGACATAGACAATAGAGCCGGACATGAGTCAGGAAGAACTGAGTTCAAATCTTGATACAGCTCACCTAATTTCTATAATTCTCAATTTATCAGCTGTAAGATAGGCAGATAGATGGATAAACAGAGGCAGATGGACACTTAGGCAGATAGGTAGAGATACAGACAGATGAATGGATGAATGGGTAAGGTATATGATAGATAATAGAGTTGTAAAGAGATTGAGAAGTATATATACATAGAAAGAGACAGATGGATGCATAGGTTGATAGGTAGATAATAGGTAGGTAGATAGATGAATGGACAGATGAGTATACCGATGGATAGATAGATAGATAGATAGATGGATAGATAGATAGATGATAGATGGTTTTGGGGAGTTGGGGAGATATTGACAGAGCATTTATTAGATACTTACTATTTGCTAGACACTATACTAAATACTGAGATTACAAATAGACCTAAAAAGATTTTGCCCTTAGAGAGTTTATATTCTAATGTGGAGAAAACACATAAAAGGGAGTTGGAAAGTAGGGTGAGAAGGTATAAAAGTCTGTAGAGTCATGAATACATCTAGCATGGCTAGCCCAGGCATTTTCTCAGGACCTTGAAAGGAATTCAACAATCAAAGAAGGTAACCACAGGAAGCATCTTTAGGGACCTGAAATGGTAAAAGAAAAAATCAAATAGGAGTGAAGTATAGAGAGAATGGGAATAGTAATAGCACCCAGCTCACCAAATTGTTGTGAAGGTCAAATAAGAATATATATAATACACACACACACACACACACACACACACACACACACACACACACACACACACAAAACACCTTGCAAACCTTAAAATATTTGCAATGTTAATTTTTTATGATTGACTGAAAAGTGATAGCTTTGCAATGAAATGAGCTGCTTCACATTATACCTTTGGCCCTTATTAGCTGACTGAGCATAAGTAAGTCACTTAAATTCCTTGAAGAGCAGGTGGCTTGTAGGATCACAGAATTTCAGACTTAGAAGGGACTTAGAAAATTATTTAAAATGAAAGGGATCTTTGAACTTATTGCTCTCAACATTTTCATTTTACAGATGGGGAAACCGAAGTCCAGTGTAGTTAAATGAATTTCCAAAGGGCCCAAAGGGAAGAATGGACAAAACCAAGATCCTCCCCCAGGTCTTCTGATAGCAAATCCTGTGCTCTTCACATCATCATAATAGGAAGAACTTCTTGAAGAGTTTTCATTAAGTTCCTTCAGGATGAAGCTGAACTTTGCCTATAATCATAGTAAAACATCTCCTCCAAATTATATATTCTGTCTCTCTGGTATTTCTAAATGGTGTATTTTAGCTCTACCTAAAGGAAATGCCTTAAATTTTAAAGTCTTGGTTAAATTACTTAGACCCAGAAAAATGTTCTATTCATTTTTCTTCAAAGGTATACAAACATTTGGAGAAAATCATAGATCTTAATGCTACCCCAAAAAAGGCATTTGAGAAAATATCTGTAGCTATCTGCCTTAATGTCTATTTTACCATCTCTAAAAATATTAGGAGAGTAATTTACACATGCAATGAGGGTGTCCTTGAAGGAGATACATAAGGGACTTATCAGCCTTTCATGGAGGCTAATATATAGAGACCACATCTTTAGATTTACCTGATTTCCTGAAGTTCAGTGGAATACCATCTTAGCAAACTCAAAACAGAAAATTATTCATGCATCTAAACCAACTTTCATTTTATGGATGAGGAAACTTACAGCTAAAGAGGGGAATGGACTTACTAGGACCACATAGTAAGAATTTGACTCAGACCACCCGTGATCAGAAACAGTGTTCTTTCCCACAATGCCATATTGGTTCCCTAAGCACACATTGTGTTCCTTGTCTGTTAGCTATTAAAAAAAGTATTGATTTGGGAGAACAAAACACATGCTTTAACAGCTTTTACCCTACGAAATATCTCCTAGGCATATGCAAAAATCCTATTAAATATGCATGCACTAGCTTTTGGGATCTTTGAAACTGGCATAGATATTTTCTGCCTGACAGCCTCAAGGATGGAGTGCTGGCCTGGAGTCAGGAAGACCTGTGTTCAAATGTGGTCTCAGACACTCACTATCTGGGTGACCCTGGCCAAGTCCCTTAATCTCTGGTTTCTCAGAGTTATAAAATGTGGATAGAGCATACTTTCCTGGAATGTTGCGAAGGTCAGAGAGGATATTGGTAATGTGCTTCACTTAAGACCTGGCTCATAGTAAGTATAATATAAAATTTTCCTCCCTCCTTTCCTCCTTCCCTGTCTCCCTTTCTCCTTCCCTCCCTCTATCCTTCTTCCCTCCCTCCATCTTTCTCTTCCTCCCTCCTTCCCTCCTTCCCTCCTTCTTTCCTTCCTTCCTTCCTTCCTTCCTTCCTTCCTTCCTTCCTTCCTTCCTTCCTTCCTTCCTTCCTTCTTTCCTTCCTTCACTCTTCCCCCTCCCTCCCTCTCTCCTTCCTTCCTTCTTTCCTTCCTTCACTCTTCCCCCTCCCTCCCTCTCTCCTTCCTTCCTTCTTTCTTTTCCTCCCTCCTTCCCTTTTTTCTTCTCTTCCTGTCTCCCTTTCTTCCTCACTCCTTCCTTGCTTTCTTTCTTAATTTCTTCCTTCCTCCCTCCTTGAACATGCCATCTCTTCCTTCCAAATGCCAACTTAATGCTACTCATGGGTCAGGCTAGCCAGTCTTGCTTAGGTACTAAAGCCTACTGAGGGAGAGACAAAGGGCTGCATGGGCCAGGTAAGATAGATCACTGTTGCCTTGACTACCATCTCCTCTCAGACTCCAAGGATCCTGAACCTAAGAGTCTTGGAAGTATCAATACTTTCATTCCAGTGTCATAGGTATCATCATAGAGAGTGGGGATTAGTGCTGTAACTTTTCAATCTGTCAAATGATAGATAGATAGATAGATAGATGATAGATAGATAGATAGGCAGATAGATAGATGTAGATGTAGATATAAAGACAGAGGTAGATGATGTATAGATATAGATATAGCTAGATATAAATATAGATATGGCTAGCTAGCTATAGAAACACATGGGCACACATGTGTATACATATGCACACACAAATGCACACACATGTGCACGCATACATACACACACATGTATGAAACCCACATTAGCTACTTGAGAAAGAGAATGTCTTGCTTATCAATTTGTATTGTTGGTTCTTAGCACAGTGTTTTTTACCTGTTAAATGCTTGCTGAAGGTTTCATTCATTCATTCATTTTTGCCTCCAATTCTGGGGCTCTATTTGTCAGTATACAAAGAGAGTCTTATTGTTCTTTGTTATAAGCAAACTATATCTAGAACATTGCATTTGGTAATAGACACCACATTTTAGGAAGAACATTGATAATGTGCACAGAGGAGGGTACCCAGGATGGTGAAAGATGCTAGTCCTTGAATATAAGAATTGGCTAACTGAACTAGAAATATTTACCCTGGAAAGAGAAGCATAGGAGAGAGGTAACCTTTGTCTTTGAGTACTTCCAAGAGCATCATAGAAGAGGGATTTGGCTGATTATCTTTGGCCCTGCGGTAGAAGTGGTATAAGTCTGATATCAGAAGAAAAAACTTATTTTTAGCGCTATCTCAAAGTGGAATGAGCTGCCTTGAGGAGAGTGGTTACCTTTCTCTGGAGATCTGCCATGGCTGTATGACTGCCAACTGAGTTGAAAGGGAAATTCTTTTCAGGATTTTGGGTTTCATGGACTTCCAATTTTACTCTAAAATTCTGTGTTCAACTTAGGACCTTGGCATTTTGGAGCTGGAAAAGAGTTTAGAAATTATCTGGCTTGATAATCCTATTATAAAGATGAGGAGAACTGAAACCTAGAGTGGGCAAGTAACTTGCTCGAAATTATATATCTAAGAGAGTACATTGACTAGAGCTCTAGGCTTGAAATCAAGAAGGCATCATTGTCAGTTCAAATCTGGTTTCAGACACTTATTTAGCTGAATGATCCTTGACAAGTTCCTTAAAATTGTTTGCCTCGATTTTCTTATCTGTAAAATAACCTGGAGAAGAAGATGACAAATCATTTTATTATCCTTGTCAAGAAAACTCCAAATGGAGTCACAAGGAATAGGTCATAACCAAAATGACTGCACAATGATAACATATCTAGCAAGAGACAGAGCCAGAGTCAGAATTTCATTATAAACCCATTTGACAGCAAACCTGGTTCTTCTTTCACTTGTCCCTAGTGCCTCCCTCAGTCTACAAAAGATTAAAAAAAAAAGAAAGTTTTCATGGCCCCCAGTTTTTCCTAGCTTTACCCCCTCAATTTTATTATTTTCCATTCCTTCAAAATCCAATTATGCTGCTCAGCTCCCTAATCGATCCTAGTAGCAGAGCAGTTCATAAATGCCAGAGTTATTATTCATGACTCCACTTGTTTGATTAGGTAAGTGGAACTTGTAAGTGAAATGAATTTTCCTTTGTTTTACTCCAATTATGAAAATGAAAATTCTATTACCACATTTTTTACCCCAATTATGGAAATTAAAACATTCCAATACAGGTATAATAGCTCCTTTTCTACAATTTTTTAAGGTTTATAAAGGACTTGTTTCATAATGCCTTTGTGAGATCTGTAGTGTGTTATTCCCACTTTACAGATGGGGAAACTGAGGTTCTAAGATAAGTATTAGAGATAAGTATCTGAAGTAACAATAATACAATAATAATAATAATAGCTAGTATTTGTCTAACACCAATTTTTGCAAATATTTTTGCGTGGATTGTCCCATTTGTTCTTTACAATCTGGAGGTATTTTATTTTTTTAACTTCCATTTTACAGATGGGCAATCTGAGGCTGACAGAAGTTAAGAAAGTGACTCATGGCCACACAGAAAGCAGTTGTCTGATGCAGGATTTCAAATCTAATCTTCTAGAGTCCAAGTCCAGCACTCTCTCTCTGGGATAGATAGACTTTTAATGCAAGGTTCCAAACTCCAGGTCCAGCATATTATCTAGAGTAACAGTCTGCCTCTTTCAATTTCTCAACATCAAGTTGCCCATGTCTTCAGCTTCCTTGCTCTCTAAATAAGGCTGGTCTCCACTTCATGTTGGTTTTTACACAGGTATTTATTCTCTGAGTTCTCATCCAATGCTAAGGAGTATACCAGTTCTTCTTGACCACAGAGGACAATAAAGATGCAAATAAAGATGCAAAAACCAAGTTCATGGCTCTTACAATTTTTCTAGAGACTCCTTTGATGTCACTTAACTTCTGCCTTTGAGATCATCCTGTCTAATCCTTTCACTTTACAGATGAATAAACTGAAGTACAAGGTGATTAAAAAGACTTGGCCAATGTCATAGAAAAAGTGGAAGTCAGAGGTAAGGTTCAAATTTGAGTCCTTTGATTCTGGATCCAATGTTCTTTCCACTCCACCATACTGCCTCTCCAGATTCTTCTCATCTTAAAAGAATGTTTCACAATTAAGAATTATCCTCAGAACTCCTTGAAAAGACTTATTCAACATAGTTTGTTGTTGAGTCAGTATACAGATATTACAGACTCTCTATTACCCCATTCAAAGTTTTCTTGGCAAAGATTCTAAAGTGGTTTGCCATATCTTTCTGCAGCTCATTTTATTGATGAGGAAACTGAGGTAAATGACTAGTCCAGGGTCACACAACTAGTTATGGTCTGGGACCATATTTGAACTCAGGAACATGAGTCTTTCTAACTCTAAGTCTGTTATCTATCCATTGTGCCATGTTACTTCCTCCCTAACGTAAACATGCAAAGCTAATGACTCAGGTGAATAAGGTCCACCATGTACTCCATCATGAGTCCAAAGAGGCAAAATTTATTACACAACCAAACTCAAATTTGAAGGTCTGGGCTTGAATGAAAAGGGACTATTTCTTGCTTTGCTATTCTATAGAGTTTGCTTTATGAAATACAAATCAGATCAAGCCCTGTTTTACTCAAATGGCTTTGTAGCATGGGAGAATTTTATTAACTGTCTGACCCTGTTAGGCTCCTCCATGGTAAATGGAATTGAGAGCAATGATGTAAACTGCTATGGCTCTAGTACTTTCAGTTCTCATGTGCCTTAGGAGGGCAGAGGGCCAAGAAAGCATGGCCAGCTTTTATGCAAGGGAAATATCGCTCAGGATGCCATAATCCCCAGGAGGAGGAGATATGACCATCATTCCTTCCCACCTGCATTCCATGCTGGAACAGTTGTAAACTTGGCTATCCAAGCTGCTTCCATCTTTTTCTCTGTGCCCCATCAAGAAAAGAGATTCTGGGTTTACATGTATGAAAGCAGGTGTGGAGGGAAGAAAATGGTTCAGAGTTTGGAAGAAATCTAGTGACATAAAATCAGTCATCTGTGACACAGAATATATGCTGTGGTTCTGAGTACCCACTGTTATATAGTGGCAAGAGTTGGATAAGCTAAAAAATGTGGTACCATTTGAGCACATTAATTTGCCCTTTTACCGTGAACAAAAAATTCTGGGCAGACTCTGAACATCCAGACATCTGGATCCAGAGGAGATGGACCAGGATAGTAAAGAGATTTGACTTCATGTTATGTGAACTAGTTGAAGGAATTGTGGTTGTTTAGCCTGAAGAATTTGAGGATAGGGCACAATGGATCTTTTCAAGTATTTTCCTTGGATGTAATATCATGTGGAGGAGAGATTACATTTGTTCTCTTTGACAGATGGGAGGAGAGGTATTACGAATTTGCAAACAGAAGCTCTAACAATTCTATTTTCTCATCTGAGTTTCAAATCTACTCAAAATCTACCTCTGAGGTAGATATTATTATTCTCCCCATTTTACAGTTAAGGAAACTGAGGCAGATAGTGACTTGTTAGCTCATATAGCTAGTAAGTGCTTGAAGCTGGATTTGAAATCTTCCTGACAAAGCTATTATCTACTGTGCTCCTCAACTGCCTGGGCCTTGAGGCAGAACCATGAACAATTGTCTCAGGGGAAAATAAATGTAGAAATCAAGAATCCCTTTCTTAATTATTGTTGTTTGTCTTTCATTCTAAAAGAAGATCAAGTAATTAGTACCATCACAGTAATATTGGCTCTCCCAGAACATATTTAGTTCCCCATAATTAGCAGTCTTAAAACATACATTAGAGGACTATTTTTTTGGGATATCTCTAGAGATATCTAGGGTATCTAGGGTATCTAGGGTATCTAGAGATATCTAGGGTATCTATAGGGTATCTAGAGATATCTAGAGATACCCTAGAGATATGTTTTGTGGGGTATCTACTAGACTAGATGATGGCTAAGACTCCTTTTGATTCTGACATTCTGTGACCTCATCCTTGAGTCTCAAATGGACATATAATTCCCACCTTATCTAGTTCACAGAACTATTTTGAAATTGAAATGAGGAGGCAACATTGAAGGGGATGTAGTAGATCAGAACTTGATTTGGAATCAAAATTGGTCATTCATTGGATAATCTGCTTTCCTTCCTGAACCTCAGATTCTTTTTTCTTTATAATAGAGACCTGGAATAAATGTCATCTGAGATTTAGAACCTTTTAGTTCTAAATTGTTCATGGCACTGATTCCCAGAGCTGAATCTCTTTCACGTGAAATGATGGTCCTGGGAGACCTTGACTCCAAAGGGAATGGAGTAAGACTTTTATCAACTTTCTATCTCATTGTCCCTACCCTGGAGTTCTAGGGAAAATCTCTATAACAAAGCATAGTTATAAAACATATCTAAGATCTCTTCTAAAAAGGATAAAGAAGATTCCTTTTACACTATGTACAATGGAGCTATCAGGGATAAAGCATATATTTATTTTCTTTACCACAAAAGAAATTTCTTAAAATACAATAATACTTGTGCCTGCATTCACTAGTATTTTAAACAACACAATATTGTATTTCAAAAGGAAAAAAATATTCAGTGGGTCTGCTGAACAGACATAACACTTCTATGTCTTTCTTTTACTCTTTGTATAGCTCTAGCTCTCCTAGACAGGCAGGGTATTATAGAGCTTTCTTAGCCCCGCCATATGCAGCATCTTCCTAATACCTGTATATCTCTTCTTAAAAGAGATTTATTTGTAGAAAGCACCTTCTGCTGGCAACTGGCATCAATCCAGGAATTTCAGAACTCTCCAATTCTTATATTTATTTCCAAGAATCATTGTTTGTATCCTGGGAAAGGAAACAGAAGGGAATAGGAAGTCAAGGCCCTGAAGTCTTGTGTTAGGTTCACTCAGGCAAGCCTGTATTCTCATTGTCCTATGTATGCAGCCTCCATAGCTGCTTTGGAGAAAAGAGAAAATAAATTCTCTTGCTAGAATCCATAGGGAAGAATATACTATACAAATCAGCATGGTTCAAAAGAGAGGAAGTAGAGATTTCCTGAAGCTATCTTCCTTTTATACTGTGTGTAATATGTTACCTACATAGTTGTTTGCGTGTTGACTCCTCCTCTTCTCCCTTAGAATGTAAGCTTCTTGAGGGTAGGGGTCAATTTTTTTTTTGCTTTATTGTTGCTGTATCCCCATTGTATAGCACAATGCCTAAGTTGTCATTGTTGTTCTTGAGTCTAGTCTGACTCCTCATGACCCCACTTGGGATTTTCTTGGCAAAGATACTGGGGCAGTTTGCCATTTCTTACTTAAAATCAGAGTTAAGTAACTTGTCCACAATTATACAGTTAATAAGTGTCTGAGGCTAGATATGAACTCAGAAAGTTGAGTCCTTATGACTTCAAGCCCAGTTCACTACCCACTGTAGTACCTTGCTGCCCTGCCTAGAACATAGTAAGTACTTAATAAATGCTTGATGATTGATTGACTTATGGGAAAGGGGGAGAGGGATGATTTTCCTACTTCAAAGCCAAAGACTATGGACTACTAGCAATAGTCAGACTTCATGCTCAGACTATTTTCACAGGAAGAGTATATCAAGGAGATTTACATCATACATTGATGAGATCTTCAATATTGGGTGTGATTAGGAGAGGAATAAACAGTAAGCCCTGATGCATGCAGGGAGAAGCCACTGTTAGAAATCAGTTTAGCTGATCCCACCTTCTAGGAAGGTCATCCAGTCAGAAATCCAAGTTATGTCAAACACTTGTAGGGGTCTCCAGCAGTCTCACTTTGCCATGTCCTGTCAGAAATCCCAGTCCTGTCCCTGAGGTTCAATTTTCCTTAGAAAATCTACTTATGGGCCATCCTATGATTGTTGTCCTTCCTTACCTTTTCCCCATATCACTCGGTGTCTCTCTTGACTCCACTTCTTCTCCTTACACTTAACTCATTCTTTAAAACCTTTCAGGATTTAGCCTGCCAGCTAAGCACATGCTCCAAATTCATGGGGTGCTCCCTTTCTACTGGGTAACTCTGAGGTCTGCTGAAGAACTTGTCTTTCATATGTTCTCCCGTTCTATTTTATATTTACTGTTCTTGGTGCCTATGGTATCCTCTCATTTTGTCTGTAACCTGTTCCCTAAATAAATCTATCTTTTGTCAAAGAAAATGGCCATTATGAATTCTTCACATAACCGAACCTCAACTTTTGGTGTCTATCATCATCTGATATGTTTAAGTTGTCCTATGATTTCAGTTTTTTTGAGCTTCAGGTAAGAAGGAATTGTGTTATAGAATATTGTACTTGGCTTTGAATCTTGGTTCTGGATAAGCTGTGGTTTACTTATTAGATATGGTCCTGAGTAAGCCACAGACTCTCTGGACTTTAGTGCCCTCACCTGTACAATGAAAAGGCTGAGTGTGAAACAGTGGGAAGAATACAGAATTTTCATCCAGTGAGATCTAGGTTGATCTATAGGAGAGCCTATATCTTGATGTCCTCACCCATAAGTTGATATAGAGGTGGTACAATGGGTAGGACACTAAGCCTAAAAAAGGAAGACTCAGTGTCCTGAGTTCAAATCTGGACTTCACACTTGTTGGCAGTGTGACCCTGAGCAAGTCACTTTTGCCTCAGTTTCCTCATTTGTAAAATGAACTGGAGAAGGAAATGGCAAACCACTTCAGTATCTTTGCCAAGGAAACTTCAAATGGGATCACCATGAGCTGGACATGACTGAAAAATTACTGAGCAACAACAAAATCTGCCAGAGAGAAACTGCTAAGGGGTGGATATATAAAGAAAAGTAAAAGGCAATTGGGACAGCTAGGTGGAGAAGCAGATAAAGAACTGGACTTGGAATCAGAAAAAGGCATCTTTATGAGTTCAAATTCAGCTGCACACCTAACTCTGCTTGCTTTAGTATCCCATCTGTAAAATCCTTTGGAAAAGGAAAGAACAAACTACCTCATTATCTGTGTCAAAGAAAATCTCAAATAGGGGCCTTGAAAAATTGGACATAACTGAATGATACCTGAACAACAACAAACAACAAAAGACAGTTACTGAATGGGATGAGGTATGAAGGAAGATTGTTGGGGGATGCTTGACAGAGGCTGATTACATAGGACAATGAAAATACAGTATTATTTGGGTGAACCTGACACTAGACTTTAAGGCCTTGACTTTCTATTCTCTTGTTTCCTTTTCTGAATGTAGGCTACAAACAGTGATCCTTGGGAACAAGTGTATGAATTGGAGAGTTCTGGATTTCATGATTGATGCTAATTGCCCAGGAAAAGGTGTTTTCTACAAATAAATATCTTTTAAGAAGAAATATACAGTTATTAGGAAGATGTTGCAAATGGTGGGGCTAAGAAAGCCCAAAAGTGCCCTGTCTGGTTAGGAAAGCTAGAGCTGTATTAGGATGGAAGTGTTATAACAATCTGGCTGCAAGTATGGTTTCCATCATGAATTAAGTCAGAATTAAGCAGTGTTGGATTTTGGACTTAGTATAATAGCCACAGAAAAAAAGTCCCATAATACATCAATGGGTTCCCTCTGAAATCACAGGCATGAAAATAACTTCTTAAAATCCTAGATTTAGAGCTTGAAGAAAATTTTGAGTTCTCTTTTTATGATTGAGAAAATTGAAACCCAGACATGTTAAATCACTTGCTTAAGGTAATACAGGCAGCAAATTGTAGAAGCAAAAATTTCATTTTTCTAAATTTTATTTTATTTTATTTATAAATATGCATTAATTTATATTATAACATTATTTATGTTATATGCTATCTTAATTTATATTCTATTATTTTATTATTGTTATTATTTTTCTAGACTCACTGTTTTTCCTTTTGCTATGGTAGCACTGTGCTTTGAAGGAGACAGAACCTACTTTGTAGATTTAAAGGAATTCATGGGCCCTTATAAACAATAATTATGCAAAATTACTTACTGAGTAAACAACTTCTCCTATAATTAATCAAAAAACATTTTTAAGCACCTACTACTGCCAGATACTGTGCAAGAGCCTGGGGATACAAATGTAAACATGAAAGAATCTCTATAGGTAAGAAACTTGCATTCAAATGGGAAAGAAAAGTTTTATCTAAAATCTACATAGCCTAAATTCAAATATAGGCAACATAATTAAATACAAGGTAATTTTAGAGTGTGTCTACTGGGAGACCAGGGAAAGTCAAGAAAGGCTTCATGCAGAAGATGTTGCCTGAACTCTACCTTAAAGTAAGATGGGAACTTCCTGTGATGTTCTCTTCTCTAAAGATATAATGTTCTCTGGGATCAGGTTTCTTGGGGAGCTTCTGGAGGCAGCCTTGGCTTCAGTTCAGTTTCAATTATCACCTCAAATGCAGCCAGGAGTTAAAGTCCAGATCCTTTATTGTCTCTTCCAAAATCTTATCTCCTTCACTTGGAGCTCATCTAGTTTTCTGAAGGCCTTCCTCTCTCCTTGGTTCCCAAGAGCTCTTGATGCTTTGTCTCTGCCAGCTTCAGCCTCTCTTCTTCCCAATCTCTCCATCCAGTACAAAGGTGGAAATGGCAATGAATCTTGAATCCGCCTCCAAGAGTAGGATTGTGGGTTTCTGTGGGTTTGTGGATCTCCTGGAAGTCAATCCTAGTTGTGAATCTCCTGGATGTCCATGAGTGGGCTTGTCCTTTTATATGCTCTTTTAAAGGTGTGAACTCTGAAGTAGAGAACTGTTAAGTACCATGCTAAATTAGACAACCGACTTAGCACCTTTTAAGAATTCTAACAACTTCCTAAAACAAGAGAGGTAAGGAGGGATTATATGAGAGGTCAGTGCAAAAAGATAGAAGCTTGTGATGGAAAACTGTGTGTCATTTGCAGAAAGGACTAGTTGGGCTGGATTTAGTATACAAGAAGGGGGAAGAATGTTCAATGAGCCTTAAAAGACAGGTTGAATCTCAGCTGTGAAGGGCTTTAAAAGCTGAACAGAAGATATTATATTTTAACCTAGAGATAATAAGATGCCACTGAATTTGGCTTTACCCTGGAATCATTTGTAGAAAGATATTAGTTAAGCTCATGGAAGCTTCCCAAAATTGTCAAGTAAATTTGGTAATTGTAGAAAGAAAAAGAAGCGTCCCAAGGACAGAATCTTGGATCAGTTAGAGTGTGATATTGATAATCAGCAAAGAAGACATCAGACAGGTAGGAAAAGAACCAGGAGATAGAAGTACCATGAAAATACAGAGAGATTATTCAAAAGAACAGAGTTATGAAATATCCCAGATAGGTAAAAACAATTAAAACAAACAAAAACCCCCATCAAATTTGACAGTTAAGAAATCACTGTTAACTTTGGTGAAAACAGTTTCTATGAAATGATGAGTTTAGAGGTTATATAGCTAAAGATGAGAATATTGAACTGTATTTTTCCAAGGAATTTGGCAAAGAAAGGATCAGAGGAATAGGATGTTTACGTGATGGAATAGTAGAATCTGATAAAGCCTTTTTTACCCTCCTTTAAAAAGAGTGAAGGCAGATGTGTTTGCTGGTAGCAGGGAAGGGATCAGCAGATAAAGAGAGAATAAAGATTCAAGAGATTGGGAAGGCAAAAAGGAGTTGAAAAAGATAGGAGTGAAAGAAGAAAGATGGGATCTAGGCAAATGTACAGGGATTTGTTGTTGTTCAGTTACATCTAATTCTTGACCCCAGGGACCAGAGAATGTCAGGATCTTCTACAATCCATCTCTACCTCTATCTACTCTATTTCCAAAAGTCTGTTCAAGTTTGTGTTCATGTTTTGATGACACTATCTATCCATCACTCCGGCATCTCTTTTCCCTTTTCCCTTCTATCTTTCCCAACATCTTTTCCAATGAATCCTTGCTGTTATGTAACCAAAGTATTTAAGTTTTAGCTTCAGTTTTGATCTTCCAACAAATCACCTGAATTAATTTCTCTAAGTATTGAACAATTTGATGTCCTTGCTGTTCAAGGAATTCTCAAGTCTTTTCTAGCATCACAATTTCTGCGGTGCCCTGTTTTCCTTATTGTTCAATTCTCACAGCCATATGTTGCTAGCAAAATCATAGCTCTGACTACATAGACTTTTGTCAGCAAGCAGAAATGTGTTTTTCATTATGCTGTCCAGATTTGCCATAGCTTTGCTTCCAAACAGCAAGCATCTCTTCATTTCATTACTGCAGTCACAATCTACAGCAATCTTTGAGCCCAACAATGGAAAATCTGAAAGTACTTCCATTTTTTCTTTCTCTATTTGTCAGAAAGTGATGAGACCAGTCACCGAGATCTCCCTTTTTTAATGCTAAGCTCCAAGTTAGCTTTTACTCTCTCCTTTTTCTTTCTCATCAAGAAACTTAATTCCTCTTAACTTTCTACCATCAAAGTGCTTATTTGCAGATCTGAGATTGCTGACATTTCTTTCAACAACTTTAATTTCAGCTTTTGATTCATTGAGCCTAGCATTTTACATGATGTACTGTGCATATATGTTGAATAAATAAGGCAACAATATATAATCTTGTTGTACTGGTAATTGTTGCTTCTTGGCTAACATATAGATTCCTTAAGAAAAAATTCACATGATCTGGTACTCCCATATCTTTGAAGAGTTGCCACATTTTCTTGTAAAACACACAGTCAAAAGCTTTAGTGTATTCAGTAAAGCAGTAGATTTTTTTCCCCTGAAATTCCATTACTTTCTCCATAATCCAGAAAGTGTTGGCAATTTGGTCTCTGGTTCTTTTGCCTCTTTAAAAACAAGCCTCTTTTTCTGTTATTTCTTCATTCACATATTGCTCAAGCCAAGCTTGCAGAATCTTAAGCATAACTTTGCTGGTGTACAAAATGAATGCAATTATTCAGTAATTTGAACAGTCCTTGGCATTGCCCTTCATTAGGATTAAGATTTACATTGATATTTTGTAATCCATTGACCACTGTTGAATTTTTCAGATTTGCTTGCATATTGAGTACAGGACTTTAACAGCATCATCTTTCAGTATTTCAAATCATTCAGCTGGAACTGCATCATCTCCACTGATCTTACTGTTAGCAATGCTTCCTCATTTTCCAGGCTATCTGGTTCAAAACCAGTAACAATATTTTCTGTATAGTTCTTTTTGCGTATCTTCCTAATCTTTTCTGCTTCTATTAAATCTCCATTATTTTTGTCTTTTATCATGCCTATTTTTATATAAAATGGTCCTTTGTTGGCTTTAAGTTTCCTGAAGAGATCTTTTATCTTTTCAATTTTATTGTTCACTCCTATTCTTTTTTGCATTTCTCATTTAAGAAAAGCTTCTTATTAGTCTTGGCAAAAAGAAAAGCTACTTTTGTAGCATGGGGCATGAAGTATAATCAAAACAACCACAGTAACATTGGGACTTTGTATTAATTTTTTAATTAATTCAATTCAATTCAATAAGCATTTATTAAGTGTCTACTGTATACTAGGTACTGTGCCAAGTGCTTGAAAATACAGAGGTTAAAACCTCTCTAGAAGTTCTCTAGAAGCTTTCCTTCTACCACAGAGGAAATAAGATTTGCACAGAGAATATAAAAATAATTAAAGAGAAATAATCTCACTGTCAGCAAGATGCTATTAATATTATCCTAGTAGAAATTTGTCTGCTATTTTCTTGGATGAAATAGGAGTTAAATGATTTGGAGAAGGAAAATAATGGTTTTAAAATTAATAGTAGTAATTACAGTGACCAAATTTGGTCATAGAGAATGGATGGATACATACATAGTAATATATGTGTATGCACACACATGTATATATGTATGTTGGTTGGTTAGTTGTTGTCCTTTGTTCTTGAAGAGGACCAAAATGAGTAAAGTTTTCTGTTCTGAAGATTGAAATTTGAATTCTTCTGGATCAGTAACTTATATAAGTCAATTCTAAAGATAAAATACCTATGAACCTCCCTGGGCATCAGTTTCTTTATGTGTAAGTTGAATGGGTTGAACTAGATGGCTTGTAAGGTTCCCTCTAATTATAAATCTGGGATAATATTGCAAGCAGTCAGAAAAAAAAAATACAAGGATCATGGAACTATAGTTAAGATAATACAAGATTTTGCAGTATTGGAAGGCTTAGAATATGATATTCCAGAGGGCAAAGAGCAGGATTAATACAAAGAATCACCTGCCCAACAAAACCGAGTATAATGTTTCAAGGGGAAAAAAGGATATTTAATGAAATTGAGGACTTTTGAGTACTCTTGATGAAAATACAAGAGTTGAATAGAAAATTTGAATTTAAAATATGACTCATCAAGAGAGGCAGAAAAAGGTAAACAATATAGGGAAATCACAAGGGATTCTGTGAGATTAAAATGTTTACATTACTGCATAGGAAGATACCTGTAAGTTCTAAGAACTTATCCATTATTAGGCCAGTTAGAAAGCTAGAAGGTGTGTACATAGAGAGGGCATAGGTCTGGGTTGACTTTTGATGTAATGATATAAAAATATGGAATCAAGAAGTGATAAAGAAAAGATTCACTGGGAAAAGAGGGAACGGAAAGGTAGAATGGGGTAAATTATTTCACATAAAAGATGTGCAGAAGAGTGCAGTAGAGGGGGTAATTGGGTTGGTGAGGAATACCTGAACCTTATTCTTATCATAATTGGCTCAAAGAGAGAATAACATATAACCCAGTTGGGTTATTGGGTTTTATATATATATATATATATATATCCTACAGGCATATAGGAGTAGAAGGGGATAAGGGAAGAGGGACTTATAGAAAGGAGGGCCCATTGAGATTGGGGAGGCAGTGGTCAGAAGCAAAATATTGGAAGGAAGATTGAAAGAAAAAAGAGAGGGAGAGAAGGATTAATAGGAGAAAAAGCAGGATAGATTGACATGAACATTTAGTCATCATAATTTTGAATGAGAATGAGATGAACTCACCCATAAAACAGAAGTGGATGGCAGAGTGGATTATAAATCAGAATCCTATAATATGTTGTTTATAAGAAACACACTTGAAGTAGAGACACACACAGTAAAGGTAAGTGGCTAGAGCAAAATCTATTTGCTTCAGCTAAAGAAAAAAAAAAAAGATGGATAGCAATCATGATCTCAGACAAGTGAAAAGCAAAATAGATCTAAATAAAAAAATAAGTAGGGAAACTACTTCTTGCTTAAAAGGGACCATATGTAATGAAATGACATGAATATTAAACATGGATACTAAATACGCACACACACACACACACACACACACACACACACACACACACCAGATAACCTCGTATCCAAATTCTTAAAAAAAAAAAAAAAAAAAAAGTTAAATGGATCAAATAAGGAAATAGAAAATAAAGCTACACTATATACTATTGGGGAACCTCAACTTTCCCCTATCAGAACAAGATAAATATAATAAAAAACAAATAAGAATAAAGTTAAGGAGATAAATAGGATTTTAGAAAAGTTGGGTGCAATAGACCTTTGGAGAAAATTTAATGAGAACAGAAAATATTATAGCTTTTTTTCTCTATAATACATTACATCTACACAACAACTGGTTATGTATTAGACTACAAAAACAAACAAACATAGAAAAGTAGAAATATTAATTCATCCTTTTCAGATTAAAATGCAATAAAATTGTATAAAATAAAGGGCTATGTAAACATAGATTAAAATTAATTGGAAACTAAATAATATAAAATGAAACATCAAAAAAATCAATAATTTCATTAAAAATGACAACAATGAGGCAACATAACACAACTTACGGGATGTAGTCAAAGCATAACGTAGTGGAAATTTTATATCTCTAAATGCTTATCTTAATAAATTTGAGAAAGAACAAATCAATGAATTGAGCATGCAGCTTAAAAATAAAGAACACATTAACAATTCCTAATTAGACACCATTTAAAAACCCTGAAAATCAAAGAAAAGATTAATAAAATTAAAGGAAAAGCATTAAACTAATAAATACAATTAGGAATTTTTAAAAGGCCAATAATATTGATAACCCATTGGTTAATTTGATTTATAAAAAGAGGAAAAGAAAATTACTAGTAATATAAAAGAAAAGGGTGAATTCACCACCAAGAAAGATAAAAATATACAAATTATTAGGAGCTGTTTTGTCCAATTGCATGCCAATCATATGATAAGTAAAATGAATGAACATTTAAAAAATACAAATTTCCCACATTAACAGATGAAAAAAAAATAAAATTATCATAACTTAGGAAAAATTGAAGAAACCTTTAATGAACTCCTTTAAAAAAAAAAGTCACTGGCGGCTAATGGATTCAAAAGTTCATCCCACTAAATTTTAACAATTAATTTCAATGTTATAAAAAACTAGAAAAATATGCAAAGAAATCTGACCAAATTTATTTTATGCCATAAATATAATGCTGATTTTTAAATTAGGAAGAGCAAAAACAGAGAAAGAAAATTGTAGTCCAATTTCCCTAATGAATATTGATGCAAAATTTCTTTTTTTTAAGTTTTTTTTTTATTTTCAGAACTTATGCACAGATAATTTTCAACATTCACCCTTGAAAGACTTGTGTTGCAAAAGTTTTTCTCCCTCCTTTTCCCCCACCCTTTCCCCTAAATGGCAAGAAATTTAATTTATGTTTAAAATGTGTGATTCTTCTATACATATTTCCACAATTATTATGCTGCACAAATAAAAGGAGATCAGAAAGGTAAAAGAAAAACAAAAACAAAGTGTAAGCAGACAAGAAATAACAAAAAAGTGAAAATATTATGCTGTGATCCATACTCAGTCCACTCAGTTCTCTCTCTTGGTGCAAATGGCTCTCTCTATCACCATACTATTGGAACTGCTGAATCACCTCTTTGTTGAAAAGAGCTCTTTATCCATCAGAATTGGTCATCACTTAATCTGTTGTTGCTGTGTACAATGTTCTCTTGGTTCAATTCACTTCACTCAGTATCAGTTCATGTAAGTCTCTCTAGGCCTTTCTGAAACCATCTTGCTGATGATTTCTTTTAGAAAAATAATATTCCATAACATTCATATAACACAACTTATTCAGCCCAACTGATGGGCATACACTCAGTTTCCAGTTCCTTGCCACTACGAAAAGGCTGGCACAAAGATTTTTGCACATGTGGGTGCTTTTCCCTCTTTTATGATCTCTTTGGGATACAGGCCCAGTAGAGACACTGCTAGTTCAAAGAGTATGCACAGTTTTATAGTCCTTTGGGCATAGTTCCATATTGCTCTCCAGAATGTTTGGATCAGTTCACAGATCTACCTACTATGGATTAGTGTTCGAGTTTTCCCATGTTCCCTTCAACATTTATCCTTATTTTTTTCCTGTCATCTTAGCCAATCTGAGAGATATGTAGTGGTACCCCAGAGTTGTTTTTATTTGCATTTCTCTTATCAATAGTTATTTAGAGATTTTTTTTTAATATGATGAGAAATAGTTTTACTTTCTCCATCTAAAAATTGTCTGTTATTATTCTTTGGTCATTTATCAGTAGGAAAATGGCTTGTATTCTTATAAATTTGAGTCAATTTTGTATAAATTTTAGAAATGAGGATGCAAAAGAATTTTAAACAAAATACTAGCAAGGAGATTTCAGCAATCTATCACAAAAATCATACACTATTACCAAGTAGGATTGTCAACATCATGACCTATCAATCTTGTCTCCAGAAAACTGTTGATGAAATATCCCTTCTGTCAATAGAGAGATGGTAGAATTCTGGGGTGGACTGAGAAATATACTGTTAGACATGGTAAATCTGCTGGTTTGTTCTGCCTATCTGTCTTTTATGATTGTGGAGAGTTTTACTGAAGAAGAGAGCACCAAGAAATTTGAAAAAAAAGTATCATCAAAGCATTAAAATAACAAATATAATTAGGGAACTAAATAGCACATACACTATAAAATAACTTTACAAGCACCATATAATCTCTTATAATCTCTAGAGGACTGAAATTTTCTTTAATAAGTCTACCTTTATAGCCTTGTATATAGATAACTTCACAAACTGCCTACAGGGATATCTTTTGCAAAATCTGGATTTCCAGAGAGGAAGACACAGTAGGAATTGTAGTAGATTAAGGAAGAAAGTCAGTTTCACCTCTCAAACAGAAATGCATTTGAAGTAGATAATAACAACTGAAGCTGGTCTAGAAGTATAGTTAGTGTGAAGTCTACTGGGCTTAGGATCAGCACAGACCTGGATCATTAACTTCCATCTAACCTGCTGCTATCTGTGTGACCACTGACAAGTCACTTAGACTCTCTGAGCTTCAGTTCCTTATCTATAAAATGACTATGATATTGTTTATAATGCTAAAAATCAGAGGATTTTAAGGATCAAGTGGATCAATGAAAGCAAAGTGTTTTATGGACTTTAAAATATAAATGTCGATTATTTCTATTCATTCAATAAACCTTTATTAAGCCATTACTCTGTGATGACCACTAGAAAAATCCCTGTTTGTAAGAGATAGAAGAGATGAAATACAGACTTTACTCTCATGGATCTTACAGTCAAAGTGAAAGATAAGAGGACCAAATAGATAATAATAATCCACAACATTACATGAGAAGTGCACTAGAGAGGTATGATAAATGTATTAGGAAATCACATTATTGGAACTGAAAGGGAAGGGTATTACTGACAAGGGAGGTCAGAGAATGTATCCTCAGGGAGGTGGCTTATAAATTGGGCCTTAAAAAGGTAGATGGGATTCCAAAAGACAGAAAGGGAAGTCAAGATGAATCCAAACAGAATAATGAAAGATAATATTATCATCAACAATATTAATAATGACTCCTTACATTTAAAGAGTGATTAGTGCAGTGCTTGATATATAATAGATGTTGAATAAATGCATATTAAAGGCTAATTGATATTAACTGAACTCCATTGGGGGTATAAACTGTTATATAGTGCTTTGAGGTTTTCAAAGCACTTTACAAATATTATCTCATTTTATTTTCACAATAATATTGGGAAATAGATAGTTATTATTATTTTATTTTAAAGATGAGGCAAAAGAGTAAACAGAGGTTAAGTATCTCATCCAAAGTCACACAGTTATCTGAGTTGGGATTTCAGTACAGATCATCCCTTTTCTAATTCAAAGGCTCTTCCCATTTTGCCTGGCCCAAATGTTGAACAAAGCAGGAAAGTATCAGATTTAAACTGGAAATAAAGTATTATACTTTGGCAGATTCATGGAATGTAAAAAGGGGAACAATATAAGAAACATAGCAAAGGCAGGGGGGCACCAGATCTTGCAGAATGGCATTTGAGGAGGTTTGAACTGAAGTTTTTAAATATATAAAAAAGTGGGATGTTCATGAGGGTAAGAGTAGGGTTGTTTTTTGCCTCTCCCATTTCTTCTTATTTAAAACAACAACAACAACAATATTGTGTGTGTGTGTGTGTGTGTGTGTGTGTGTGTGTGTGTGTGTGTGTGTGTGTCTGTAAACAGGAATGAGAGGGGTAAGATATATAATGAAGTCACTATTTAGCCTTAACAGTCTATATTTTTCCAACTATGCTATGATTACAGTCTATTATTAGTCCACTAGCTTTGTTTCAGAAACTATATTAAGCATTAGTAATACATATATAAGCAAAATGAAAGATGACTCATGCCTTTAAGGAGCTTATGGGTGTTTAAAGTGGGATGAAAAAATAGAATGAAAGACGAAGATCCCCACTATAGGGATATTCTAGAAAAAGCTTTGGAAATCAAAAATTGCAGCCTGGAGAGGACATTGTTGGCTTGGGAATCCTCTAGAATGAGTGGAAGTTCTTTTTTTTTTAAATATAAATAAAATTTATTTTTAAAAAGAAAATTTTGGAAAATTACTTCTTGAATTTTTAATTTTATTAAGTCTCTGCTCCTGCGGTGAAGAGGACACTTCCCCAAACTTCAGACTTTCTCCCTGCTAATCTCATCGCTAATTCTAGGTGTCTGTAAATCATCAGTGTTTTCAAAGTGATAATGATCTAAGGAGGGGCATGGTAACTCCTTTCCTAACCTGTACTTTGGTCTGTGAGTGATCACAAAATACTATTTTCCACTCTGAAACTGTGACTATGGTTTCCCTCTCTCCTTTGACCACAAATAAATGGAAATCCTCCTCACCCTGGATTTCAGCCCTGGATTATGATCCAGATTCTTGTATGAGTCATGCAACAGAGTCCTTCACCCACTAACAGCAAAGGGGATCTTTTGATATTTTAACTAGTTGTCTGACTTCCTTACCATCTAATGGATGAGAGCTCCAAAAATATTGTTGTTGCTACTGATTCAGTTGCCCCCTCCAAACCTACTGATGGCTTTCTGGGCTGCCTTCACAGAGATTTTTCCCATTCTCACTCTGGTTCCACAGATCTTTACTGCTGACATTCTAGGTTGTCTTAGGCCGAAAAAAATTGTTTTACTACATCCTTTTGTGGGCCCTACCACTTCAGAATTCATTTTGAGATATTTTGAAAATTGTTGGGAGGACTATCTGGAAGAGCTCAAGTGAGTCCCAGTCTTTTCTCAACCTTCTTGGCTCTGCCTCAATATGATTGGAGGTTCTGAGAGGAAACAAGCAATTAGAATGAGATGTCAAAGGGTGGAGGCTCCTCAGCAAAGGGCTGAGTGAGCTTTCAGAAAGAAAGTGTTTCTGAGTCATTGTAGAGGAATTCCAGAGGATTATTAGATTAGATTATTAGAGGATTATATAAAAGTAAAGGCTGTTTTGTTTTTGTATTTTCCTAGTACTTAAGAGTTTAATGCATGTTTTCCTTCAAACTATAACACAATAAGTATTTAACCCAAGTTCTCCAACTCTAGGAACAGTACTCTTTCCTTTATTTCATACTTCTATAATTGTCCCTCCTCTCAATTCCTAGAATATTTACTTTGTACCATTAATAGTCTGGATATCACTTTATAGAGTCATAGAATCGCAGAACTGGACAAAACTTTATAGGCCATTGAATCTAATCTATAGCTAGCAAATAATTCTTTTACAACAACTACAACAGCTTCTACAACAAGGAGAAGTGGTCAATCTATTACTACTTGAGGAACTCCAACAGAAGGCAACCAGCTTTTTCCCAAGGTAGTCCATTCCAGGTCATCTTAAATGTTAGGAAATCTTTTCCAAACTGAATTTGACTTCTTTACTTTCACCATTACACCCTTAGGCCTATTTTCTAGGGCTAAACACAATAAATCTAATATTTGAAGATGTCTCATGTACTCTCCAAACCTCTTTTGTGAGCTAACCATTCCCAGCTTCTACAATCAATTCTCACTTGAACCTTATACATTCCTTTTGCCTTAGGGCCCCAATTGGAGCTCTAAAGGGATAGGGTAGTTTAACTGCCCACTTGTAGGTATTCTGGAAATCCACTAAAGGATAGTAGAATGATTTATCTACCCTCATGAAGATATTAGATAAATCCAGTAATGGTTAATGGGAAGGTTTGTGTCCTCCTGGAAACAGAAGCTAAGCAATCTTGTTAGAAGCAAGCCAAGTAATGTTAAAACCTAAAAGGGGGAGTTTTAAGACCCTGGGGTGCAGCAGAAGATGTTGAAATGGGATGTGGGCCTGAGTTTGTATACTTGCTTTCCTCTGAGAACGGCTTCCGTCCTCTACTATACCTTTCATTATGCAAATCTGATGAGGAAAATGTATACATTAGCAGCCTGAAATAAATAGATTTTTGCACTATTATTGTTAAACTTTACTTGTCACATTGCAATTTCATTCTGCCTTTTTACCAAACTACAGCTGCATGGAGCCCAAAAGAATCCTGCAATCAGCTAACAAGTAGAAGTAATTTTTAACTCCCTCCCCTTTTCCATGGCCTGTTCTTTCCTCAAGCAACCTCCCATCCTCTCCATTTGAAAAAAATAAATGTATATATATCTTTTGCACATCCGGCAGAGAGAAAAAGAGAAGAGCCCTGGAGGAACAGCAGTATAAACTCAACATGAGTCAATAGTGTGATATGGTAGCCAAAAGAAAATATGATCTAAGGCTGAATAAAGAGAGGCAGAGTGTCTAGGACTAAGGAAGTGATGGTTTATTTTTTTTTTTTTACTGCTTTCATCAGGATACATTTGGAGTATTGTGTTTAATGTGGGGCATCATATTCAGGAAGGAGATTTTTAAGTTTACAAATGTCCAAAGGGGTCAGTGAGGATGATGAAGAGATTCCAGTTCATGCTGTATATGGATCATTTGAAGGGGATAATTAGCTCAGAGAAAAGACCAGTGGAGAGTTGTGCTAGCTCTCTTCAGATATCAAGGGTATTAGGAAGATCATGTAAAAGAGTAATTGTTCTAGTTCTAGAATTGTTCTAGTTGGCTTCTGAGGACAGAACTAGGAACAGTGGGTAGAATTTGCTGAGAGGCAAATTTAGGCTCTGAAAACAAAATTTAGTTGCCCAGAGTTGGGATGGGCTTCCTGGGAGGGGAGAAGTTTCCCCTTTATGTAAAAGCCTCAAAGAAGAGGGAGATGGCTGCTTTTCAAGAATGCTGTGGAATACATAATTGTTTGAGGACTGGTTAGATTAGATCCTTCTATCTCTGACATCTGTCATTCTCTAAAAGGAATAGAAAACAAAGAGAAAGAATTTCCCATGATTCATGCCATTTGATGATTCCTTCCTCTTTTTTCTTCTAGGTAGGTAACACAGAGCTCAGTTCAGGAGAAAAAAAAACCCACTTTGGTAAGCACCATTCACTTAAAGTGATTATTTGTCTTCTAATACTTTAACATGCTAGTGGCTCTATGAGTTTATTGACCTGAATATCAACAAGGCAAAATGCAACCATGCTTGGTCACCTGTGTAACTCTGGTTCATGTACTCCCATAAGTTCACTAAAGTTCATCCATCTTATATGGTAGGATTTTCCTCAGATCCTCTCTACATTGAGAAATAGCAGTGGAACGTGTAGGCTTTTTGATTACTCCTTTCTCTTTGTTTCTAAAAGAACCATCATTTTTTCAAATTGTGCATTTATTGAGTGAAACCCTTCATATTACTTATCTTTTATGAAATCTTATTTATGATGTGCTATAGCTTGTTCATCTCCACTGAAAACTTTTCATTTGTCCTTTGAGTGTTCCCTAGCTTCTTTAGAGATGATAGTACTCTATGACTTGTAGTTTTATAGAACTGAAAATTATCCATTGTAAAGAATACGGTCCTCTGTTTCAGGGAAAAAGTTGGAGTCCAAAAAAATAAAAAAGAAAGATACAATTTTTTTCCAAGGCCATCCATCACACTCTATTTTCCTCTTCAATTCTAGGCGCAGGTCACTGCATTTAGGCTGCCTATACCAATATTCAAGAATACCACAGGTACACACACACACAAACACACACACACGCACACACACTTATATATATACATATATGTGTATATATATATATATTATATTATATATTCTGATGGATATGCATGGATAAAAGTATACTCTAGATGTAGACAGTTTTTATCCATTTAGTTTTTCCCATGTGAATGAATGAACAAAACTTCTATGGTCCATCATTAATCAAAAACTTCCCTTCTAGACTCATTAATTTTTCATTATCTCTCTATAATAAATTGTGTTACCCTCTACAGCTCTTAAAAGTGAGAAAAATGAAAAACAGGGATCAACTTAGATTAGTTGATTGTTTAAAGACAGAAAAAACCTTAAATACTAAGTGTTTAAAAACTTCCCTTTAAGTAATAACCAATATTTTCACACATTCATATATTCTAAATTCTAGAAAAATGGCAATAAGGTCTAGATAACAGCAGAGATTTCAAATAGCAGAAACCAAAGTCAGATTTCTAATCTTTTTTTTCTTGTCCTCTGAACCATATTAAGATATAGTAGCTGCCAATAAATATTTGCAATTCAACAATGCTGGAATGAGTGCTGGGAAATCCATATTGTCATCTTGTTTCCACCAATATTCATTGTAACACTGGTAAACTATTCTTTCTGAACTTCAGTATCTCTATCTATAAAGTCTATAACCTCTGTTTTACCCATGTGGTGGAAGCAATATTTATTAGGGTCTCTGATACATAGGTTGTACTAGTTTTTCCCTAAAAGTCAATGAAGCTGTCCTCAAAAATTAATTTGTTCAAGAAAATAATACTAGAACTGCTGATGAATTACCTGTTCATGTAGTACCGCAGCCCAATGTAGAAGCAGTGTAGAAGTATCTCTTGTCTTGATACATGATGATAAAGACACATGTTACATGGCAAGGAAGATCCCATTAGAGCATGTAGGCAAGACTGAGAGGCAAGGAAATTGTACCCATCAGAGTTTATGTTGTATCTTTGTGGAATAGCTTTTCCATGTTATAGCTAAGTAAATAATTTTTGTATAAGTATTATGGTCTACGAGTATCTCATGTCCTTTTAACCCTCAGGCTAAACCTACCAAATTGGCTTACATCTAGCCTAGTCCAGTTTTGGAGAGCTGTCTTCAGAGACTAGGAGCAGTGGCTAATAGGAATATCATTTTCCTGAGGCTTAGTTAGCATTTCAAATAGGAACAAAAAATCATGTTTGTATAATAAGTGACATTTAGACTATTGATTTAGGATATTGATCAATTAATAGTTATGAGTTTTAGTTAACCACTGTAATTAATTTCTCTGAAACTGAGTTGAATTTATTTGTATAGATCTCAGCAGTAGAGCTTGTAAGAGTTGAGCTTCTCTAATTTTAATGATTTCAAACTGGTCCTGTCTCATGAGGGAGATAAGGAAGATAGATGGAAGATGATTCAACCTTGTCAGGAAATGTTTTGCCTAGTACTGGGTCTCTCTGGTATTGAGTACTATCTGGCAAAGATTTCACAAGAAGTTGTTAAACTCTTTTTCTCATCCCTATAGATTCTGAAGATCCTTTCAGTCAGTGGGATTAAGCAAAACATACAGCCCACTTTTTCATTTTTTTAATAGATAAATCATAATCTCTCTCTATTTAGTTTGCATCTTTGTACCTTATGTAGTCAGCTTGAATATAGAGTTATTCTAATTGAAAAATGCATTCCTGGCAGCAAAAAAACTTACAATCTATTGTCAATTGCTAGCTTTGGAAATAAATTGATCATGCTGGAATATTGTGCCTCAGTTTCTCTTCATCATATATGTTAATCATTACAAGTAAGAACAAAACTTCTGGTTGTTTATAATTTGTTAAATATTGAGGTTTTTTTGGAATATCTTGGGTGTTTCCTGCTTTTTTTGATAGCAGCCAGGCATTCATAGGGTTTGAGCAGAAGAAGCATTATAATATTGTACCTATATAACAGCCTTCTATGCAAAGGAGAGAAGGTTTTGATTTCCTAGGCACTGTGGTTCCAGTAGCTATCATTTAGTTGGAAAAAAAGATATTTCTTTTTTTAATTTTTATTTTTTATTAAATATTTATTTTCAAAACATATACATGGACATTTCAACATTAATCCTTGCAAAACCTTGTTTTCTAATTACTTCCCCCTTCTTCCCTCCCCTCCCCAGAAGGCAAATAATCTAATATATGCTAAACATGATAGAAATAGATGTTAAATATAATATATGCATGCATATTTATACAATAATCTTGCTGCATAAGAAAAATAAAATCCAACAGGAAAACAAATGAGAAATAAAATGAAATGCAAGCAAAACAAGAATGAAAATGCTATGTTGTGAACCATACTCAGTTCCCACAGTCCTCTCTCTGGATGTAAATGGCTGTTTCATTACAAGATCATTGAAACTGTTCTGAATCATCTCATTGTTGAAGAGAGCCATGTCCATCAGAAATGATCGTCATATAGTAATGTTGCTCATTATACACTTGAAGTGTATAATGATTTCCTGGTTCTGTTTATTTCACTTAGCATCAGTTCATATAAGTCTCTCCAGGTCTCTCTGAAATCATAATCATCCTTCTGATCATTTCTTATAGAACAATAATGTTCCATAACATCCATATACCATAACTTACTCAGCCATTCTGCAGCTGATGGGCATCCACTCAGCTTCCAGTTCCTTGCCACTACAAAAAGGATTGTGGAAAACATTTTTGCACATGTGGGTCCCTTTCCCTCCTTTAAGATCTCTTTGTGATATAAGCCCAGTAGTAACACTGCTGTGTCAAAGAGTATGCACAGTTTGATAGCCCTTTGGGCATAGTTCCAAATTACTCACCAGAATGATTGGATCACTTCACAACTCCACCAACAATGTATTAGTTTTCCCACAAAAAGGGATATTTCTTGAGGAATACAAGGTTTAGAGGTTGTTTCATGTCTAACCTAAAGTTGAAACATCCTTAAATCAAGCCTTTTAGGTAAATATTTTTTTTCTCTAAATAGCACAGTTCCAGAATTTGGCCTTGTTGTCAGAGAAGCTAGATTTTGGGGGGCTTTCTGCTTTTAATAGAATGGGATTACTTTTTTTTAAAGCCACTTGTTCCCTGAAAAAAGATGGCACTTTAACTGGTCTGTAGACCTGACATAAGATTAAGAATGCAGAAGATGCAATATGGACTCTGACCCACACTCATGAGGTCTTACAAAAGATCTTTCCAGATTTCCTTAAATGCTAGTGCCCTAGTCCCCATTGCCTGTTAATTACATTGTTTTTGCTTTATATCTATCCAAAAGTATCCATGATGCATCCACACACCTTCCTTCAATTACATGAAAAGTTAGTTCCTAGGAATATGCGTTGTTTTATTTCTGTCTTTGTATCCCCAGCACATGGTATGGCACTTGACACATAGTAGACTTATTGATTGATTGACAGTATGGAATAACTCTAGAGCTTCTGGCAAGAAGGAAGATCATATCATTGACATACTAAGATACTAGGTGAGAGGTAATGATGAGACTGAGAACCACATAGTTTTGTAAAGGAGCTCTCTTAAAGCTCTTCTTTACAAGTTTAGTCATGGATAGAATCTTGTTTGTTTTAGCCTAAGAAGAAAAATAAAAATTCATTTCATGTCTTTTAGTGAACCTTTCATCTTTTTTTTTAATCTTCCAACTTTTTGGGAATAGACTCTCAAGGGATATAATCTAATATTATCCTATACATAAGAATACTTGTTAAATTGCATCTTTAGTGGAATGAAAAACTATATTTTCCATTTATGGGAATCATTTTTAATAGATTAAACATTTGTATTTAATTAAAATATTCTCCCAAAAACTCATTTGCTAATCCTCATTACATATCTCCCATCCTCCAGCAAAATTGGTGAAAAAGGATTTTTTCCCCCTTTGGCATACAGCTGACCATATGTACTAATTTTTATCCCCTAAATTTAATTCAATTCAACCTCCAATTATTAGGCACCTATTGTTTGTATGGCATAGTACTAGGATCTGGGAATCTAAAGGAAGGAGAAAAATAATATCCTTCAATAATTCTTTTGGGTCTTCTAAAAATCCTAACTAACGCATTGGAGCAGACAATTGTTCTTCCTCTTTATTCCCCACTCTGCTAATCCTGACCTTTGAGCATGGAAAATTTGGGCACAGAAATGTCAAAATAAAATTCTATTGATATCTCAATTTTCTATCCCATGCACACTCTAATGTGTCATGTCTTTCTTCCCACAAAGTCATCCCTTATAATTAAAAATAAATGCATGGGGAAAACAATTAAAAAAATAATAATTCTGTAAAAAATCTGTCCAAGACAAAGAAAAACGTCTAACTGCATAAAGTGTTATATGGTGAGTATAGAATTTTTCTCAGAGGAGTGGTCTTAACCATGCTGGTCAAAATTGAAGTGGCATTTAATTTGGCCCTTGAAGGACAGAGAAGATTTCAAAAACACAGGTGAAAATTTCAATTCACTTCTTTAGCTTATGGCTCTCTCTTCAGGATGCTCCAATTAAAATGTAAATATATTATTATCCAGAAGACTGACCCATTACCTCACTCTGATTGAGACATGAGTGAATGCAGTAAATAATTCCTTCTTTAGTCTAAAAACACTATTTGACTAAATAGAGATGCAGCCTTAGCTAACCAAGAGTCATAGGACTGCTGACCCAGAGTATGTTGCTCCTCCCCACAAAACACATAGTCTCTGAAAAGTTAGAAGACAACAGGAGACCTTTGCCTTTCCAAAATCTGCATCTTTGAAGTTCTCTATTATAAAAAAAAAAGAAAAAGAACAAAAAAGACAATGCATGACATTGGCAATTGACATAGTTGGGTTGTACTAAGTGACAGAGTTTAATAAACATTTTCAAGTAAATGTCTGGAACTTTTCAAGGACCTACAATTTGTCCTTATGTTCCTGACTTAAAGTGCTTAGCTTGTCCAAGGAGAAAATTGTGGCAGCCTTTCAATGACAGTTCAGGTATCGTGTTTGGCAAACTTGAAAGAGGAAAGGAATTGCTTTTAGATAGTAATTCCATATATAAACCACTGGTAATAGTTGGTATATATAATGTTTTATATATAGTTGCTATAATTGCCATTCTGATCCTTAGCACCACTCAATGAGGCAAGGGCTAATATTATTCACATTTTTCATTAGCATGACTTAGGCTCAGGTTCATACAACTAATAAATATCTGAAGTGAAATTAGAACTCAAGTCTTTTTAATTCTAAATCCAGTGACACTGGCTTCCTATCTGCTGCTGACAGAAGAAATTTCATTCCCCAGATTTTAGCTATATTGAGCTCATACCCTCAATGTTCTTCCTCCTGGCTTTCTTCAAGTCCTTAGCTAAAATCTTACCTTCTGCAAGAAACCTATTCCAATCCTCTTAATTCTATTGTTTTTCCTTCTCTCTATTATCTCGTTTACCAAATACATAGATAGTTTGCTCATAGCTGTTGTCTCCCCCATTAGATTTTGAACTCCTTGAGAGCAAGGGATATCTTCCTCTCTCAGCAAAGAGCCTGGTGCATAGTAAGCACCTATTAAATGTTTATTGACTGACTGATTATTGTGCTACCTATGTATTAGGAAACATGAGTAAAGGTGGCTACAAATGTTTTTAAATTTTTTAGATTTAGAAGGATTTCCAGTCAGAATCTTAAAGTCAGAGCTGTTTTATAATCATTCTCCATAAGCCTTCCACTTTGCATTTGCTATTCTACCTGATTCCAACTCCACTGAACAAGCTGCCTCACCTAGCATAAACTTATTACTTCTAAATTCACCACTGTTTTATTAACTTAGAGTTTGATTGGTATTACTTCCCTCTTTCTTCTCTCCTCTTATTGGAAAACTGGATGGTGGGAGTACTGAACTTTACCCAAAACCCTTCTTTATAGAGAATAGAAAATGGACTCAGCTCATGTCATTTTGCATCTGTTGCCCTGACTGGTTTCAACTCCATGGAGATAGTACCCCAATTTTGAACCTGCCCACTTTCCTATCTCCTTTCTGGAGTTTTCTCTTCTGTTAGACTGTAAACTCCTTGAAAATAGAGATTGTCTTTCTTTTTAATTAATTGAATTTCTATTACTTAGCACAGTGTCTGAAACACAGTAGTCACCTAATAAATGTTTATTGGATTATTGGACTGAATTTATTAAGTGTCTATTATATGCCAGTCACATAGGTTCTGAGAAAAAAAAGAAAAAAAATAACAACACTCTCTCTGTACTCAAAGAAAAAATAAATGAATAAACAAAACATTTAAGTGCTTATTTTGTGCAAAATACTATACTAAATGTTCAGCATTTTGCTGTTGTTGCTATTCATACATCATTTGTAGCTTTCTAGGCAAAGATACTTCCCAGTAAGCATCTGAGGTCAGAATGGAACTTATGAAGTTGAGTCTTATTTATTCCAAGTCCAGTGCCCTATTAATTGTGCCACCTAGATGTGCTGGACATATAATTAGTAAAATAAAATATTTTAAGGGTCATATATAGAATATGGGGGAATTTATATGTATATATACATTATACATATTTATTCATAATTATAACTAATAATATAACAATTGTGTGCTATAATACATAATAGTTTTAATTACAACATGAAAGGCATTGTGACACAGTGGAATGGGTCCTGGATTAAGAGTCAGAGAGTTTGGGTTTGAATTCTTACTTTGTTACTTCTTATCTATGTGACTGGGCAAATTAGGTTTCTAATTTTTTCTAAGTCCCAGTTTCTTCCTCTATTAAATGAGGATATTGGATTTGATGTCCAGTAAGATCTCTTCTATCCCTAAATCTATAGTGCTAACTAAATATATACTATGTGAAAAGTTAAACCATTAAATTTCTAGGAAGAGTACTAATAACGGGGACAGAGGAAATGAGGAAAGGCCTCAGGTCTGAGGAGAATCTAGGGCCTTACACTACAAAAACCATGACTCACATCAAGACAAACTTGTTTTCTGACATCCAGGGCTGCTGCAGTTTTGCTAGAACCAGATTTGTTTCTCTTCTATAGAAAACACAATTGGTTAATGCCAGAGTAATACCTGGGACAGCGTCTGAGTATCAAGCAAGAAAAAAGATCCTCCTATCTGAGTGGAAGTTAATGGCATTTTTAGACCAGTAGGATAAGTTGGGAGTGGACAGCCACACATAAAACTATGTTTCCTGCAGAGAGAAAGTGTGAGGGTTAGGCTGATAGGAGATAATTAATATTCTTGGGTTCTCAAAGCTCATGGCAAAGAAAAGTCCTATAATTACATAGATGGAGAAAAGCCTGGGCTCCAACAGAAAAAGTGATAAAGTTAATAAGACACAAGACTTAGAGTAAGGAAGGCTTGGAGTTGAATCCAAGCTCATGTACTTACTAGGTGAGTGACTATAGGCAAGTCACTTAAGCAAGTTGAGCTTTGATTTCTTCATCTATAAAATGGTAGTCACGTAGGTGGTTAGAGGTCTGGATTTTGAATTAAAAATACTGAATTTCAATTCGAGTCTCAGATACTTTCTAGTTGTGTGACTTTTGGGCAAATCATTTATCCTCTGTCAGCCTCAGTTTTCTCATCTGTAAAATGAGAATAAGAATAGCTCCTACCCTCTCAGTTGTTGTTAGGGTAAAGTAAGATAACATTCATAAAGTATTGCAAAGCTTAAAGCAATATATAGATAACGGTTATTATCATTACTATTATTATTTACAGATCAACAAGCTGCTTACTATATATCAAGTATTGTGCTACTTTACCATAAATTAACTATAATATTTTAACTATAAGTTCATAAATCTAGAGACAGAAGAGACTTTCTAAGGCTATCTAGTCTAGCCTCCTCCTTTTACAGAAAAGGAAACTGAAATCTAAAGAGACTGAATGAATGATTGAAGTCATATATAATGTAGAGCACAGATAAATTGGAACCCAAGGCCTTTCATACATATAAAAAGCAGTCGAGAATAACTAATAAATATTGAACTAAAAGCTAAGGATACAAAGAAAAGGATTGTGCATTTTTGATGGAGGAGACAACATGTAACCAATCATTTGACAAAAGTAATATTATTATTATTATTAATGTAGTAGTAGCAGTAGTTGTTGTAGTAACAGCATCAGTAAGCAGTAGCAACAGTAGCAACAGCAGCATCATTATGTATTTAATGTAGTAATAACATTTATGTAGTCCTTTAAGATTTGAAATGTTATCCCATTTTATCCTCAAAGTAACTCTGGAGAGCAGATGCTATTATTATCCCTATTTTACAGATGAAGAAACTGAAGCAGGCCAGAGGCTAAGTGATTTGTCCAGAGTCTCCTTGACCTAGGAAGCATCTGAAGCTAGTTTTGGTAACATAATAACACCTATCTCCCAGGGTTATTGTAAAGACCCACTGAGATAATATTTGTAAAAAGCATTTAGCATGATGACTGGCACATAGCTGGCAGTATATAAATGCTTATTCCCTCCCCCTGGTCAGATTCCAGTTTTAATTACTAGGCAGGTTTCTTCCAAACTCTTGACCTAAAGTAAGCCAATAACTATTTATTAAGTGCCTAATAAATACAAGACACTGTGTTAAATGCTATGAATAAAAAGCACAATAATAATAAATACTAATAAGTGATCTTCACTCTCAAGGAACATATAGATTAATGAGTGAAATCAAAATTAAATTTCCCTCTTTTCAAAATCCACCTTTGTTTCTAATTTGGCCGTCTGAGGGCAAGCAGAGCAAATTTCATTCCTTTGCAGAAGACATCCCTTCAGATACTTGAAGACAGCTTTCATGTTTCTTATATTTTCTCTTCAGATTAAACGTTCATAGCCCCTTTAATCTTTATAATATCAAACCCCTACACATGCTGAAGAGTCTGCTTAGAATGCTCTTCATTTTGCCAATGTCCTTCTTAAGCATCCAGAACTAAACAGATTGTTGTAAAGGGGTTGACCTGAGCAGAGTACAGTAATATTTATCCCCTTCCTAATCCTGGGTAATATGTCTCTCTTCCTTCCAAGATCACATTAGCTTCCTTGGCTGTCATATCAATATTTACTTATAATGAGGTTAAAGGCAATGGTCACCTCCATCTTCAAGTTTACCTATTAAGGAGTGTGTGTGTGTGTGTGTGTGTGTGTGTGTGTGTGTGTGTGTGTGTATGTCTGTTTGTGTGTATGTGTGTGATAAAATATCACAAGAATATAGAAAAGTAAGTTATTATTATTCAGTCTCTAGGCATCAAGCATGTGACCCATTTGGTCTCTGGGCCACAGTTCTGAAATTCTTGGCTAAAATATTCTTTTCTCATAAGTAGTACACATGAATTAGTAGAGCAGGAGGGCTGAAGCACCTGTCCACTGCTAGCTTTATGTAACTAACCACTTCCAGGTTGTCATTGCTAACAGGCTTGTTTCACTTAGTAATTAATAAAAGAATGAGGTCATTATGCATATAGATTTTTGATTATATGTCTCCTGACATTTGAAAAAAAAAATTGGCTGCTTCTCATAAGCTTATAGATTTAGAACTAGAAAGGATCTAAAAGCCATCTAGGCTAAAATGACTGAGTCATTTTGCAAATGAGAGGCTCCAACATCATCATTTTACAGATAGAGAAACTGAGGCTAGAGAGGTGTGAAGAAGGCATTAGAGTTCAAGTCAGATCCTAGGATTATTTCTTCCCCTTAGTAGATATACTATCTTGGATATATCACTGCATCCAAAGCATTGTTAGGTGCTAGATCATGAGTCTAGGGTCATTGGTCTAGGTACAATCCCCCCTGGGGGGGAGCCAATTATCCCTGCTTTGTTCCCTTAGATAGAGCACTAAGCTTGGAATCTTGAAGAACTGGCTTTGAAGCTCCACCTCAAGTATTTACCAACTATGTGACCAAGGGCAAATTACTTAAATTATCTAAACTTATACTTAAATTATCCATCCATGAAATGGACATAATTACAGTCTTTACCTCCCAGGGCTATTGTGAGAGCCAAATGAGATAATGGCTATAAAATCCTTTGCAAACCTTACAGTCTATAGAATTTACATAGCCTCATATCTTTGTCTGCCATTTACTTCCAAGGTCACTTTGGGTGATTCTGTTAATCTCCCAGGACCTCAGTTTCTTCTTTTGTAAAATGAAGTGTTTCAATTAAAGATTACCCACTCTGAAGTTCAGTGAGGAGAGCGCCTATTCCTTCTTGAGGCAGTCTATTCAACTTTTTGTTAGTCCTGATTGTTAGACAAATTTCCCTCCTTTCACTCTATCTTCAACATCAAGTCAAATTTGTCTCTCCATCACTTAGATACATCTTGCCCAATTCTGTCCTCTGATGTCTTATATGGAGTGAATCCCTTTCCCATATAGCAGCTCTTTCAAGCACTTGAAGGCTGCTATCCTTTCTTTCTCATCTTTCACTCTGAATCTTTTCTTCTCCACACCAAACATCTATATATCATGTATTTGGGACACCATTCTATTTCCTTAATTCAGACATTTCCCAGTTTATCCTCATCCTTTCTAAACTGAATCAGAAAGACCTGGATATGAACCCTGTCACTGACTAGCTGTGGCTTGGGGTTATTTTAACTTTCTGAGGTTAATTCCTAAGCTCTCTACTTAGGATTTAAATGAGGTAATGTGTACAAAATATCTTTCTGAATGCAAGAAAGATTGATTTTACATTCTTGCAAGGATGGCTGCCTAAGTGAATAGACACACCTTTGGGGCTCCAAAGGCAGCATTTTAGTTTCTATCCTGAAGTGCAAGTCCCTCTCCCAATTCCCTATTAATTGGATGTTACAGAAGTTACAAGTCATGAATCTCCACTCTTCATTACATAGCCAATCCCTGCTCCCAAGATGCTTACATTCTAGAAAGGGGAAGGGTAATAGAGGAAAGCTTAGGACAAAGAACAAAAAAAAAATATTTTCAATTTTTAGGCAATCATCCCTGATTACAAAACTCAGTCCCTGCTCCCAAGGTGCTTACATTCTTTTGGAGGAAGATAAATTTCATTTGATTATTCCTTGATATCTTTGTAGGTTTCAATTCTCTAATTTGTTTCATTTCTCTTATTTAATTTTCATAACTGTAGAAAACAAATATCCATCCATTTCTCACAATTTTCCCCATCTTTTTTTTAATAATTTGGTTTCCATATCCTTTTCTTTTTTATTAATTTTATAATTATAGCATTTTTTGACATTACATATGCATAGGTAATTTTTTTACAACATTATCCCTTGTACTCCCTTCTGTTCCCAATTTTTCCCCTCCTTCCCTCCACCCCCCCCCAGATGGCAGGCATTCCTATATATATTAAATATGTTATAGTATAGCCTAGGTACAATATATATGTGCAGAACTGAATTTTGTTGTTGTTGTTGTTTTTGCAAAGGAAGAATTGGATTCGGAAGGTAAAAATAACCTGGGGAGAAAAACAAAAAATGCTAACAGTTTACACTCATTTCCCAGTGTTCCTTCTCTGAGTATAGCTGATTCTGTCCATCATTTATCAATTGGAATTGGATTAGCTCTTCTCTGTGTTGAAGATATCCACTTCCATCAGAATACATCCTCATATAGCATTATTGTTGAAGTTTCCACATCCTTTTCAAGCCCCTCAGATTTGACTAATTTTTACATCCCACTTCATAATAAAAGTCTATTAAATTCTGAACAGATCTCCTTACAAAGGATGGATATTTAATCCTTAAATTCTCTACTAATTCTTCTGATAGGGCTGTATGAGGAGTGAAACTATTTCCAAATGTAATACATGTTCCTCCTCTTCCTGCCAATAATTTTTCTAAAATCATTCTATTTTCTCATGCTCTTCTGCTAGTGGCTTCTAACTATTCTATTATTCCTTTCACTACTTCTCTGATGTAACTTATCGACTGATATTTATTCACCAGAGTAGGAATGACCCAATCCAGAACTAGCTTTCTAACCTTTAATTCATCAGTTACTATTCTTGACTTAATTCTTCCTGATTCAGTTTTACTTTTTTTATCAAATGCCAAGGCAAAAGGAATAGCCAACTGGGTTGGTGCACAGGTGCCCTTTCAGTTCCCAGGCAAAGCAGGTTTGAGAGTACTGTCTCCACAATAGCACCCAAGTTTTGCTTGACACGTGCTCATCTGAGAAATTGCCAGAACTACCCTCAGTTACGTTCTAGACTCAGGTTCCTACCCTAGATTTTGGAATCTTTCACCCTGCCATGAAGGCAAAATGATTGATTTCTAAGAGCTAAGGGCCTAATATAAAGCATGTGTGTAAAATATGAATTACATAAAATTCAGTTATGATTACTCTCAGGAAATGTAAAGTTTTTAGTAGATAAAGAGTTGACATTGGAACAAATACCTGGGATCAGGTCACTTTTAACATATCCAGAATGTGTGATACTGGATAAGTCATTTTATATTTCTAGGCAACTTTCAGAGAAAATAAATTAAAGAGAAAGTGATAACCTTCACTGATAAGAGTATCTTCATCAAGGATTTCCATGAACTAATGAAATCACAGCTCCATATTTCTTCTGTATCCCTAATATCTTCAAATGCCAAGGACAGTCTATTATTAATTTTCTGATTCCCTCCCCCAAGATCACACTTTCTAATTATTCCTTACCACTACTACATTTTCAGTGTGTGTGTGTGTGTGTGTGTGTGTGTGTGTGTGTGTGTGTGTGTGTATGTGTGTGTGTTGAGTCAATGAAATAAATGAATACTTCTCAAAAGTAGGATATATCTGAGCTTCAGGAGGTCATCTCCCAGAGGACTTTAGGGCAGAAAGGCTGAGCCTCAGGGAGTCACATAACCCAAAGGAGTTGGTTAATAGTTGCTTCCTTTCCAATCCATTCAATGAATTTAAAAACTAATAGAAAAGGGGGAGTGTACTTTCATCTTGGTGCTATATATGTACCTTTCTGCCTTCAACATGTGCCTACTCTTTTCTGAGCTGTTCAGATAGTATGTTGGCCCTCTTCTTGCAAGAACTGAATAAAAACTTTCTATTGTACCTAGAGACACCTCTCCAAGTAGTCAAATTGGGGAAGAGGGGTTTAATACTATATTTTGTGTGTGTGTGTGTGTGTGTGTGTGTGTGTGTGTCTGTGTGTGTGTGTGTTTTCCTACAAGATATGGGGATGGTGATTTGCAACTGGTTGATATAGTACATCTTTCTTAGCTGTGGTGGAAAAATTCAAATCCAAGGGCCCTCATCCACAAGCAAACTCTTTTGTTCTCCCAGCAGCCTTCAGTTCAGTTGCTGTTCCCTTCAAAGAAAGACCAAAGGCATTCAGAGTTTGCATCAAACAACTCAAGTCCATCAGATGCCCTCTATAAGTTGATATCCTTCAAACAGTGATGGAAAGTGTTCCAGCTGAGAGAAGGACTGCATTTAGGAAACAGGAATATATAATGGACTGGTATACAAGACAAGATAGTCAGGATGCTTGCCAAATTTCCCAGCCTCATGATGGCAGAGGGAGTCCATGATGAATTCAGATCATCGGCTTGGCTTAATTAAGATGCAGGTATGTCTCCAGCTTCTGCTCTGTGTCCCCATGACTTCCCTTTGCTCTGGCAATACAGTAGATTAATTTTCTGGGGTTACCACTGTAACTGAGAGACACTCTGTGCTATTCCTGGAGGAAAATCAATACTCACGTCTTCAGCACAGAGCACCTGTGAACACCTTGCATCTTCAGTTCAGCCACTGGAGAAGGTTCTGACAGCAGCTGCATAGCTAATGGACATCATCCTGGGAGGAAGGGGCGGGAGGGAGTCTTGGAATGAAGATGGTATGATAAACCAGTGTTGTCACTGGGAGACAGGTGAAAAGTAAATTAGTAAAATCAGAAAGCCATTTCCTTCATGATTAGCTGCCCTAATGATAATGCTTGTTCCTGGATTTGCACAGTCAAGTTGGATCTATTGGATAGGACACATCTATCAAACTGAAGAATGTTTTGGCAAACTAAGCCCATGGGCAGAATTTCTTCCCCTGTGACTCTCTACTTCACTTTGAATTAAAGAGAAACTTCTAAGGAATTTCAGAAATACTTTGCTCTAAGTTGAGATATTCCATTGCTGGTGAAGTTCTGAGAGGAACTATTAGGGGATTTGGGGATGGCTTCCTCCTTCTCTCTATCCCTCCCTTTCTTCCTTCTTCCCTCCCTCCCTTTCTTCCTTCTTCCCTCCCTCCCTTTCTTCCTTTTCTCCTCCTTCCTTTTCTCCCTCCCTTCTTCTCTCCCTCCTTTTCTTTCTCCCTTCCTCCCCCCTCTCTCCCTTCCAAGTTCCTTCCTGCCTGCCTTCCTTCCTCCTTTTCCTCCTCCCTTTTTCCCGCTCTCCTTCCCTTCCTTTTTCTTTTGCTTCCTCGCTTCTTTCCTTCCTTTTATTCCTTCTCCTCTCTGAATCTTTCTGTCTCTACCTCACTCTCTCTTTGTCTCTTTGTCTGTCTGTCTCCATCCCTGTCTGTCTCTCTTCCATAGCAATGTTTGAAACCATTGACCATTTCATGGAAGAACCAAAATATGCATGAGTGAAACCCAGAAAAGTGAAAAGTTGTAAGGGACTTTAAAAGTCAGCTAGTGTAATCCGTACCTGAACAATAATCCTTCTCATTAAATCCCTGAAAAATAACCATACATGCTTTGTTTGAAATTTTCCAGTGAGAGAGAACCCATTACTTCCTAAAAAAAAGCTCATATCAATTTTGAACAGTTCACAGAATAGCACCTTAAAAATTAGACCAGTAGCCACCTAGTCCAACTTTTATTAAAAAGGAATCCTCATCATAATATTGTCCATAAATGGTCTATTCATCTCACCTCATGAACAACTAGGGGTTGGGATGGATCTGCCACTTCACAAGATGGCTTCTTCCACTTTGGGATGGTTCTCATTGTTAGGATTTTTGTTTGTTTACTTTTGTTTCCTCTTGACATCAAATCTAAATATATTCAAACTGCTAAGCTTTTTTCCCCCATCAAACCTACATTGTCTTATTTAATATTTCCATCCATTGCTAAGATTTGTTACCTTTTTCATTCATTTTGTAACCCTTCAAATATTTGAAGATATCTGTCATATTTACTGTATTCTTTTCTCCAGGAATAGAAAATTTTCTGTTTCAGATCTTGACTCAACCCATTATTATCTTGAAACAACTTAGTCAGATGCCTGACTAGCTCAGTCAGTAGGTTCATGAGCCTGTTAATCTGAGGATTATGGATTCATGTTCCAGACTGAATGGTTTGACTTTTGAGAGATATTATAATGACTAGAATTGAAGTTAAGAAATGGGTTTAAATCCATATTTACTTCTTGTGTGACCTAGGGCAATTCATTCAACCTCTCCAAGTCTCAGTTTCCTCATCTGTACAATGAAAGGACAGGACATGGCAATCTCTAAGGTTCCTTCCATATCTATATCTATATCTAATGGAATAAAACTTGTCTAAATGGACTTTCTTTGGGAAGTGGTAGGTTTTCCTTCATTGAAAGCCTTCATGTAGAGACCTAAAACCATTTATTGGATATGTTATATTAAATATTCTTTCCATGTAAAGGTTGGACTACATGATCAGTGGGGGCCTTTCTTACTCTGTGTTTGACCATTCTGTGGATTTCAAAATTTTTAAAGCAAAGATTTGACAGGAAATGTATTTCAGAATGATAGGCTTGGACTCCAAAGCTGTTGGTCCAAGTTCTAGCCTTGGTTCAAATCCTAATCTGGCCATTCACTACTTGCTTGATTTAAACCAAATCATTTAACACATGGGTATCTCAATGTCCTCTTCAGTGGAATGAATAAATTGGACCAGATGGATTTTAATGTTCTTTTTGATTCTAGATCTATGAATCCAAAAGACAGCTTTCTTTTGTCTCATTAAACATTCCAGCTACTTTTACAGCATAGTTTGATAGCTTTCTGACTCTCCCTCCATCACGCCTATCCATATATTTTTATCTTTGTGGTCTCTTGTCCATGTCATGTGCTCCCATAAATCTTTTCCAGGAAGGGGGATAAAAGATCATATTGCAGAATGAGATATATTTTTGGACATGTCCGATATGGGAGTTTGTGATGGTGTTCTTGTACTATGTATATTTGTTATGAATTCTCCTTTCAAGAAAGTGTAAAGGAGCAAAAATAAATGCTTGTTAATTGAAAAAAATAAGTTAGAAGAATATGCTAGCTAGGAAAGAAGAAAAATATATTTTAAAATGCATGTAATATATACAAAATACTAATAAAATAATATTTTTTCTCAATAGTATTTTATTTTTCCAGTTACCTGCATAATTTTCAACATCATTGTTTGTAAGTTTTTGAGTTCCTATCCATCACAGGAAAGACCCTCTTCTCAATCATTCCATATTCTATGGATACAAATGCATCACCCAAGCTGCCAGCTATTCTCTCTCTCTGACTACATGCTTTTAGGTGAATTGAATGCAAATATAGCACTCCTAAAATCTCAAATCCTAATTACTATCTTAATGGTTTCTGTCAAGTGGAAATTTAGACATGGTCAGGTAGAAAGATCACAACTCTGGAATCAGATGTCCTGGATTCAAATGCCATCTTGAACACTTACTAAGCTGTCAGGTGGCATAGTGTATTTAATGCTTTACATGTGTCAGGAGGACCTGAGTTTGAATTTGATTTTAGATATCTACTATGTGAGCTAAGGCAAGTCACTTTACCTATATCTCAGTTTCCCTAATTGTAAAATATGAATAATAATATTACCTACCTTAAAGGATTGCTTTGAGTATCAACTGAAATGGTATTTGTTAGCACAGTGCCTGGTACATATAGGTACATAATAAATGCTGTTCTCTTCCTTCTTTTATGGTTTCTATCATGTAGAAATTTTAACATAATAAGGTAGAAAGAATACTAGTTCTGAAGTCAGATGTGTTGGCTCCAAATCTTACCTCTGCCATTTATTAGGCAGTTAGGTAGAATATTGGATATCAGATCTTCTGATTTCAAATACAGACTTACTTATATTTTTTCAGTCTTAGTTCCTTCATCTCTAAAATGGGGGCGATTATAGTATTTATCTACCAGGGTTGTCATGATGATTAAATGTGCTAATATTTATACAGCATTTTGTAAATCTTAAAGTGCAATAGAAATACTAGCTTGTTATTATTAATACCATTACTAGTTGTGTGTGTCCTTAGAAGTTTGTTTAACCTTTCCAGTATTTAATTTGAGAAGATTTGGTACCATTGAGCTCTATATTCATGATCTCTTAGAATAACTTCATTACTGGGTCCTTAATCTATTTTACCTTCACCATGCTTATGGAGGCATGGATCTCACAGATCATCTAGCCTAAATCTTCCTATTTTTTGTTCACAGAAACAAGTGAATAAATTTAAATGTTTCAATTCAATAGGGAATCCTTACTGTAATAAGAAGTAGAGTATAAGTCTCCTGACTCCCAGACTAATTTATCTTTCTACTATAATACTAATAACTCACATAATGGAATGCTATGATTTCAAAGGGAACAATAAAAGGGATTGTTTCAGACAAACTTGAAAGCCTTGCATGCACTGATATGGAGTAAAGTAAATAGAGATGAGGGAACAATTTATACAATAACAAGAATACTGCATAGGCATATAGACTTAAAAACTGATCAATTCATGACCAGTTTTCAGAGCACCAAAGATGAAGCATGGTGCTCAGTGCCTGGCAAGGAGGTAAAAGATTAAATTGCAAATTGAGATATATTTTTTCAACTTGTCTGACATAGGAGTTTGTTTTGTTGTTGTATTATGCATATTTGTTGTGAATTTTTCCCTTTCCCCTTCTTTTTCATTTGGTTTCACATCAAAGAGGTGAAAAGGAGCAAAAATAAATGCTAGTCAATTGAAAAAATAAGTTAGAGGGTAGCTAGATGGTGCAGTGGATAGAATACCAGTCCTGAAGTCAGGAGGACCTGAGTTCAAATGTGGTCTCAAACACTTAACACTTCCTAGCCATATGACCCTGGGCAAATCACTTAACCCCAATTGCCTCAGAAATGAAAAAAAAAGAAATTAGAAGAATATATGAGAGATATCTTGCTGGGTAGGAGAGAGGAAAAATGTTCTTAAAATATCAATAAAATAATATTTTTCTCAATACTATTTTACTTTTCCAATTACATATATAGTTTTCAATATTCATTTTTGTAAGACTTTGAGTTCCAATTTTTTCTTCTTCCTTCCCTTACCTCACCTCTCCCCAAGCAGCAAGAAATTGGATCTAGGTTATACATGTTCAATAATTTTAAACATATTTCCATATCTGTCATGTTGTGGAAAAAATCCGAACAAAAGGAAAAAGAAACAGGGGAAAGAAAAAGTAAACAAAAAAGGTAAAAAACATTATGGTCTGATTCTCATTCAGTCTTCATAGCTCTCCTTTTGATGAGCATAGCATTTTCTATTCCAAGTCTACAATATGGCTGAGAAAAGGCAAGTCTGTCATAGTTGTTCACCATATAAATCTTATACTGTGTACAGTGTACTGCTGGTTCTGCTCACTTCACTCAACATCAGTTTGTGTAAGTCTTTCTAGGCTTTCTTGAAAACAGCCTGCTTATCATTTCTTATAGAACAACAATGTTCCATTACATTCATATATCATAACTTATTCAGCCATTCCTTAATTGATGGGTAGCCACTTAATTTCCATTTCCTTTCCACCAAAAAAAAGAGTTGCTACTAACTTTTTTGCACATAAATCCTTTCCCCTCTTTTTATGATCTCTTTGGAGTACAGACCCAGTAGTAACATTGATGGAGCAAGGGGTATGCACAGTTTATAGCTCTTTTGATATAGTTCCAAATTGCTCTCCAGAATGGCTGGATCAGTTCACAACTCCACCAACAATGCATTAGTGTTCCAATTTTCCCACATCCCTCCTACATTTATCATTATCTTTTCCTGTCATCTTAGCTGATCTGATAATTATAAGGTAGTACCTTAAAGTTGTACTAATTTGCATTTTTGTAATCAATGATGATTTAGAGCAACAAAGAAGATTTTTAAAGATTAAAAATAGCACACATAACTAGCTAGAACTTAACATTTTGATAAATACTTTACATGTTTTATATCACTGTATTCTCATAATAAACTGTTGTCGTTCAGTTGCATTTGCTTCTTCATGACCTCATACAGGGTTTTGTAGCAAAACTACTGGCATTATTTTCTATTTTTTTTTCTTCAGTGAATCAAGGCAAACAGAGGTAAAATATCTTGTTTAGGTTCACACAGCTAGTGAATGTCTGAGGCTAGATTTGGACTCAGATCTTCCTAACTCCATATCTGACATTCTATTATTTATCCTAGCTGCCCTACTCAGAGAACTTTGTTTGAAATCCATGTTCTGACACTTACTTATCTGTGTGACCTGAGACAAGTCAGCTAAACTTTCCGAGTTTCAGTTTTCTCCAAGGGAAATGATAGAGACTCCTTCCAAATTTTGATGATGATTGAGTTTATGCTCTTTCTTTAGACCAATTCTAAATTGGGTAAATGATACATCAAACTAGGACGTAGAATTTGCCAGGACTATTTGAAAATGTTGCTTAATAGAAACTTATAAATGTTTGCTTTAGAAATGAGGCATATGTTTCAGAAAGGACTGTGGTTTGCCCTGAATTATGTTTCCCTGTGGTATGGCTGAGCATTATTATATTTTTAATGGAGTGAAGCAGTCATACATACTTGTTTAAGCAGAACTGTTTCTCTCTGTACATTCCTGTGTCATCTTACAGCACCTATTGCATCTTCAAGGAAATGTTTCAAGCCTCGGGGAAAACAAATCTTAAAGAGCTTTGACAACTAAATGCCAAATCAGGAAACATTTTTATATCTGTATCTATTAATGGAGAGCCCTTGTGAGATTCCTGGTAATTGGGTGTTCTTGCCTAGGAGTAGGGTAGCATTTCAGCTCAGATCAAGGATACAGGAACAAAATTAGCTCAGTGGTCATGGCCCCCAAAATATGTACTCTCTTGCCTCTAGGCCCAAATATGAGGGAATGTTACAAAAGCAAGCTTTCCAGGACTCTGGGGAAAATTCATTAGGAAAGTGGGGTGGTTCTTTTAAAAGTCTTATTCTTTATTTCTGTTTCTTCAGGGAAAAAAAAAAAAAGATTAGGATTTGTTTCAGAGGTTCTAGCCTCTAGATGTCTTTTCCATAATCCAAATTAATTAATTCAATTCATCAAGCATTTATTAAGCACTTAATGTATGCTGAAGAATAGGAAACAAAAACAAAAATAAAAAAAAGCAGTCCTTGCTTTCAAAGATCCTAGAGCATACTGTTTTACTTAGGGAGTCTACAAACATATAGTAAACATGTATGTATATATGTAATATCTATATAATAGTATTTAATAATGATTTTCTATCCATCATTATCTATTCATCTGTGTTTATCCATCTAGATATCATATTTCTAATTAATATGTGCATATAAATACAATAGGGAGCTAAACTAGGGAAATAAATAAATTTTATATATACACATATATACAATAGTTATAGGAATGTACATAAATACATATACATACACACTATATACATATTGTATGTATAATACACTTCAACATATATGTAATATGAATTATAATTATCTCATAATATATCACACTTATCAAAGAAGTGTTTGAAAGGAAAAGAAAAAGAGAAAGAAAATCAGCTAAACTGAATGCTATATAAAAAAATCTGACCATATATGTCATACTCCATACCTGTGGATCTCCTGTATCTATAAAATAATAAAATGCTTTTCATTTAATTTTAAGAGCCATTTTTGATTTTGATAATTTCTCAATATTTATTTTCAATTGTTTTATGATTATTCTTTCCATTTAAATTGTTATAGTCATTTTGTGTATTGCTTTCTTGGCCCAGTTTTTATCACTCTGCATTGATTAATAAAAGTCTTCTCATGATTCTCTTTATTCATTATTTCTTACAGCACAGTAATATTTCTATACTACAGCTCTCATTAGCCATTCCCCATTTGATGGAATGACTACTTCTAGTTCTTTGATGCCACAGAAAGTATTGCTGTAAATAGTTTGGTGTTTATGAAAAAAAATTTTTCCTTATCAATGACCTCTATGAACTTCAGTCATTTTTGAGTCTTTGTTATTCTATCTCTCTCTATCTAGAGATATTGGAGAGCTTTATTGTTTTCTTCACCATTTCATTTTACAGATGAGGAAACTGAATGAAACAGGGTTAAGTGACTTGCCTAGAGTCACACTATTAGAAAGCATCTGAGATCACACTTGAATTCATATTTTCTTTTATTTTTCTGCATTCTTTTTTAAATAGCTTTTTATTTCCAAAATATATGCAAAGATGAGTTTTCAACATTCACCCTTGCAAAATCTTGGGTTCCAAATTTTTCTCCCTCCTTTTCCTCTATCTCCTACCCTACCCAATATATGTCAAACATGTACAATTCTTTTAGATATATTTCCACATTTATCATGCAGCACAAGAAAGATCAGATAAAAAAGGGAAAAATGAGAAAGAAAACAATCACAAAAAGTGAAAATACTATGTTGTGATCTGCATTCAGCCCCTAGAGTCTGCTTTCTGCATGTAGATGGCTCTCTCCATCAGAATTCTACAGGAATTGGCCTGACACACCTCAGTGCTGAAAAGAGCTACGCCCATCAGAATTGATCCATGCATAGTCTTGTTGTTGCCGTATATGATGATCTCCTGGTTCTGCTCATTTCATCTAGCATCATGTCATATAGGTCTCTCCAGGCCATTTCTTAGAATTATTCCATATTTTATGTTATTCCATAACATTCATATACCACAACTTATTCAGTCATTCCCCAATTGATGGGAATCTGCTCAAACTCAAATTTTCCTAATTCCAGATTTGGATCCTTAATGCACTGTACCATCTAGTTGCCTCATACCCTCCTAGAATTATGTACCCATTAGAACCTCCTTTCTTATCCTCTCAAGTCTTAACTAAAATTTTATGTTCTGGAAGAAGATTTAGAAGAGATTTAGAAAGTTAGAAGAACGTTAATGTATTCTAGTCTTCCCTCTGAAATTACTTTCAATTTCTCCCATTTGAACATTGTTGTCTCAGGCTGTCTTTTTCCCAATAGAAGAAAAATGCCTGGAAGGCTAGGACTATGTTCAACTTTCTTTGTATTTTCAGCACTGTGGACAGCACCTGGAGCTTAGTAAGCACATTGTTTTTTGAATAATTCTTTAAATGGAATAAACATCTATAAACATTTGAAGAATTATTAAAAACACACTTGGACACAGATGATTACATGTGTGCATGTATCAATGTATATATATATATATGTGTATACAGACACAGATGCATTTGTAATTATATGATTTAGAGTTTATGGGGTTGCTAGAAACTTTCTTGTAAAGTTATTTCATTTTACAAATTAAGAAGTTGGGGCTCATAGAAGTTAAATGATTTGTCCATGTTTATACAGGTTATCATGAATTAATATTTAAAAACAGGTTTTCTACTAAAGTTCCAGTGCTCCTTTGACTATATCAGGATATCACCTAATTAATTACTGGGCATTTATCTTGCACACAACTTGTATATACTGTATTAAGTAGGTTTTATTTCTTTTCATTGAAGTTAAGTGCCTTGAAGGGAAAGACTTTTGCATTTTTTTAAATTTTTGTATCCTCAGAGAGGGAGTATGAGGTAGTGAACAGAAAGTCCAAAACTAGAAAGAGTTGGGTTCAAGTACCATCTTTAATATGTACTGGCTGGAAGAATTTGGGAAAGTCATTTCACTTCTCTAATACCTCCAGGCAAGTGTAGAGTAAAGTGATTACAAAGAAGGTTCCAACCTACATTGGTAAGGGATTTTTTTCCCTTCTAAGTTTCCGATGCCAAGGAAACTATAGGTCTAGTTCCTATTTCTGTCTCCTGTTATGCTTAACTCATGTGAAAGCACTTAATTAGTGTTGCTCAATTGAATTCAATTGGATTGAAATAGAAATGAAGATGAAACACCTCTGATATGGTGATGGAATTTCATCAAAAAAGGGTATGAGGAGGATTCAATTTATGAAATTTCAACTTGTCTTTCTCTTCTCAACATCTTATCTTACTGAATAAAATCAGTCAATGTCATAATATAATTTTTGAACTGATTTAATATTTTTCCAATTACATGTCAAATCCACAGCATAATTAGCACTTTATAGCAGTAATCAAACATTATTATGTGTTTAAGTTCTCTCTTTGTGTCCTCAGCATTCATAAAGGGAAGCTCCTGCCATTGTTATCTAGAATTTTTTTTAATGTAGAAAGGATTATGGTAGAGTGGAAAGGACACCTGGTTTGAAGTCAGTATATGCATTCAGATATGATGTGACCTCAAGTTAATCAGCATAACTATGTACACTTTAAGTTTTCCCAAGTCCCAAATAAGAGCATTTAACTAGATAATCTCAAAGTTCTCTTTCAGCTCTAAATGTTTTGCTACTATTCCCTCCCTCTCCACCTCAGTGTTGGCAGAGTGGAAGCAACAATTGTATTATACAAAATTCTATGCTAAAAAAAGTAGAGATCATTGGGAAATCTCATTTAATGAGTGACTAGCTGGAGCAACCATTCAGAGCCCTGCTGATATTCTCACCCATAGTCCTCATGCAATTCTGTCTTCTAATATTTCTATTCTGTTATATAATCATAGGGTTATGCAATTAGGGGCCTCAAAGGCCAACTACTCCAATCACCTCATTTTACAGATTAGGAAACTGAGGTCCAGTGAGATTGGGTGACCTATCCAAAATTATGTAGGTAATAATTGTCAAGGATGTGATTCACATTATTTTCTTAAAATGCAGGTCCAGCCATGAGAGTCCCATATTAAATAAATTCCAGAGGCTCCCTAAATCCTCTAGGATCAAATATCACTCAGCATCCAAAACCCATCATAATTTAACTCATTCTACCTTTCAGTGTTCTTATACTTTGGACCTTATATGTAGTCTTCAATACAGTGACACTGGCTTCCTGGATGATCTTTAACAATAAATTCAATATTTTCCCAATATAAAACACTTCCTTCTTAATAGCAACTATCAAGAGAGAAGAAGGAGGAGAAGGAGAAGGAGAAGGAGAAGGAGAAGGAGAAGGAGAAGGAGAAGGAGAAGGAGAAGAAGAAGGAGAAGGAGGAGAAGGAGAAGGAGAAGGAGGAGAAGGATAAAGAGAAGGAGGAGAAGGAGAAGGAGAAGGAGAAGGAGAAGGAGAGAAAGAAGGAGGTGGAGAAAGAGAAAAGGGAGGAGGAGGAGGGAAGGAAGAGGGGGAGAAGGAGGAGGAGGAGGAAGAAGAGGAAGAGGAAGAAGAGGAGGGGAAGAAAGGAGTAGGATAATTGTGAGAAGAAAGCATTTGGATTTTATATAACACTAACCTTTGCTAAGGCTTTAAAATACATTATCTCAGAGGGCCTCCTTTTCCATTTTGTACACAAAACTACATTATCTTATGTCTCTAAAAGTATTTTCAGTGTTCTACCATTCTTCCCAAAAATGTAGAGTGTCAATGAAGCATCATATTTTTGTCCCCTAGTACATTCTTGTCACATTCAGACACCATCTATTTGCTTTTCTCATTTTTCAGATTGGATTGATGAGACTCACACCTTTATGTATTTCCCTTCTTTGATTGATACAACATTTCCATTTCACACTTCATTAAAGCCCTGTTCTTTTTAAATTGTCAAGCCTGACAGCTGGGAGTTGGTCATTTTCCTTCTGGAACTCCTGTAATGGTTAAGAGTTCCAGGAAAAGTAGAGTTTTAGTCTCCTTGCCAGTCATGAAAGCAACGAGGTAACAACAATGGAGCATCCCATCATACAAAACAGCAACAAACCAATCCAAGAAGTAGGCCTCTCTATCCATTGAGAGAGAGAGAGAGAGAGAGAGAGAGAGAGAGAGAGAGAGAGAGAGAGAGAGAGAGAGAGAGGAGAAGAAACTGAACTCTTCTGTGTCATTAGTCCTCATCACAATATATTGTTGGGAGGAAGTGCCATCACAAAGAATACTTAATTACGAAACTATTTTCATCTCCCAGACTCAAACTTCGTTAGCCAAAGAGGCTGGCTTCCCTTTGGTTGTATGTTTTTAACCAATAAACCACAATTTTGAAATATTTGCAAACCATCTGGCTCTTGTTTAATTTTAATTAGACAATCTGCAAAAAAATAATTTCTGTTTCTCATAATTAAGTTAAGCATGAGAATAACAGTAACAAAATAGCTCTATATGAGCAAATGGAGGATGCAGGCTCTGCAGTCAGTGAGACCGCCAGAAAGAGTTGCCATTCTTAAGAGATTACATTCTCTGTGTCTTACAATTCCTGGCAGGTGTTAAAAAAGGAAGGGGGAAAAAGATTATATTGCTGGCAGACTAGAAGGGAAATTTTACAATTTGTAAAAAATGTGGTAATTGTAAGAAATTTAAAATTCAAACACTCAGGAGCCAGATGGTCCAAAATAGTTTGTCCTTATATAGTCTAGTCTCCAAGTCTATTCTATAAGGTTGAAAATCAGAAACCATCATTAATTTGAAACAATTAAAAATAAAAATAGCTCAGAGGTAAATTCCCTCAAGTGTAACATAACTTTGGGGATAGGACTTTCATTTTTGTCTTTTTATCTCCAGTGTATAACATAGTGTCTGGTTCATAGTAGACATTTAAAAAAAATATGAATTGAATTAGATTAAACGATGGGCAAAAGCAGGTAGTATCTCACAGCATTTAAAGCCTTTTTAATCTAACCCATCCTACTGTTCTGGAATTCTTACACCTTATTCTCTAATTGTTTCAAGTTAATGATTTTTTTATTTTGAACCATAAAGAATCTCCATGAGAATACTAAAATACTATAAATATTATGGCATGATATGGAGTGGGCAGTTTGAGATTATTTAATAGAAAATATAATTTCCCCACTGCAATCCAGACAGCTCTTCTCCTACTCATTTCCTGGCTTAGGTTCTTGTCCAGATGCATTACCTGTCAACATTACACATAATGATGGACTAATTAGATAAACTGTCTGTGGAAAGACAGCAAGCTTTCTGTTTTGGCTAAAGTAGATGGGGGTAAAGACAGCTTTCTGTTTTTCCCCTATCATATAAATTATAAGGATAGGGAGAATGTGGGCAAAAAGGACAGTGGATAACAACCTCTCTTCTTATCTACAAGGAACTAAAATTATTTTTAACTTTTTAAAAATATTTATTTAAAATTAAAAGCAAATAAGAAATAAAACAAAATCAAAACAAAAAGACAGAAAACAAAAACAAAAAAACCCAAAACATTGTCATGTACCTAGCTGGGCATCAGCGAAGAAGAACTCACATTCTAATGGGGTCAAAAGCATGTAAAAACTTAGATATATGCAAGAAATAAAAAGAGAATATGAAAGCCATCTGCAAGGGGAGGAATAAGTAGTTGAGCAGACTGGAGCAGACATCTTGCAGAAGTCAGAATTTAAGCTGAGGAAGTCAGGGAAATCAGGAGTTATAGGTGAGGAGGGAGCCTATTTGAAAAAAAAAAATCAGGAGACAGCTGATGTAAATAAAGGCTTAGAGAGAGAAGACAGTGTCTTGTTTGAGGGTTAACAAATAGACTAGCACCATCATTTTCTGGAATTACTTTTTCAAAAGTGACATCAGGTAAAGTATCTTTTTAAAAAGTTTCATTGACATGTTTTTCTTTAGAATGTAATTCTAAACATCCCTAGATTCTAAGAAACTCCATAAGAGGTCTCTTGTAACAAAATAAAACAATCCATAGTGATCTCATTTGAAAGTGCAGGGATCAATCTCCTTCTAAAACACCCCATCTCCACCTCTCTAGTTTTTACAAGAGAATGTTTTTTGGGGAGGGTTAGGAATAGAATTATATTTTCTTCCTTTTTTGCCTCTTCCCATCCCACTGGAAGGGAAATAAAAAAGGGAAGGGAATGGAAAGGGAAAAAAGAGAAGAGAAGAGAAGGCAAGAGAAGAAAAGAAGGGAAGGGACTCTTTATACCAAATATGTGTAGTTCAGTTCTACCTAAATTGATGACTTCTCTGTCAGGAGATAATATGTTTCATCATCAGTTCTCTGGAATCATGAAAGGTCATTGTATTGATCAGAGTTCTTATGACTTTCAAAGTTGTTGTCTTTACATTGTTAATGTTATAATATTGTCCTCGATTTTCTCATTTGTAAAATGATATAATATTCCTATTTTTCGAGGATGTCACAGACATCCAATAAAATGATGATATTGATGGTAACAGCTAGGTTATAGTGGATAGAGTGCTGGTTCTAGAAGTCAGAAAAACGCATCTTCCTGAGGTCAAATCTGGCTTCAGACACTATCTATGTGACTCTGGACTTGTAACTTGATTCCATTCGCCTTGATTTTGTCATCTATAAAATGAGCTGGAGAAAGAATTTGCAAACATATCCAGTACCTTTGCCAAGAAAATCCCAATGGGATCATGAAAAATTGGACACTACTAAATGACTAAACAACAACAATAACTAACATTTATATAGTGCTTAGTGCTTACTATGTGCCACCTGTAGCAGTTTACAATTAATTTTTCATGTGATTCTCACAACAACTTTAGGAGGTTAAGCACTATTATCACATCCATTGCACATATGAGAAAAGTGGCAGTCAGAGTTTAAATGACTGCCTGGGATTATACAGTTAGGAAGCATCTGCGGTTGAATTTGAATTAAAGTCCTTATGACTAAAATTAGTGCTTTTACTATATTTTGGAGTTAGGAAGTCAGAGTCATATCTGTAACTGATTGTGGGTTATTGTGATGGTCAAATGAGATTTATTTGTAAATCATTTAGAATAGTGCCTTGTACACAGTGGGTACTTAATAAATGCTTGTTTACTTCATATTTAGACTTGAAACCATTTAATCATTCTAAGACTTAGTTTCCTTATTTGCCAAAGAAGAATATTAACCCATGTTCTACACATCTTTTAGCGTTATCATGAAGAAAGGGTTTTATGCATAGAGGTTATTTTTATTGCTGCTTTTGCTACTAGTATGTTGTTGAACAAAAATGATCTCTGTGAATTTGTCTGTAATGGCATCTAAGAATTTAAAAATTGGAAGAGATATTGGATCATCTCTCAACATGAATGTTTTCTACTATTAAAAAATGTGCCTTTCATTAAACAGTTCTGGTAACCGATGGGGTAGTCTACCAGCTACAATTTCACATTTTGACAACTCTCTTTACTAGGGAGATTTTTGTTTGTACTACCTTGAGCTCAAATCTGACTCTGCCACTTCTGCTTTACCTATTACTTCTAATTCTGCCTGTTGGGTCAAGCGTAAAAAGATCTTATCTCTATTCAATGTGACAGTCTTTTAAACACATGAAGACAGTTATTATTCTCACCCTCTTCACCCCCAATTTCAAGACTTTCCTAAGACATCTCTTTCCTAGGCGAAAAGATCCCTTTGCTTTGAACAGATTCTAATATTGCATGGTCTTGAGACCATTCAGCATCCTGTTTGACCTCTGAGTGCTCTTAAGCATATCAACATCTTTTGTATAATGTAGTATTCTGAACTGAATAAAATGCAATATTCCAGATATAGGCTGCTCATGGGGGACTGCAATGGGGGCATCACCTCCATCTTTCTGGATACTATGCCTCTCTGTGGAGCCTATAAACATCTGTGCGTTTCTCTCTGACTTTTATTTATGTCTTCTTCTATATTATATGCTGGATTTATTGAGCTTGTATACATTCTCCAATCTTGTATCAGGGAAAATTGTTTTGCTTTGATTTTAGACAAATGATAAGCATTTGCTTTCATTTCTATTAAAGTTCATTCAATGTTGGAGTCTGTTTGGGGATTGTATTGGGATTGTGATGATCAATCAAGGTGCCAACTTTGAGTCATCTCCATATTTGTTCAAGATGTCATCTTTGCCTCCATCTCAATAATTACTCAAATGTTTAAAGAGAACATGTTCGTGAGAGTTTTCCACTAGAGACCTCATTCCTAGGTGACATTGAGCTTTTTAAATGACTATTATTTTTTGCCTCAAGTCATTCAACCAGTTCTGAATGTATTTAATAGTACTATGATCTAACTCATATCTTTCATTTTTTCCTATAATAATAGCACTAAGGGATTTTGTTCACTGCTTCATGTTCTTTCAAAGATTCCTGATTGTGGCTCAGCAATCACATCTGCCTGTTCTTTCAGTTAGCTGAGATAGAGCTCATTTGGGTCACTGAATATGAATTCTTCAATAGCAGCTAGGTGTGCTCTTTCTATCCACTTACTTATGCTAAGTTTCACCTCCCTATTAGCTGTTTTTGTTCTCTCCTTTCCATTTCAAATATTTTTTCTCATTGGCAGAAAAAATAAAAACCTTCAGAACCAAAATCGGTGCTGAACATTTCTGTATTTTCTCTTTTACCAATTATAATCTAGTCCACCCCATACAATGGCTCTATCCATTCTTTGTTCCTCTTCTTTTCTTCTATATGATTGTTAAAAATAACCCAAAGAACTTTTTTTCAGTATTGAATTTTTTTAAGCTCATGCAAAACATGAATTGTCTAAGGAGAGCCTTCAGGGCTATATTTTTATCTTTTTGGACTAAGTGCTCTTTTGCAATTGACAATCAATATACCTAGCAATTGAATACATACATACACATGTATTTGTATATTCACATATATATATATAAATACATGCTACATACATGCATACAAACATACATCTCTCAATGAATTATGTTATTAATACATATGTGATTTTCTTTAGAAATCATTTCCAAAATCTGTCATTTTTTGTCATGTTTTCATTCAAAGTGTCCTTTACCATTCAGATGATGATTTTGTAGATAAAAGAAATAATAATATAGTTAACATTGCTATAGCAATTTCAGGTTTGCAATGGCAATTTTTTTTTTCATTTCACAGCTGACATGACTTCTCACTCTATGGACATCTTTCTCCACCCATGCTCCAGAACGTTTCTCATCCTGAAGATACTTCTATCCCTAAGTCTCATCCTCTGATTGGTTGGTTCCTCCCAAAGTCATGTCTTAAAGGCACTTTCATTCATTCCCATTTCTCCTGAATTTATTCCTGAGTCTCCAAATTTCTTCCTCCACCCTATCCCTGTGTACATACCACCCTCATTATGAGCTTTTGTATTATTTTTCCCCATTAGATTGTAAACATCTCCAGGGCAGGAACTCTCCTCCATATTTTTTTTATATTTGAATTCTTAGTACTTCATTTATATTAACGAATGCTTGTTGACTTCACATTTCATGTTTTATCTCATTTTGTCCTCACAAACCTATGAAGTAGGTGTTATTATTACCCACATTTTATTGAGGCACAGAAAAGTTAATTGGTTTGCCCAAGATAATACAGCTAGTAAGCTTCTGAGGCAATATTTAAATTCCTAGTCTTTTTGACTCCAAGTCCAGTTCTTTATTTGAGCCACCTAGTTTCTTCTGAAAGCAAGCATGGATTTTCAAAGCTGGGAAGAGTCATAGATTCTTTCTTGTGCAACTTGTACTTAAGTAGAAATCTTCTCTTCAACATTCCTTAAGAATGGTTCTCCAGGCTCCAATTAAGAAGAGTAGAACTTCTAACCACTACTATACTATCTAGAACACCCTCCCACAGCATGGCTATGGAGCTACATATAGGTGATTAACCCTATAGAACACAATCAAAAGGATGCTAATAGCACTAGGGGCAACTAGGTGATTCAGTAGATAGAAGTCCAGTTCTGAAGTTAAGAAAACTTATCTTTCTAAGTTCAAATCTGGCCTCAGACATTTATTGGTTCTAAGACTCTAGCCTCAGTTTCCTCATCTGTAAAATGAGCTGAAGGAGGACAAGGCAAACCAATCCAGTATCTTTGCCAAGAAAAACAACAAATTGTGTAAAATTGACTAAACAGCAAAAACTATAGCATTTTAAATATTTATATATATATATTATTATTATATATCTATGTATATATATATATATATATATATATATATATATAAACTCAACTGCTTCAGTACTAGTAAAAGACTGTATATATATATACAGTCTTTTACTAGTACTGAAGCAGCTGAGTTTAGCAGTCTTCTTCTCAAGAATAATCTATTAAAACAGGAAGATGCTTTATTGCTCCTATTTCAGTTTTCCACCTACTGTACCTGAGGTAAATTCCCTGTCTCCTCCCAATTGGTGATGTCACTTTAGATTGTTGTGGAGTCTTTGCCACCATCACACATTCCCTTTAACTTCCTTTATCTTACTGAGCACTTCCTTGAATATATTTCATTCTTTATGAATCAAATGAAATTGGGTGAAGACATTGCTAGGTATAACACCTTTTTATTGGGTGTAGAAATTGCTAGTTATAATGCCTTTGGTTTGTCCTCTAGGAAAAGAGATACTAAAGCTTAGCAAAAAAGAAGATCCCTCTTTGAATTCTATTCCTTATTTTCTATCAGATTTACTCACACTATATAGTCCTAGTTTTGTTTTTTGTTTTTATATTTGCTCCTCAGTTGGCCTGTGAATTAAGATTCAGATAACATCATTTTTAATCCAAATAAAACTAAATAACTATAGTTAATATTTACTTATCACCTACTATATGCAAAGCATCATTGTTAAATGCTTTATAATTATTATTTCATTTAATCCTTACAAGAATCCTGGGAAGTAGGTGCTACTACTATTACTCCCATTTTATAGATTGAAGAAACTGAGGCAAATAGTGGTTAAGTGATTGTTCAAGGTCACCCAGGTAGTAACGGTCTGAAACTGGATTTGAACTCAGGTTTTCTTGATACTAGGATAGGCTTTCTATTCACTGTTTTAATTAACTAAGGACAACAATGTTTGTTCCCCACGCCTTCGAAGAGATAAGCCCCAAAGTCAAGATAGTACAAAAAGGCAGTGACTCATCTGAGATCTCCTAAATTTCTGTCTAAACAACTCTAAATAATGTCTCAAAAATGGTGAAGTAGCAGAATCCACAAAAGAATGAGGTAAAATAATTTTCCAATCCAAGACAACTTAGATTGACTAGCAAGTTCTGTTGCACTGGGGTAAGAGTGGAGTACAATCCAGAAGATAATGGATCAGCACAGGCTGGGCCCCTGCAAACTAGCAGCAAGCCTTGGGGGAAGGCAATTGAATTATCATCATCATTGGTAGTAGCAGCAGCAGCATTAGTTTTTTAGAGCTCTCTGAATATAAATGGCAAGGAAGTGAGACAACTGGTCAAAAGGAGATTACAACGATTCTTTTGCAAGCTATAGGTATACAAATCTGCCTACACAGAAATGTAGCTTAAATTCCTTGATGTAGTGATGCCATTTGGGCCCTCTTAGTGAACAAAAGACAATCAACTGAAAATATTTTTCTATGTATTATTTAACCAATATTAATTTAGAGCATTTACTCATGTGACTATATATAGCTTTGATTGCTTCATCTGAAAATTGCTTGCTCAGCCCATTTATGATTTGTAGATTGGATTTGTCAAATGATTTATCAATTGGAAAATGAATCTTATTTTACAAGTTTTTATTAATTCTTTATATATTTGAGAAATAAAGCCATTCTTAGAGAAACTTACTATAGATTTTTTTCAGTTATGCTTACTATGTATTTCCCTTTTGCTATATTTCCCCTGTTTGTCCTACTATTTTCCTTTATTAATGTAGAAGCTACTAAAACTTGTGCTATCCTCACTGTGGCTTCATGGTATTGAATTGTTTCTTTCTGATAATTTGGATTATTTTCTTCTGGGAATTCTGGAATTTAGTTATAGAATTCCTGTAAGTTTTCATTTTAGGATTTTTTTTCAGAATGTAATTGGTAGATTCCTTAAATTTTTATTTTATCTTTTGCTTTTAGAATGGCATGCACGTTTCCTTGATAATCTTTCTTTCTTTCTTTCTTTCTTTCTTTCTTTCTTTCTTTCTTTCTTTCTTTCTTTCTTTCTTTCTTTCTTTCTTTCTTTCTTTCTTTCTTTCTTTCTTTCTTTCTTTCTTTCTTTCTTTCTTTCTTTCTTTCTTTCTTTCTTTCCTTTTTATCTTCAAAATATGTGCATAGATAGTTTTTAACATTCACCCTTGCAAAACCTTGGGTTCCAATTTCTTCTCCCTCCCTTCCCCCATTCTCTTCCTTAGACAGCAATCAATTCAATGTATGTTAAGCACATGAAATTCTATACATATTTCCACAGTTATGCTACACAAGAAAAATCAGATGAAAAAGGAAAGAAAATGAGAAATAAAACAAAAAGAAAGCAAACAAAAAATATGAAAATATTAAATTATGATTCACATTCAGTCTCCACAATCCTCTTTTTGAGTGTAAATTACTCTTTCCATCACAAGTCTATTGAAATTAGCCTAAATCAACCTGAGTGATAGAGTGATATATCAAAATTGATCATCACATAATCTTGCTATTTCTATTGGTTCTACTCACTTCCCTTGGCATCAGTTTATGTAAATCTCTCCGGGATTTTTCTGAAATCATCCTGCTGATCATTTCTTATAGAACAATAATATTCCATCACATCTACATGCCATAACTTATTTAACCAACTGATGGGCATTCACTCAGTTTCCAGTTTCTTGCTACTACAAAAAGGCTACGATAAACATTTTTGTATATGTGGGTCCTTTCCTCTTTTTTATGATTTCTTTGGGATACAAGCACAGTAGAGACACTGCTGGATTAAAGGGTATGCACAATTTTATAGTACTTTGGGCATCGTTCCTTATTGCTCTCCAGAATGGTTGGATCAGTTCACAATTCCACCAACAATGCATTAATGTCCCAATTTTCCCACATCCCCTCCAACATTCATCATTATCTTTTTCTGTCATTTTAGTCGATCTGAAATGTGTGTAGTGGTGTCAGAGCTGTCTTAATTTGCATTTCTCTGATCGATAGTGATTAATTTTTTCATATGACTAGAGATGATTTCTATTTTTTCATATTAAAGTTGTCTATTCTTATCCTTTGACCATTTATGAATTGGAGAATGGCTTGTATTCTTAAAAATATGAGTCAATTCTCTATGTATTTTAAAGATGAGGCCTTTATCAGAAGCCTTGGATCTAAAAATGTTTCCTCCTAGTTTGCTGCTTCTTTTCTAATCTTGTCTGCATTGGTTGTGTTTGTAAAAAACTTTTCAACTTAATATAATCAAAACTATCCATTTTGCATTCTAGTTCTTTTGGGCCCCAAATTTCTTCCTTCTCCACAGATCTGAGGGATAAACTATACTTTTTTCTTCTAATTTATTTATAGTATCATTCTTTATACCTAAATACTGAACCCATTTCAACCTTATATTGGTATTTAGTGTCCAATTTTCCAGGCAAATTTTGTCATATAGTGAGTTCTTATTCAGAAAGCTGAGGTCTTTGAGTTTATCAAACATTAGATTATTATTTACATTGACTATTCTGTCTTGTGAACCTAACCTATTCCACTGATCAACTATTATATTTTTTAGCCAGTACCAAATGGTTTTGATGATTGTTGCTTTATGTTATAGTTTTATATATGATACAGCTAGGCTACCTGCATTTGCATTTTCCCATTAATTCCCTTGAAATTCTTGGTCTTTTCTTCTTCCAGATGAACCTTGTTATTATTATTTTTTCTAGCTCTGTCAAGTAATTTCTTTTATTGGTATGGCACTGAATAAGTAGATTAATTTAGATAAAAGTCATTTTCATTATATTATCTCAGCCTATCCATGAGCACTTGATATTCTTCCAGTTGTTTATATCAGGCTTTATTTGTGTGGAAAGTGTTTTTTAATTATGTCTATACAGTTACTGACTGTCTTGGCAGGTAGCCTCCCAAATATTTTACATTACCTACAGTTAATTTAAATGGAATTTCTCTTTGTGTCTTGTATTGCTGGACTTTGTTGGCAGCATATAGAAATGCTGATGATATATGTGGATTTATTTTGTATCCTACAACTTTGCTGAAGGTGTTAATTGTCTCTAGTAATTTTGAATTGATTGTCTAGGATTCTCTAAGTATACCATCATATTATCTGCAAAGAGTGATAATTTTGTTTCCTCATTACTTACCCTTAATTTTTTTCTTCTCTTATTGTTAAAGCTAATATTTGTAATACAATATTGAATAATAGTGATGATAGAGGGCAACTTTGTTTCACCTCCGTTCTTATTTGGAGTGGTTCTAGTTTATCCCAATTACATATGCTGCTTGCTGATTGTTTTAAATAGATATTACTTTTCATTTAAGGAAAACTTCATTTATTACTATGATCTCTAATGTTTTTAATAGGAATGAGTGTTGAATTTTCTCAAATATTTTTCTGCATCTTTGAGATAAACATATAGTTTCTGTTAGTTTGGTTATTGTCAATTATGCTAATAGTTTTCTTAATATCGCACCAATTCTGCATTCCTGATAAAATTCTACTTGGTCATACTGTATTATCCTGGGAATGACTTGCTGTAATCTCTTTGCTAATGTTTTATTCAAGATTTTTGCCTCAATATTCATTAGGGAAATTGGTCTACAATTTTCTTTCTCTGTTTTGATCCTACCTAGTTTAATTATCAGCATTATACCTGTGTCCTAAAAGGAATTTGGTGGGACTCCTTCTTTCCCTATTTTTCCAATGGTTTGCATAGTATTGGAATTAGTTGTTATTTAAATGTTTGGTAGAATTCACATGTAAATCCATCTGGCCCTGGGGATTGTTTCATAGGAAGTTGATTAATAGCTTGTTCAATTGTTTTTTTCTAAAATGGGACTATTTAAGTAATTTATTTTTCTCCTCTGTTAATCTGGCTAATCTATATTTTTGAAAGTATTCCTCCATTTCACTTAGATTGTTAGATTTATTGGCATACAGTTGGACAAAATAACTCCTAATTATTGCTTTAATTTCCTCTTTATTGGTGGAAAGCTTTCTAATCAAATCAAATAAATGTTTTATCTATTTTGTTATTTTTTTTTTATGAAGCCAACCATTCATTTTGTTTATTAAATCAATAGTTTTTATACTTTCAATTTTATTAATTTCCCCTTTTATTTTAAGAATTTCAAATTTGTTATTTAATTGGGGGGTTAATTTGTTCTTTGTCCTTTTATAGTTGCGTGTCTATTTCATTAATCTTCTTTTTCTCTATTTTATGTAATTTTTTTTTATCTGGAGATTTTTATCTGGAGATAAAATTTTGTCTGAACATTTGTCTTAACATTTTTTACAACATTATCCCTTATACTCCCTTCTGTTCCGAATTTTCCCCCTACTTCCCTCCACTCCCTCCCCTAGATGGCAGGCATTCCCATACATATTAAATATGTTATAATATATCCTAGGTACAATATATATGTGCAGAACCGAATTTTATTGTTGTTGTTGTTGTTGTTGCAAAGGAAGAATTGGATTCAGAAGGTAAAAATAACCTGGGGAGAAAAACAAAAAAATGCTAATGGTTTACACTCATTTCCCAGTGTTCCTTTTCTGGGTGTAGCTGATTTTGTCCATCATTGATCAATTGGAATTGGGTTAGCTCTTCTCTATGTTGAAGATATCCACTTCCATCAGAATACATTCGCATACAATATCATTGTTGAAGTGTATAAGGAATATCTTTCAATTCTTGAAAGATAATATCCAGACTTTTTTTTTTTTCTTTATAGTAGGTTTTAGATAGTCCAATAATGTTTAAATTATCTTTTCTGGATCTACTTTCCAGATCAGTTGTTTTTCCAATGAAATATTTCACTTTTTTTTATTTTTTCATTCTTTTGATTTAGTAGATTATTTCTTGATGTTTCAAAAATTTATTAGCTTTCACTTGCCCAATTCTAATTTTTAAGGAATTATTTTCTTTAGTGAGTTTTTGTTCCACCTTTTCCATTTGGCCAATTCAGTTCTTTTAAGGTATTGTTTTCTTTAATACTTTTTTGTGTGCTTCCTTTACCAAAATGTTGATTTTTTCCCCTTATTTACTTGCATCTTTCATTTTTCCCCATGATGTTTCCTTTCTTTCCTTCATTTTATTTTAAATCCCTTTAGGACTCTTCAACAGTTTTTTTGGACCTGAGACCAATTCACACACACACACACACACACACACACACACACACACACACACACACACACACACACTTTGGATATAACAGTTTTAGTTTTGTTATTTTCTTCTAAGTTTATGTTTTAATAGTTCCTGCCATCATAATAACTTTCTATAGTCAGATTTTTTGGCGTTGTTGTTTGCTCATTTTCTCAGCCTATTTCTTGAATTTAACCTTTATGTTAAAGTGGGGCTATACACCTGGGGTGGAAGGAATACTTTCCCAAGCTTTATGTCTTTCCTGGATGATGGATTCAGTACTAGATCTGAGAGTATGTAAATTTTCATTTCTTCCAAGATAGTAGTATCTAAGAGGCTATATGCTTATCTCTCTCCCAGCCTGTGCTCTGATTTGCTCATGATCACAAGCACTCTTCTGCTCCCATGTTCATGAGTTCACCCTTGGACTGTGACCCAGGACTTTGAGCTCATTTTCTGTGTGGGCAATGCAACAGATTCTTGTGTCTGCCAAAGGATCTCTGTAGTCTCTTTCTAACCAGTTTTCTGGCTCCTTTGCTATCTATAATCTGAGAGTTTCAAAAACTGATACTATTGCTGCTAATGATGATGATTCAATTGCCCTCCAGGTTTGCAGCTGATTTTCTGGGGCTCACCTTGTGCTGGTCCATCCTGTGCTAGACTTACTCCAGTACAACAGATCTTATGAGTTAATCTTCTAAATTGTCTTGAGCAGAAAAATTATTTCACCTTATTCTTTTGTTGATCCTGCCACTCCAAGAGACATTATTTAAAGTTAAGGTATCATCCCATACCTCAGTTTGGATAATATGAAAGAAAAGAAAAATGACATGGAGAATAACAGAATGATCACAAAACTATATTTTAGTCCACAATTGAAATTTCTTTAAAATCTTGCATGATTGTTAGTGAGGGAAATAGCTTAACATTAGAATTTCTCCTATGCTCCCATTCTCAAAATCATAAACTTAACAGATTTACAAATGGAAGTGATTTTTGAAGTCATCTTTCTTCTTACAGTTGAGGAAATTGAGGACAAAAGTGTTAGGATTACAAGGTGAGAACTCAGGTTGTCTGGACAGTGACAAGGTGAGAACTCAGGTTGACTTGACTGTTCTCTGTCAAATCAAATGATTTGCCCAAAAACACATGGGAAACAAATAGCAGAAAAAGGATTTCAATTTGAGTCTTTTCCTGCTTCCAATTCCAAACATTCAGGATCATTTAGTCCAACTCATATCTGACCTAAAATTCCAACTTCAACAACTTCAAAAAATGATGGCACTTTTTAAAAAAGAGAAATCTCTTCAAGGTAATTCCACTGTTCTCTTTCTTATCTTACCTATAATATAAGATAGTCCATTTTACTTTTGCAAAGCTCTAAATTTATAAATATATGCATGAACATATTTTACATGTATGTACATGTCCATATATGTATTTAGATGTCATGTATATATGAATATGTACATATATATTCACAAGTACATATATTCTTAAATCAACTCTGAATTGCCTTTCTAAAGCTTTCAACTATTGTTCCTAGTTTAACCCTTTGGGACCAAGTAGCAATCTCTGTCGAGAATTTTCATAATCCACATCCCAACCCATTCATTTGGCCCTTACAGCTGGTCTAGCACTTCTATAAGTTTCCTAGTTTGCAAGACACTTTACATATATTATCTTCTGTAAACTTTTCATCTACGCTTATTTGTAGACCAGGAAGCTCTCTTAGGGTGAGGACATGGTTTTATTCATTTCTGTGTCTATCTCAGGGGCTATAATAGAATCTTCTGTATAATAAATATTTCTCAGTGATTGAGGGAAAATGAATGGTGAAATGAAAATAAAACATTAAAGACAATGGATAGAGCTATAAATACATCTGGATAATCCAGAGACTGGTTTTCTCGAATCACATAAAAATATTGACTGGATCATACCTTGAAAGATGGGAGGAATCTTAGTGATCTTATAGACGAATTTTCTGGTTTATACAGATGAGAAAACTGAGACCCAGAGAGATTAAGCGACTTACCCCAAGTTTTCCAGTTGATAAGTAGTAGAGCCCTCTGTTTCCACATCCAAAGTTCTTCCCAATAGGACATGTTGTCATAGTATGCATATTTTACATATGATATTAAAACAATGCAAAGAATCACTAGTTACTGTGTGTATTTTGATGTTCTTGAGTTGTTGTCAGTTGTCTGACTCTTTGTGACCCCATTTGGAGTTTCTTGGCAAAAATATGAAAGAGATTTGCCATTTCCTTCTCTAGCACATTTTGCATATGAGGAGATTGACACAGACAGGGTTAAATGACTTATCAGGTTTACACAATTAGTAATATGTGAGACCATATTTGAACTCAGGAAGGTGTTTTCCTGACTCCAAACTCAGAGCTCTGTGTGCTATGGCATCACTTAGTCTCTCTCTCTCTCTCTCCCCCCCCCTCTCTCTCTCCAAAACTTATAAGTAATAATGTGTACTAGAGTGCTTCTGCTCATTGTAAACCCTTGATAAATGTGGTAGATATATAATGGGCAGGAATTTCAATTTCTATTATAAAATCCACCATCACTCACCAACTCCAACTTTCAATGATTTAGTGAACACAAGCAGAGTAAATGTTCTAAAGGAGTACTTTATCAAATCCTGGAACCAAAGCTGATTCTTTCTTAATTCAACTCAATACAACAAGAATTTATTCAAGTACTTGGCCAAAGTAAGTTCCTGCACTAGCCATTGAACACACAAAGAAAAAAAAATCCAGATAATCCCTGGCTTCAAGGAATTTTCAATATTCACACATATAAGTGAATACAAAATATTTCAAATAAAGAGAAAGGAGAGTTTCAGGAAAGACCTTGTGTAAGGGGTGGCCCCTCAGCTGTACACCATGTGCTTAAAATACATGTAAGCATGAGCCAGAAACAGTCAGCAGCATTATCCCCCCCCAAAGTAATTGCTGTACAAGGTATTTGCTTGTCTAATAAGGGTAAAATGCTCAGTATGGGGAATAATGTTTGCAAGTCTTGGTTTTCAAGTCTTTTATCACCAGCTCAGTAACTTTTCTTCTCTTGGGTAATCTTTTACAGTCATTACACCCTTACCAGGCTGCTGTCTAAGTGGCAAAGCCAGCTGCCACCTGGAGTGGACTTCAGAGGGTTGGATTTATTTGCCTGAAAGATGTGCTGATGAGAAGAGAAGACTCTTGCCAATATCCAGTTTCTCTGCTGGATAATCCTATTTGGCAAACAGCATCTCTCTTTTGACTTGGGTCTTGTTGCAGAGTTCTGGTGGGGGTAATAAAAGGAATCTGAGTATGAGAAACAAACTTTGCTATCCTGAGAAGAGAGTTGCCACTGTGAATTAGTTGTTACAAGAGGATTAAAACCATATAAAACATATAGGGTTTGCAGATACTGACATAGGGGAAAAAGCAGCTAATACAAAGGGGAACAAACTATTTGGCCTTTGAGGGAACTCCAACTATTTTAAAGACCTAACCAATGGTGCCTTACCTAACACCATTCACAGGAGTATGTTGGAATCAGTTCAAACTGTCTTGGGAGAGATGATTGTCAAATTTTCAATAATAAAATTTATACTTTGGAAATTGGCAAATTCTGCAAAGCATGACTTGAATTATTGTTTTGTTTACTATCAGACTTAAGAATGTGATGGAAAAATATTAATGTAAATTAAACTTCAAAAAATTGTATCAATATACATTTTCTTTGAAAAGCTGATTTGTTAAATATTTACCACTATGTGCCTGTATATGTGTGTATATACATATATACATATGTGTATATATATTACATATATATATATATATATATACATATATAATTTGAATCAACTATTGAAGGTAAGCCCAAAGAAGACTAGTATATGCCTGAGGGATATGATCTCTTTCTTTAGTATCTAAAGGACTGGCATTTAGAAGTCCCTCCTGGATGTAAAATTCTATGATCATGTCAAGATGTTTTCCTCTTCAGTCATACTTAATATCTCCTTACATAATCTTACTCTAGTAAACTGAATAACTCTCTTTCCTTCCCATTTATAAAGAAAAATCATACTCACCATTTGTTATTTAATTATTTCTGTCTATTTTGGAGGATATGTTCTTTATTCATTAAGACTTGAACTAGTCAAATTCTGACCTGTAGATTCTATGGCCTTTGAGACAGAGAATGTATTTATTCTACTATTCCAATTATTATTGTTATAACAGCCATTATAACTTAATAATGATATCAATAACTAACATTTATACAGTGCTTTAAGATTTGTGGAATACTTTATAAATATTATCTCTTTATTCTCACAACAAACCTGAGAAGTAAATGCAATTTTCATCTCTATTTTATAGTATTAAGTAACATTTGTACAGATCTTGCTATATGCCAAGTACTATACTTTTACCATTATTATATCATTTGATCCTCTCAACAATGATGGCAGGTAGGTCTTGTTGTAATCACCATTTTATAGATGATGAAGTTAAGGCAAATGGAGATTAAGTAAGCTGTCCAGGGAGGCACAATGAACAAGTATCTGTGACTGGATTTGAATTCATGACTTTCTGAGTGCACTACTGCACCCCCTAGCTGCCTCTGAATGAGTGCACTACTGCACTCCCTAGCTGCCTCTGAATTTCAAACAGGTAGAGAATTTTCAGGTCTTCTGTCTCATTCTCATATTCACATCAGGTTTGATTGCTTCATTTTTTTTTTTTTTTTTGGACAACAGTTTATTGAACATCTACTGTAGCCAGGGCCTTGGGGCCTTTGCTGTGGATGCCAAAAAATATTAAGCCATGGTTCATCCTTTTTGGATGCATAAAATATAGATGAGATTAGACAAGTATGCAGTAAATCAATCAATAAGTAGCTTACTCAATTGTAAATAGGACTTGAGTAGGTAGCCCAGCGAGATGTCCCCTACAGGCTGCCACCCTACAAGACATTCCTGGTTCTGATTTCTGTACCCCACCCCCAATCCACCCTCCATCAAACTCTGGTTCCTTGTCCAAAAAATGAACTCTTTTTTAACAAATCCACTTAGGGAACTCTAAATATATTCAGGACTCCCAAGACTGATTTCCCAGCAGAGACAAGATGTAATAATCCCCAATAGCATCTACAATTTCAAGCCAAGAAGAAGTAAGTGCACCATAGCCTTGAGCCTCATTGAACAGGGTTAGGGTAAATCTGCACAATGTTTTATAGAATCTGGAGCTGGGCAATAGTGATTAATTTGGTTATCTGATAGAACTTACTTGGAAAATATGACTCCTTTGGAGGAAATCTTTATTTAGGAAGAAAAAAAGGGACTGACTAGATCCTTCTTCTGATGGAATTAGCTAGCCATGGTAAGAGAATTTCAGCTTTGAAAAGCATCTCAAATAGCCCAACATCTTTATTTTGTTCAGCAGGAAACTGAGTCCAGGGACACACTTATTCAAGGTCACACAGCTAGGACATAGCAAGGATGAAATTGGAATGCAGATTTTCTGAATCTAAATAATAGTAATAAAAACAACAATGGCAGCTAGAATTCATAGAGCACTTTGAAGCTTGTTAAATGCTCTTCATATATTATCTTATTTAATCCTAACAAGAACTGTGGCAGGGATGTGCTATTATAATTCTCATTTTATAGATGAGGAAACTGAAAAAACTGAGGAATACAGAGGTAAAGTAACTTGTACAGGATCACATAGCTAGTCAGTGTCAGAGACTAGATTGCGACTCACTGACTCAATGTGAAGCATTCTATGCATTGTTTTACTAAATTGTCTACAGCAATCTTTCAATATATGCTAAAAGCTAGTAGCTTCCATATAAGCCAATTTTTTTTGTTAAAAGAAAATGGTATATTTTGTTTTTGTATTACACTGCATCTCACATTTATATTCAGTTCCTAGTATGTTCTCCTTCCTTCTCCAAAGAGACGAAGAATTAGAAAAAGGAATAGAAAAAAATAACTCAGTTCAGCAAAATTAACCAACACATAACTGGGTGAGAGTATATACAGTTTTCAATGATCATAGACTCTACAAAGAAAGGAGAATATACATCACGTAAGTCAAGCATGATCACAGTAATTGCATGAGGTTCAGTTTGAAGAGTTGTTATTCATTTTCTTTACCTTGCTACCATTGTTTATGTTTTATTATTTAATTCTCTTTGTATCCATTCATATTCCCAATAATTTTTATTCTTCATATTCATTTCTTTTTAAAATATTTTATGTTTCCCAGTTACATATAAAATAATTTTAATCTTTTTTTAAACCTTTAAGTTCCATGGAAATTGAGTGAATGCCCACAAGTTGGGGAATGGCTGAATAAGTTATGGTATATGAATGTAGTAGAATATTATTGTTCTATAAGAAATGATGAACAATCTGATTGCAGAAAACCTTGGAAAGACTTATATGAACTGTTGCTAAGTGAAGCAAACAGAACTAAGAAAACATTGTTCACAGTAAATACAAGATTATATAATGATCTACTATGATGGATTTGTTCTTTTTAAAAGTATGGTGATTCAAGGCAATTTCAATAGATGTAAAATGGAAAGTGCCATCTGCATCTAAAGAGAGAACTGTGGAGATTGAATTGGATCAAAGCATAATATTTTCATCTTTTTCTTGTGTTTGATGTTGTTCTTGGTTTTTTCTTGTGTTTCTTTTTCCCCTTTGATCTATTTTTTTCTTGCATAGCATGGTGCATATGGAAATATGTTTAGAAGAATTGTACATGTTTTTAACTACATTGGATTGCTTGCTGTCTTGGGGGAGAGGGAGAAAGAAAGAGAAAAGTTTGCATATATTTGAAAAAAATAAAATATTATAGCAATAATAAAACTTTAAGTTCCAGCTTGTTTCCCTTCCTCTGCCCTCCCATTGAGAAGGCACATATAAAATTATGTAAAACATTTACGTAAAATTTATATTGTGAAGGAGAATATAGATTTTCTCTCCAAAAAAACCAAATAAAAGCCTAAAGAAAAATAAAGTTTGAAACATATTCTTATTTTTGTAATCAAATACAATCAGTTCTTTCTCTGGGTATGGATAGCATTTTTTAAAATAATAAATCCTTCAACATAGTCAAGTGTAGAGAGTCAGAACTCTGGAGAAGCATACTTGAAACAAGGTGTTAACTGAGAGGAATTGATAAGACAATGGTTATTTACTTTAGCATGGTGATTAATAGTTTTCTAGTTCAGTACATGTACTTAGTACTTAATATAGTTCTACAAAAGATTGATGTAATTATACGATGATGTAATTATAATAGAATATATAAGCAGGGACACACTCAGCCAAAGATATTAATTCCATCTCCCACCTTTGTGGTGGCTGGAGGCTGGAGCACAAGCTCTCGGACTTAGGGAAACTTCAAGACAAAGACCACCATAGTGTTCCTCCTGCCTCCCCCACAGAAACCAAGATACATTCTGGAAGACCTCCAGAAAGCTAGCTCGGGCTCTAAACAAGGAGATAAGACTCTGAAGGAGATGATAAAGATCTTTGTACTTTATCCCTGGCTATTCTCTTGGTGATTACTCTGCTGAAATGAAGACTGGCTCAGAGACCTCCAGAAAACCAACCAGAACATTTTAGTCAAGGATCATTATATTGCTGAGAATAGCAAAGAAGTCATTCACAGTTGAGCATCCCAAACATCATTATCATGTTAATCATAGAATATTTCCCTTTGCATGAACTCATGGAAGACTTTGCATTTTTTTTTTCTGAGATCATTCTGCTCATCATTTCTTATAGAACAATAGTATTCCATAATAATTATAATGTTTTCAGCCATTCCCCAATTGATGGACATCGTCTCAATTTCCAATTCTTTCCCTGAGAAAAGGGCTGGTATAAACATTTTTGTACATGTAAGTACTTTTCCTTTTTAAAAAAATCTCTTTTGGAATACATACGTAGTAGAAGTATTCTTAGATCAAAAGGTAAGCATGATTTTATGGCCCTTTGGTCATTGATCATTTATCAATTGGAAAAGGCTCTTTGATTTGGTTCCCTATACATTTCATAAATGAGGGCTTCATCAGAGCATCAAAATTATTTTCCTGATTACTATTGCTAATTGTATTCACCTAATATACTCTATTTTCTCTCTCCTTTTATCCTGTCCATCCTTAAAAGTGTTTTGCTTTTCACCACCTCCTCCTTCAATAATCCCTCTCTTCCCTCACTCTGTCCTTCTTTTGTATCGCCTTTACTTCCTATTTTCCTGTAAAATAAAATAATTTCTATATCCATATTGACTGTGTATGCTATTTCTTCTTTTAGCCAATTCTAATGAAAGTAAGGTTAACTCACTACTCCCCTCTTTTTCTTTCCCTCCACTAAAAAGCTTTTTCTTGCCTTTTAAAATGCAAATAATTTGCATCATTCCACTTCTCCCTTTTCTTTTTTCCCAATATATTCATCTCTCATCATAATATTTTTAGATATTATTTCTTCATATTCAACTCACTCCTTCATACTGTCCCAATATTAAGAAAGTTCTAATGAATTACAAATATCATCCTTCCATGTATGAATATAAACAAATTAAATTCATTAAGTCCCTTATAATATCTCTTTCCTAATTACCGCTTTATACCTATACTCTCTTGAGTTCTGTATTAAAATCTTCTATTCAGCTTTGATCTTTTCATCATGAATGCTTGATAGTCCTCTATTTCTTGGAATGTTCATTATTTACAGATATTCCTTAATTTGGTATTGGGATGATAATAATAATATTTATATAGCTCTTTGTAAAGTGGTTGTCACATCTCATTTTCTCTTCACAATAACTTTGTGAAGTAAGTGCTATTATTATTTCCATTTTAGAGATAAAGAAACTGAGCTACACTGTAGATAGCTGACTTGCCCAGAATCAAAATATCAGAGGCAAGATTTGAATTTAAGTCTTTCTGACTCCAAATTCAGCCCTCTAGGAGTATACCATTTAGCTACTTTATTTGAATCTTATCTCTATGTGAAAATCTCTTGAATTATCTTCTCTCTTCAACTATATGAGAAGATCAAAAAAAGATAATTTATACAAAGTGAAGTGAGAAATAGCAGAAACATTTATATGATGACAACTATATTCTAAAGAAAAACAACTTTGATCAATGTAGTGATCAGTCATAACTTCAGGGGACTGATGATGCAATATATACTTTACTTCCTGAGAGAAGAGTGATGGATTCAAGGTGAAGAATTAGAGACTTTTTAAAAGCATGGCCACTGTGGTAATGTGTCTTGTTTGATTGTAATATATGTTACAGGGATTATGTTGTTCATCTTTCTTTTTATTGTGTTGGGAAGCATGGAGGGGCAGGAAGAATGGTGCTGTTTTCAACAAAAATAAAGAAGTTTGAAGGACAAATAGATTTTGGAAAAAGATAATGAGTTCCATTTTAGATACGTTGAATTTGAAATTCTAAGGAGCTATCCCCCATCAGGCAGGTGATGATGCTAGACACTAAATAGCTATGAATCATGTAATAGCACAATTTAAAAGAATCAAAATTATAGGTGACCCTAATAGCATTGGAAAGATGCATCATGGGAATAAGGGGGTAGCAACATATGACCAATAATGACTTGCTCACAAGAATTGGTATAGAAGAATTAATCTGAAAAATGTACAGAAAACCAAGTTATGCAGTACTATCTATAAACTGTTAAAATACCTTGAAAAAAGTCTTTCACTTTTTAGAGTGCTCCTCAGTACAAGACATTAGACTTGGTTTTCTTGACTATTGAGAGAAAGATCTAGGAGCAAGGGGCCAAAGATTTCAGATTGATGAAAGAATGAATTTCCTAAAACTCACAGCTGTCCTAGATTTAAATGTGTGTTCTCAAGAAAACAAAGCATTTCATCACCCTGGAAGTCTTTGGGTATAACTTGGAATGACTACTTGCCACAAATAGAACAATTTTTCAGGTGCAGTTTAGACCAAGTGGTACCTGGAGTCATTTCTATCTCCCATATTCTGTAATGTTGGGAATGACCTAGCCAAGAACCATAGTGGAATGTGGGTAGGGAGTGGTCAGGTGGAGATGAAGTATTTATCCTGTTCCTTAGGAGGAACTATCCAAATGGATGAGATAACAGAGTCATCCATGTAATCAGAATGCAAGCTCCTTGAGAAAGAACAGTTTTTATTTCTGTAGCAGGTGTTTAACAAATACTTCCTGAATGACTAACTATGTAACAAATTCTTCAGAGCTAATCCCCCAACTTTCTTAGGCCTGGTCTCCAGGAAGCAGCTCTTATTTTTCCCCACAGGTTCTAAAGGTAATTGAGGAGTCGGGGTTTTTAACACTATTGCTTATAACCCCCCATCCAGAATAATGCCCATTGATTGTTAATCAGATTATTTATTTTTTTTGAAAGGGTCCTTATAAGTAATGTAAGAACAGCCAGTATGAATTATACTCCTCTCCCAAACATCAGGTAAAAAGTCTCCGATAGGTACATACAGGTCCATGAACAGAGTGAAGCATACTTATAGGATCATATGCATAGTACAGAGGTGTAACATACGACTCTTAGTTACTGGATATCTTTGCTTCATTACTTAAGCACAAGTCTTTTCTGGTACAAATTGCTCATGCTCCTTGAAGCTCTTTCCTTTCTAAAAAACAATAATAATAATAATCTTTCTGCATCCCTGATTATTCTCAATGTATCCTTAGTATGACTGCCCTACTCCTGGCTGTGTTGGTTAATAAATATCCAATGTCTGACAATATGGCTAATAGGATAGGCAAGTAGAGAGGAAGAGCTTCATACTCTCTATGAGTGAAGGGCTGCTATCATCATCTTCTTTGGTTGCCTCTCATATAGGTCCAAAGAAGGGTGTGATAATAAATATTTAACAACCAGATCTCTTTAAAAATGTACACATGGCACACTTTTAAATTTAATCTGCACTATGAGAATTTTATCCATCATTTTCTTAATTCTAGCCTATCAACAAAATAATAAATATAATAAATAATACAAATAATAAATCAAGCCATGTTATGTAATGTTTTTAGATTTTCAAAGTACAAATGCTCATGGAAAATTTAATTATCAGCTTTCTAGAGCCACTTTCATGTGGCTCCAGCACACCACAAGGACCTATCTCTTTGAAATACTCTGAAGCTTGAAAACTCCCAAAGATTTCATTCCTTTACTGATGGATTGTAGAGCATACAAAATTCTTGACTCCCAGGGTATAACTAAATCTTTCAAACTAAATGTAACATATTTCTTGTGTAGCTTTCCAGTAATGATCAAAGCATTTCATTCTTCCCAAATTGATTAAGGATAGCTAACAATTTGGATTGATAAAGTGATTCGAGTGAGAAATCTGGGCCTTCTGTGTTTATATTAATTGGAGTTAGTATGAAAGCACTGAATTAAGTAATGGAAAATGAATTAATGAATGATAATAAGCCATTCTCATAGAATATAACTGGATCACTTGCCTGAGGTTCCACAATCATTTAAGGGGGAAAAATAAGGGTAAACTAGTAGTCACAGAGCTCTAAATGCTTAAAGAGTCCTTAGAGATCATAAAAGTCAATCTTTTTTTTTACAGGCTTAGAGAAGGCAAGGGACCATACTAAAATCATTGGAAGATCTGAGAATATTTCCTTTGCGCTTCTATGTTAGGACTCAGATCACCTAACTCCTAGTTTTATTTCTTGTCTGTTGGAATCTTTAGTTTTCCTTTAAGAATGAAAGGTATCTCAATGTTATCTTAGAAATGGTACTATTTTTATTGACCTTATTCCTGTGGTATAAAGGCAGTGCAGGCAAGTAGAGAAAAGATGGCTTTCCTTAGAATTAGGAACATTTGGATTTAACTCCTGTTTCTGATAATACTAGCTGATGGACTATGGGAAAGTCCATGAACTTCTCACTGACATAAGCAATTTTTCTATAACTCTAGCCCCAGACCCATTATTTGTGTGACTTTAACTAAGTCACTTTTGTCTGAATTATATTTTTTTGAAATATAATGAAAGGAGTTTCTACAGTAGAAATTTCTTAAGCCTATTAAATCATAGATCCAAACTAAAAGCAACAATTTTAAAAAATCAACAAGGATTGGTTAAGAGATGATGATAATGACAATGACTCTAATCATGATGATGATCACCTTTCTCCCTAAAACTCAGGTCTGTCCCTGACATCACCCTACTCAATAAATTCAAATGCATCAAATTTAAAATGCTCTGTTTAGCACTTAAAGACCTCACAAACTTGTTCCTTTTTTTCTCACACTTTATTCTCTTCTCCATGATCTGCAATCCAGCTTCAACAGCTTGTCTGCTATTCTTCAAACATTATAATCCATCTGCCACCTCCATGATTTAGTCTTAGTTGTTCCCACATTCCTGGGATGTTCTTCCTCCTTACCTCTGATTCCCAGTTTTCTTGAGGTCTTTCAAACCTTTATAATGTCTCTTTCATTTAAATCACCTTGTTGATTCTCAAAATTTTAAGATGGGCAAAGAATACAAGACTATGGTCAAATCCCATTTTCTGCAAGAGAGTTTTCCTATCTTCCTCCCCTGGAAGAACTAATGCTCTACCTAATTACCTTCTGTTTATATTCTATATAACTTATAAATAAAGTTACTAATTTCCTTATTTCTTTGGAATGTAAACTCCTTGAGGACAGGGGCTGTGTTTTTGCCTTTCCTTGTATTTCAAGTCCTTAGCACAATGTCTGGCACATAGAAGGGACTCATTATCTGATTGGTTAAGCCTGTGTTAGGCACTGTCCTAAGCACTAGAGATAAAAAGCTAAAGCAAAAATAACCTCTGTCCTCAAGGACCTTAACATTCTAATGAGGGAGATGGCATGTTTAATTATATGATTCTTTTAACCCTTTACCCATCAAGAATAGAAAACTTCCAAAGGCAACTCCCTGAAGAAATTACACTGATAATATGAGTCATAGCATGTTCTACTCCTTTCTTTAAGCAAGGGAATGTCTCTATCAATGGTTTTGCCAACAGCTTTGTTTCAAAAGAGCCTCTAAATATAATTCTCATTCATTGCAATTGCTATCTGGGGGACGTGAAAATTAGTTCCTGGCTGAACCATACAGAATATGCAGCCGTAACATGCAAGAAAATCTCTGAAATGGAGTTTCACCCACAGTTGTCTTCATCTGTTCAGTGACAAGTAGATCAGATTAAAATCTTTGTCCTCCAGAGAGAAATAGTATTTTCCGGAACCTAAGTCTTCCTTGAGTCAATGGCTGCAATTTTGATTTATGACCCTATCTTCTGTGTGCTCGAGTTATAGTATTTCACCACAAAGCTGACAACAGCCCATTGAGGCTCTTTTTTAATACATTTTCTTTTCTGCCAGTTCTAAAAATGCCTGTGTTGTTTTTTCCTCTGTGGCTCTTTTTAGTATTGAGATCACAGCCAGTATTTCCTATTCACACACACACACACACACACACACACACATATATATATATATATTTTAATTTCCTTCTATCCAGATACTAGTTTGTGATGGTAAAACTTCAGGACAGATGCTAGCGATAACTGCAATAATGATGGTGATGATGTCTTCATTAACTCAGTGCTTTAAGCTTTCTAACGCACTCTCCAAATGTATTTCCTTGGGTTTTCTCAAAAAATGGGTAAGCCTTTCTATATAAGGTGCTATAATTAAACCCATTTTACAGATGAGTAAACTGAGATTCAGAGAAATTAATTGACAAACCCAGGGTCACACAGTTAGCAATTATCAAAGGCAGGATTTGAATTCAGGTCTTTTGAACTCAGTACAGCACTCTATTCACTCTGTCACAGAGATGCTCATATTCTCACTCAATAATAATATCATCCAAATTATAGTAGAAATAATTATGTAATAATGTTACTAATATCTTCAAATAATAATATTTTCAATAATATCTTCCAAATTATAGTAGTAATATCCTCAAATAATATTCTTAAAATCATAGTAGTAATAAAATATTTTCCATAATAATATCCTCAAAATTATAGAAATAATATCTTCAAATAATATTTCAGTATCTTCAAAATTATAGTAATAATACCCCTAAATAATAATGATAATAATATTTTATATTCATTTAAATTTAGCAAAGCACTTTATAACTATCTCACAACAATTCTTGAAGTACTAATATGTTCATCTTACAAATGAAGAAATTGAGGCTGATCTTCTAAATCAGGGTCATACAGAACTAATAAATGTCCAAGGAGGATTTGCATTCTGGTCTTCTCTCTACTTCCCCCTACCTATCTGCATGAGAATAAGTCCATCTCCTGTCCAAGTAGACCTTTGGGTCCATTATATACAACTTAAGTATGCAGTTATTTGAATTATTTGGATACAGGTGTTAAAATCTGGTGAAATCAGTTAAAGACCCCTTGAAGGAAGTTATACTTGATCTGAGCCTTGAGAGAGAGCTGAACCTTGATCTAGGCCTTGAGCGTTTAGTTTTCTAAAAAGTAGAAGTGGCACTCCAGGTGTTAGAGCCAATCTGTGCAAAGACATGGAGAAAAGATGAAATGTTGTACGCAAGAAATAGCGCTTTTGCTAGTTTTCTAGGGAGTAGCTTGTCTGTCCTGATTTTAGAAGGATCATGGAGAAACAGAAATGTAATTGGATTAGACAAAGGAAGAGTTGCCATTTTTCAAGAGAAGAGAACTTACACACTCTACGCCAGGGGGCAAGCTGCATTCTTGTTCCTAGGATTAAAGATTTATAGCTAAAATATATCTCATTCAGTCCAGTTCCCTCTCTCGACAGATGAAGGAACTGGTTTGTGCTATCTAAAGGGAAGGGCAATTATTAAGCAACTTTCTCAGGATCACAGCAGAATCAGACATGGAATTTGAATCCAGTTCTTAATTCCGTATCCAGCATTCTAGCACTTATTCAATATACTTTTCTGGATTTTTCAACTGAAAAGTAATTTAAAATGATCTACTCAGAAAGCCCCAAGTGGGTGACCCCCATGCAGCAAGACCATCCTCATATATTAGGAATTGTATTTTTTTATTCAGTCATGTCCAGTCTTCATAACCCCATTTGGGATTTTCTTGGCAAGGATACTAGATTGATTTACCATTTCCTTCTCCAACTCATTTTAGACATGAGGAAATTGAGGCAGATAGGATTAAGTGATTTGCCTGGGGTCACACAAATCTGAAAGAAGATTTGAACTTACAAAGATGAGCCTTCCAGACTCCAGGCCCAGTACTTTATCCACAACACCACCTAGGTGCTTCTATCCAGAACAGCAACTGACATTTTAGTGCTTTTATATTTGTCCCCATTATCTTATTTGAACATTATGCTATCCCAGGGGGAAAAACTCTGGACCAATTTTAATTTCAGCTAGGTAGCACAGTGGATACGAAGCTGAATCTCAAGTCATAAGGACCTAGATTCAAATCCAACTTCCAACATATGAGCCTTTGTGATTGGCTATGTGACCCCAAAGAAATCATTTAAGTCTTACCTCAATAAGGACAGTGCCTGGCATAGAGTATATGTGTATGTGTGTATAATGTGTAAATATATATGTATACACACACACACACACACACACACACACACACACACATATATATATATATATATATATATATATATATATAAACCTCCACTTGGGGCTTTCTGAATAAATAATTTTAAATTACTTTTCAGTTGAAAAACCCAGAGAAGTATATTAAATAAGTGCTAGAATTGTGGACATGGAGTCAGGAAGACTTGGATTCCAATTACATGTCTGATTCTGCTGGCACTGTGATCCTGAGCAAGTTGCTCAATAATCTCCCTTGACTTTAGATAACTTTGTAGAACAAACCAGTTCCTTCAACTGTAAGGAGAGGGAACTGGACTGACTGAGATATATTTAGCTCTAAATCTGCAGTCCTATGAATATGAATGCAGCTTGTCCACTGGAATATAGTGTATAGCTGTATGTAAATATTGTTGTTGTTTTAAAATGTCACTCATGTCCAACCATCTGTGGCCCCATTTGGGGTTCTTGGCAAAATAGTGGAGTGGTTTAGCATTTCCTTCACCATCTCATTTTACAGAAAAGGAAACTGAGTCAAACTGGGTTAGTGACTTGCTCAGGGTCACTCAGACAGTAAGTGGCTGAGGTTGGATTTGAATGCAGGTCTTTCCAGGCCTTATCTATTTTACCACCTAGTTTCCCTTATGTAAATGTTAGTTATCATCATAGTCATCATCAGTAGTAGTAGTAGTAGTAGTAATAGTGATTGTAGTGGTAGTCATAATCATAGTTGTAGTTATAATAGTAATAGTAGTAAGAAAATAGAGATAATGGTACCTAACTCCTTTCTAGGGTCTTATGAAAATCAGATTAAAATATTTGTAAAAAGCTTTGAAAACCTTAAAGTGCTACATAAATGCTATTATCTCCATTTAACAGAGAAGATAATGGAAGCTGAGAGGTTAAATGTTTTTTCTCACAGTCATGTAAGTGTCAGAGGGAAGATTTGAACCTGAATCTTTCCTGACTCCAAGTTCACACATACTTTAAAAAGCCATGGTGAGTTGGAGGGGACTGCTAGCACTGGGAAGAATCAGGAAAGGTCTCTTAAAAGAGACGGTGTTTGAGCTGATCCTTGAAGGGTGATAGACGTTCCACTGAATGGCATTGCTTCTCACACTTGTAACATCCACAGATGGTTGCCTCATAGTGCTTTGATGGACAACCTGTGTGCGATTCATTTGCATTTGCCATCCTCTCTTGCTCAAACCACTGGCATCATGCACCATTAGCGGAAGGCTCATTTTCCATTTACTAACCCTCTTGGTCATATGCAGGGTCCAATCAACTGGCCTAATAAAATTGAGACAGATGTGAATTGATTAACTCCAGTCTTTGATTGCATTAGACACATTAGATTACTGACTCTTTTAAGGCCCTTCTAACAGGGAAAGTCATTTTATTTTCCTTTCCACCTCACCCTACCTCCTGCCAAGAGACACACCACACTAAATTCATATAACAGGGAAGTACAGATGTCCACTAATTAGACAGCCTACGGTAGGCTAAGCATGACACCATCATTAACAGGTGCCCAGCAGAAATCAATTGAACAATTGATCATTAAAAGCCAAGTGCCTCTTATCCTAAACCAAGAAGGTTTTTAATGAGGTCCAACTGGAAACAAGGACAAAGATATAGCCAGAGATCTCTTTTAATCTCAGAAAAGTTTGGGCAGACAATTGAAAGCTCCAAGGTCACTGCTTTGCTACCTACTGCCTTAACTCAAACAATAAAAGTAGAATACATGTTGATTTGAGGTCAAGAGGACTGTTTTTATATTCTAGATTTGTCATTGCTACCCATGTGATTTTGGTAAGTCAGTTCACATCTCTCAACCTTAGTTTTCCCATCTGTAAAAATGAAAATTTTGGTTGGTTTAAATAACTTCCAAGTTCTCTTATAGCTCAAATATCTGTTATCTGTTTATTCTGTGATCCCATGATCAATTTCTTCAGTTAGTGGTCCTTCAGTGAATACCCTCATGTTACCAGGTACTAAGGTCTACTGGGTCTAGGCAATAGTAACCATTCCATAAAACAAAGGCATGCCAAGTGGGGAGTGATACACCTAGGGCATGATCCCATTATCCATTGAGGTGCTCCCCATAGACAAACTTATGCCTTAAGATAATAAATGAATTAGTGCAATGGAAAGAACATAATTCAAATCAAATTGCTATTAACTTTTAGCTGTGTGATCATGAAGTCATTTAAGCTCTACATAATTCAGTTTCTTTATTTGTAAAATGGTATTAAATATTATCTATAATGACTACCTCATGAAGTTATAATGAAATTGAAATGATATGATGGATACAAAACATCATTCAAAATTTAAAGTCCTATGTAAATGTCAGTTATTATTATAATTTCAGTTGCTAAATGGGATATGCTTTTGAGCTCTCTTGGATGATTTATTGTAGAATTACCTTTGTTTCAAATAAACCCTCTGAAAATGACAAGGTAGGATGGATAGCACAATCTGATCCTCTCCAGGGAACAGCATCACTTTGATAAAGTCATATTGATCCTTTTCTAGATTTGGATCTTTCATCTTTTTAATAATAATTTAATAATAAATTAAATGATAATTTAATAATTCTTATTATAACATTGTTGGTGGAGTTGTGAACTGATCCAACGATTTTGGAAAGCAATTTGGAACTATCTCCAAAGGACTAACAAGCTGTGCATACCCTTTGATCTACAAGGTCTGTATCCCAAAGAGACCATAAAAACAGGGGAAAAGGGGGGAAATGTTTGTAGTAGCCCTTTTTGCAGTGGCAAGGAACTGGAAAATGAGTGTATGTTAATCAGTTGGGGAATAGCTGAATAAGCTATGGTATATGAATGTTATGGAATATTATTGTTTTATGAGAAATGATCATCAGTATGATTTCAGAAAGGTCTGGAGAGACTGGCATGAACTGATGCTAGGTAAAGTGAGTACAACCAAGAGAATATTGTATACAACAACATAAGACTATGTGATGATCAACTCTAATGGATTTGGTTTTTTTCAACAATAAGGTGCTTCAGGCCAATTCCAATAGACTTGTGATGGGGAGAGCCATCTGCATCCAGAAAGAGGACTATTGGGACCAAATATGAATCACAACATAGTATTTTTACCTTTTTGCTGTTGTTAGCTTGCTTTTTTCATTTCTCTTTTTTTTTTCTTTTTTGATCTGACTTTTCTTGTGTAGCATGATAAATGTGAAAATATGTTTAGAAGAATTGCACATGTTTAACCAATATTGAATTTCTTGCTGGCTAGGGGAGGGGAGAGATGGGGATGGAGAGAGAAAAATTAGAACACAGAGTTTTGCAAGAGTTACTGTTGAAAGCTATCTTTGCATGTATTTTGAAAATAAAGTTATTATTAATTTTTAAAAATAATGCTGATTATCCACTGTAATATTCTTCTTTAAAATGTAATATTCTCTGGGAGCAGGTTTCTTTGGAGGACTTCTGGGAGCAGCCTTCCTTTCAGTTCAGTAATCACCCTAAATGTAGCCAGGAGTTGAAGTTCAAATCCTTTATTGTCTCCTTCAAAGTCTTATCTCCTTCACTTGGGACTCGGCTAGTTTTCTGGAGGCCTTCCGGATATTGGTTTCAGTGTTCTCCACAATACAGCCTACCACCACTTCTTGTTTTCTTTAGTTCTCCTGGACTGCCTTCTCTGGCTTCTGAATCTCCCCTACTGCAAGGGTTTGTGCTTTAGCCTCCAGCCACAACAAAGGTGGGAGATGGAATGAATCTGTCCTGAGACAGAGCTTCTAGTGTGCTTGTCCTTTCTGGCCCTGACAGCTCCTCCTTAGGTGTTCCACACTGAGTATACACCAATCATTATATCACTAGGAAACCATTATTTATTGTAGGATTAAATCAATGCTAAATTAGATTTAACCATTGTCTCCTCAATTCCACTTACTTATCACCTTGTTTCAAGTTCTGGCCCATAAGAATACACACTATTACATACAATGGGATAGTATCATTTGAGGATGGCTGCTCTAAGGGATGGGAGAACAAAGAATTATAGAGCTAGAGCTTGTGAGACTTCTGAAGACATTCATCATTTTATAGATAACTGAGGTCCAAGGAAATTAAAAACAACAACAACAACAACAACAACAACAACAACAACAACAACAACAACAACAAGAGAAAGAAAAAGGGAAAGAGGAAGAGATTGGAAAGAAGGTAGTTGTCCCCTTCCCTTCTTCACTTGAACTCATGCTGACAATTCATAGTAGTCTCCCTTATGGGTCATTCATACCAATTCTGTTTATTTTCAGTTTCCTAAAATGGGGAGGAAAATGCATCGCTACACTCACTACCAGAGCCCCTGATCATCTCCCTGCTCTACTGATATGTTTCTCATTTACTCATATTAGCCACAATAACACTGTGTGTTTGTGTGTATAGGGGACTGTTCTGGAGTCAGCTCCTACCAGATATCAGAAATCAGCAAATGTCACAAATCAGGCCCAGATTTGTTATTTTGTTGATTGTCTAGAATTAAGAAAGTCATGTGAAAAATATTAATGATGTGGATTAAGGCTAGATGTATGTTGTACATTTTCAGAGAGCTGGTTGTTAAACACTTAGCAGAATACCCATGCCTTTAATTCTAAAAATATGGAATGTTTACTAATTAAGAAGCAAAAGCAAGCAAAATTATAACATCATATTTAATAGAGAAGAATCAAAATAAAAAACTATCAAAACTCTCTAATTTTATTCTCTAGAGGAATAAACAGTGTTGAGGATAAATAGAAAAAGGGAAAACAGACCCTGGTTTCAGGAAGCTTGAAGCCTAATGGGCAAGAAAACATGTAAACAACTCTGTAGAAATAAGATATATAGAGAATAATGATGATTATAAAAGTTACAATTTCTGTAGGTGCCAGGCACTATGCTAAGTGCTTTCCATTTATTATCTCAGTTGCTACTCATAACAACCCTGAGAAGTATGAGCCATTAACAACCTTATTTTACAAATGAGGAAACTGAGGCAAATAAGGTTAATTGATGTGCCCAGATTCACACAGCCAATAAAAATCTGAGACTGGATGTGAACTCATGTCTTCCTGACTTCAAGTCCAGTGCTCTATTCACTATGCCAGACAGTCACCAAAATTTCAGAGGGAAGGCTTTAAGACTGAGGAGGTCTGGGGAAAGGCTTCTTGCAGAATGTGGACAGAGGAAGTTTATGGTAGGCTCTCAAGCAATAAGAAAACAAGGAAGTCTTTCCTCCAGCTAGCTCTTTACTCCTACTCTAAAGCAGAGAAATTGCCTTCCCTCCAGTCAGCTCCTTTAAACAGATGAGTTTGCTTCCAGTCAGAACAGTTCTTTGCATGAATAGCAGAGCCTGTGTTGTTGTAGTCAATTTTCTCATTTTCTGCAACTTCTCAGATCCTGCAGTCTAGATATTATGTTCTATCTTGCACCATTGGGGCTTTTCTAAACATCTTCTCTTTTTAGCCTCTTTATTACACTTTTTTTTTGTACTCTGGCCTCTATTCTCACTTCTGTACCTAAAATCAAGTTCTTCTCTTGCAATGTCCCAATTCTAACTTAAGTTGAAAAAAACCCTGAACCACATTTTTGTCAGTTATGAGACAAGTAGTTCCTATATCATAGCGCTATAGTGCTCAAGCCATTCTTTGATTAAATTTCCTAGCAATGAATTTCCAAGTCCTAAATATAGTCATGTGTAGACTAGCTGTTGGAAAATAATGATCTATAGCCATTTTGGAAGTCAATATTTTTGCCTCGGAGAGGCACATTTTTACTCTGGACCTTTAAGAATATTCTGTTTCTGTCCTCAAACATTTTCATTGGAGCAACAACTTTTCTCTTGCATTCTCACAGAATTACTTATTTTCTTTAGTTGGTCTTCTCTATGTCTCATAAAACATCTCTTTTCTGTCCATTTTGTAAATAAATTGTCTATGAAAAAGGGACAATAATTTAATTTGCAACAGTGAGATCACACATTTGCACAAATACACACATACACACTATTATGTGATATATAGCATCAGATAATACATTATCTGATATATACATACAATTTTCAGAGAGAGCACTTTGCATACATTATTTCATTTTAGCGTCACACTTATTTTAGAAAATGTAATGGCAGAATTGTATAAAGGACGAAATACTAAGTATAAGATATAAAGAACTGGGTTTAAATCCCTTTGTGATATGAACTATGTAACTAAAGGGCATAGCATGTAACCATTTGGAGCCTCAGGCTCTTATCTACTGCTTTATAGATGGGCTGTAATTTGTCTTGGTGGAAGGAGTCCTTACACTGGAAATTGTTTTTAGAGATTTGTGGTGGAATAATTAGAGAAACTGAGGCTCAGAAAGCTTGCTTTTGTTCACCCAATTACTCTGCCCATTGTTTATTATTATTTTATATTAAGTTGAAACTGTACTATGTCCCAAATACTGGGAAAGAAATCAACTCACTGTCATTAGCACATGTAATATTCCTATCAGTAATCAGTGTCTTTGAAGGCTGGGATTTGAGTCAAAGTAAGTGAAAGTGATGTTAATAATGGAGCTGAAAGTGTCAAGGTATCATCTTCCCCCGTGGGTGACAAGCTTGCCATCTGAACCTCAAAGGACTCATGAGCCTTCATCTGGGAAAAAAGGTAAGAGATAGGGAAGATCTAAATTTAATGAAGGAGAAGAAAGGGCCGGCTGCAGGAAGCCTGAGTTGAGCAAGACAGGAGACTTCTGTCCAATGTGAAGAGGTGAAAGGGGAAAATTCTCAGAAAATTCTCTATGACACCTGTCAGTGGGTGAGATCAGCAAGCTCTGCAGTCATTCAGCACCAACAGAATTACCCTTGTCAGCCAGCAGGAAAGCCACATTTGGGAATAGCATGGTGCAAGTACTCCTTTGGGGAGAAGACAGCTCTCCATAATGAATATATCTATGTGATCTTGACAAGGAGGAATCTGGCTTCAAATTCTATGCCCAGTGTCACTTACTGTCACTTTCCCAACTAGAAACCCAATGTTATTGTTCAAGAGGGAGCGCAGTGTTGACCTGTTAACAAGTTAATTTGTGGGGTTTATTAAGCCCTTCCCTGATAGTGAAGGTCAGTCTTTCTGTCAAATGAAGGCACTCTTTACCTTAGCCAGAACTGATTTTCCACTCTGAAACATTAGAATGGGGTTATTTTCTAATCAGTACCAGCTTAAGACCCTGTGTACAACATGCTCAACAAGGGGCCATCCAGCTTTTTCCTACAGATGTCTAGTGAGTTGAAAATATAAGTAGCTCCATGGCTGCATGGATAGAATGTGAGACTTGGAATCAGGAAGGTTTGGGCTCCATTCCTCTCAGACACCTATTAACTATATGGGCCTGGGTAAATAATCTACCAGAATTCACTTTCAATATCCTTAATTGTAAAATGGAGGTTTTGTTGTTAAATCATTTTTGTCATGTCTGACTCATCTTGACCACATTTGAGATTTTCTTGGCTGGAATGATTTGTTATTTCCCTTTCCAGTTCATTTTACAGATAAAGAAACTGAGGTTAATGGTTAGGTGACTTGCCCAGCTAGAAAGTAACTGAGGCCAAATTTGAACTGAAATTTGAAATTTGAAGATGAGTCTTTATCAAAGTCTATAGCCCAGAGTTCTATCTACTGCCCCACCAAACTGCCCTTAGACATACTTCTTGGTTTTTGTTTTTGTTTTTGTGAAAGATTTTTGAATGTTAGAAGAGATTCAAATTTGTGGAGCTTCTTATTGGAGGAGGGAAAGAAGGGAAGAAAGGAGAAATGGAAAAAAGGGAATAAGCAAGGAATGAAAAGAGAGAGAAAGGAAGGGAAGAACATTTTGCTAAGTACTTATTATGTGTCATGCCCTCTGAATACATCTGTAAGTCCCTATTTTCAAAGAGCTTACATAAAAGAAGATAAACATGGGAAGAGAGAGTCAAGAGTATTGGGTGGCAGGGGATGAAATATGGAATCCAACCTGGGAAGGAATGAAGTATAGGTAAAAAGGATAGAAGGTACATGCTTTCAATGTGTGAATTCCAGAGTTAGAGTGAAATGTCAGTATGAAGAGCAAGGAAATAAGGAAAGGTATCCAGAGGGTTAAGAGGGAATGATTAATCTGTTTTAATTTTATATGGATTTTGAAGTGAGCAAGTATCAAATCTCCCCTCCCATAGTAGCTTCTTGAGGTCTGGGTGTTTATACCCTAGAATCTAGACCACTTCTGGCATTTACTCTGAGCTTAATACAAATTTGATGAATTAATATGATTGGAATGATATTATCCTAATATATGGAAAGCCAACAGGGTGCAGACCTCTCTGGAGTGGGTGGCTAGCATATCTCTCTTGTAGTGAATGTTTTCTTAGAAGACGACTTGCATCCAAAAGGAGCTGGTCAGGGTAACTAAAATATGTCTCCCTCCACTCATCTTTCATGTCCTAAGATTTTTGTAATTATGAAGTTGGATTTCCACTCACTGGACACCTCCTATTCCCCTCAACCATTGAGTCCCCTCAACCATTGAGTTGGCCACCTACCTCAGACATTAAATCTTTATAAGGCTCATAGATCAGACTGGTGGATGGGAATCAAGAATGGAAATTCCCAGAACACCTGTTTCCACCAGCGAGAGGCTCTTGAGGTCTGGTAGCTTGAGGGTCTGGAATATCTCACCTTGATTGAGTATAAAAGTTTCCCAAGCAAATTTATTTTTATAGTTAATCACCTTGGCCTCAAAATAAACCAGAGGGCTTCACAAAGCAAAGTTATTGATAGAAATGACTCCCCAGTTTCTTTACTTCTAAATCAGGGGCTCCAAACTATGGCTGGAGGGCCAAGCCCATTGCTTGGAATGTTTTTTATCTTTTAAAATATAACTTTATTTTAAAATGCAAAAATATATATATATAGCTTGCAGGCCATACAATTTGTCAGATTCGGTCCTCCTGTACAACTGTAGACTCTTCTAAAAAACTGTGATTGTAGAAGGACATTTTTGGGGGGAGTAGAGGTATAAGGAGAAGTGGAAAAGATGAATAGAGTAGTGAGAGTAATAGTAGAAGTCATAAAAAATAATTAGTGCTTGGCACAATGTTGTGATTTTATAAATATTATCTCATTTGGTTCTCACAACCTTATGAGGACTTTATTATTATTATCCTATCATTCTACATGTGAGGAAACTAAGGTAGAAAGAAATTAAGTGACTTGCCCAAGATCACACAGTTAGTAAGTGTCTGAAGTTGGATTTAAACTCAGGTTTTTCCTGATTCCAAGCTTAGAGTGCTGTTTGTCACCACTTATCTTTAGCAACCCCACATTATCTTATTTCAGCCTTGCAATGCCTATATTCTGGGCACTATATTAGTTACATATTCATTCCTATTTTTCTGATGAATTTATTATATTTATCCACATTTTACTAATGAAGAAACTAAACCTAAGAAAAATTAATTGATTTCCCCATGATCATTTGGCTAGTAAATGTCAGTTATAAGCAGAGCCATAACTAGTGCTAGTTAAGTGGTACTTGCTCTTAGGGCAGCATAATTTAGATGGGGCTGGCCTTTGTCCTCTGTTAGCAGAAGAAACAACTGACTTTGGCACCCAGATAGCTAAGAAGAGTCAATGATTAAAACTAGAAGTGGTCTGGCATTTCCTCTGCTGAGATCCAGCGAGCTCTAGCTAAACTTATCTTGCTCCTGACCCCTATAGCAGCAAGTGAAGAAGGTTTAGTTCCTTCTTTCTCTCTTTCTTTCTCCCTCTGCTCCCCTTCTGTCTTTCTCTGTCTCTCTCTGTCTCTTTGTCTCTGTCTTTGAATCTCTGTTTCTGTATCATTGTCTCTGTATCTCTCTTTGTCATTCTCTTTCTCTGTCTTTTACCTCTATCTCTTTGGTTCTCTGTCTCTCTCTTGCTTGAGGTCTTTTATATCTGACAAATGTAATCTCATTGAAGGCAGCAATTATTCATTTTTGACTCTAGTGCTTAGCACAGTGTGTTTTGTACTTAGCAAGTTGTTAATTAATATCTATTTATTGATTAGATAGTTGATAGTTTCATAGATTTACAGCTGGGAGGGATCTCAGAAGTCATCTAGTTCTTCAGATTTTTCCTTAAACACACTGCTTTAAGTGCTAATCCGAATTATTATGCTCACCCCCAGAATCAAAATATTCAAATGTAAATCCAGTTAGAGGATACGTTCAAATTCTGATTCCAAATCTACTGGTTATGTTGCTATCCTATACTACTTTTAATTAAAGTGCCAGTTAGTAATGCTACTTACTGATTTTTAACCCAGAGAGACAGAGAAACAGATAAAATCAGAGAGGAGGAAGACAAGGACAGAAAGACAGAGAAAGAGAGAGAAAGAAGGAAGGAAGGAAGAAAGGAAGGAAGGAAGGAAGGAAGGAAGGAAGGAAGGAAGGAAGGAAGGAAGGAAGGAAGGAAGAAGGGAAGGAAAGAGGAAGAAGGGAAGGAAAGATGAAGAAGAGAGGAGTGGAAGGGAAATGAGAGGAGAGGAGAAAAGGTTGACTTTGAATAGAAACTCGAATATACTCACCTCTTTAAATTGTCTGGATTGAAAGTGACCTGATATCTGTGCATAACTTCAAAGTATCCTGAAGGACTTCTCAGAAAGAGGTTAAATAGAGCTGGATGAGGTGGGGGGCTGGTGTTGGTTGGCACTGTGGGTGGTGGGCAGGGTGAGATATTTATTTTGTTTTTCTAACCATAAAAGGAGCTCAAACATCCAGGGATGGAACTTGAAAACGGCTGCTTGACAGTTTAACATAAACAATCTCCATGATGAAAGCACAATATGGAGATAATTATCTGCTCAAATAGATCTGCTGGATGCTAATGAGTGCTTGTCCGATCCATTAAACAGTCAGTTTTCCTGTGCAGTTCTCTTTAGTAAGCAGAAATGACACATCTGAAACTTGAGTCAGTGTACACTTTCTTCCGACCCCTTTTCCTGTTCTAGCATCTTTCAGCCTAGATCAGAAATAGGAGCTCAGTGTGGCTGCCACTCCAAATAACATTGGACACCAAGTCATGAGATCTCTCAGCTGGAAAAGACCCCAGACAGTACCTAATCTCATTTAGATGTGAACAGGAATCTTCTCTGGGATACCCACTAGAAGTGGTCACCTCACTGGCAACTCGCTCCCTAACAATCTAATCCCATTAAGTTTTGGACAGTTCTTATTAACAGAAAATTTATTTTTATTTTTGGGTATTTTTTAAATTTACCACAATCTTAAATTTGCCTTTTGGAAAATTCTTCCCATTACTTCTATTCACTGAATATCAACCGCCGGTATACCTGTTAAGTGACTCCCTGAAGTCTCCTTTCCAAGATCCAACTCTGAGTATTGACCACACCAAAAACTTAGACTTTGCTCCTTACTTCCTGGCTTTGCTAGGTGAACCCTTAGCCTTACCTTGCTGGAAGAAGGCCTCTATGACATTGCTGTTGCTAGCAGTCTCCTATAATGTCCTTAGAATGTGTACTTTTCCCTCTCATTTATTACTTACTTTATATATATTTTTTACCTTTATACATTGTCCCCCATTGCAACATATACTCCTTGAGGGAAGGGATGGTCTTATTTGCTTATATTTATGTCACCAGGATTTGATATGGTGTCTGACATACAGTAAAGAGTTAATAAATGCTATATTTATGTGTCTATTTATTAATGTATTATCTGTCTCTAATTTCTACCATCATCTATGTTTGTCTATAATTTCTGTCTTTCATCTATCTATTTTTGTTTTTGTTGTTTGGTCATTTTAGTTACTTGATTATTCATGACCCCCTTTGGGGCTTTCCTGGCAAAAGAAAGATTTTTGTCAAATAGACTTGACTGGAATGATTTGTCATTTTCTTCTCCAGCTCATTTTACAGATGAGGAAACTGAAGTAGATAGGGTTAAGTGACTGTCCTAGGTCACAGAAATAGGAAGTATCTGAGGCCAGATTTGAATTTAGGAATTTAGGAAGAAGAGGCTTTTTGATTTTTGATTTTGATTTTTTTGATTTTTTAGATTCTATCTACTGTGATGCTCTCTTCTATCTATCCATCATCTAATTTGTATGTATGTATATCTATATATCTATCATCTCCCTATATGGCAAGATGTGTATGATTGACATTTATGTTGTTCATTGATTTAGCAAAGTCCTACTTTTTGTCTCCCTATTAGAGTTTTCTTAACAAAAATGCTGGAGTGTTTGGCCATTTTCTTCACTTTTACAGATGAGGAAACTGAGGCAAACAGGAATAAATGTTTTGAGCAGTAAATGTCTGAGCCTGACTTCAGGCTCAGAACTCTATCAGAGAATTATAGAATCACAGAATATTAGCTCTGAAAGAGATTTAAGAATTCATCTAGCCTAACACAAAGATCCCTGATACAACACACCTGACAAGTGATCATCAAGCTTCTGTTTAAAGACCTGCTGAAGAGGATAGTCTATGTCTCTTAAAGCAGGTCATTTTACTTTTAAATCGCTCAAACTTTTGGGAAGATCTTTCTGATATCAAATCTGACTTTACCTATTAGAAATTTCCATGTTTCTACTAAATGTTTGCTCTGCTCTGGCTTGTAGGAGTTTATAATCCTGATTGTGAGAAGAGAAAAGTTTTCATAGGATAATGATGACTGTCTTTAAGTATTCACCGTACTATCTTGTGACAGAGAGATTATATTAAAGTCAGCTGAATTGTGGAGTACATCAAATGCTGGGACTGGAATCAGGAAGATCTGAATTCAAATTCGTCCTCAAATAGTTGTGTAACTCTGGGCAAGTCAACTGCTCTTTACCTCAGTTTACTCATCTAATAATAGGTATATACTATATATAATATATATTTGTAAAGTACTTAATATAGTCTGGGGCGCACAGTAGATACTTAATAATTTCTGTTTCCTTCCTTCCTTCTTCCCTCTCTCCTTCCCTCCCTTCTCTCCTTTCTCCCTAGATTTGTTCCATGTGTCCCCAAAGAACTTTTTCTATCGGACTTTTCTTTGAAATCTACTGTATCGTTTTTCTCCTCCAAAAGAATGTGACCTTATTAAAAGCCAGGACTATTTTACTTTTTTATTCATATATCTTTCCAAGCTTAGAGCTTGAGGGAAAAAAATTCTTTTAAATGCTTTTTCATCTATCCATTCATCCATCCATCCACCCATTCATCCATCCACCCATCCCACCAAATGTTTAACTAATAACAATGGGTGACAGATGCAGAGTGTCAGATTTAGGCAAGATGTAAAGTAATGAAAGAAAATTCAAATGGGCTGCTACAATCAATCAGATGTTATTTATTAGATACCCACTGCATGCCAAGCATTAGAGTAAATGCCATGGAAACAAAATCAAAAAATAGTTCCTGACTTCAAGAAACGTAGATTCTAATGGAATATAGGCCTGAGACAGAGTGGGTTTCCCTCATTTGAGATCTTTAAGCTCTATATTTGGAGTATGTCATAAAGGAGATATTTTTTCTTGCTTGAAGATAGATTAGATGTCTCTGCCACATTTTAAATTTTATACTTGTGTGTTTTTGATGGAAAGGGAAGAGATCCAGGAGAACACATAGTATACCAGCTCTATTCATTAAGTATTTACTATATATGAAGCAGTGTTAAGCAGCTTATGAATATTATCTCATTTGTCCTCACAATAATCTTGATTAAAAGTGAAAGATGTATATGATTTGAAGAGAAACCAGAATATGTCACAATAATCTTGGGAGGGAAGGGTTATGGTTATCTCCATTTTACAGTTGAGGAGACTAAGATAAAAAGAGGTTAAGTGATTTCACTGGGGTCATACAACTCGTGTTTCATTCCACACTTGAACCATAGTTTGTATCCTTAGCACTAGCTTACATGCCTTTTACTCTACCATAAAAATATAGATATAGATTACATATACTCATGCACACACATGTGCATATGCATATACACTGCAATATAATAATGCATGCATGCATGTATATGTACACATGTATGTAAATAGGGCATATACACATGTGCATATGCAAATTTTTATCTAGCACTAGATGGAAATAGATGATATATAGATACATTTACAATACATATATATGTACAAATGTATATATATATATGTTCATACAGATATATGTGTAATATATATGAGTGTATATGCATGTTTGTTTATATATCTATAAAGGTAGATAAAGATAGATATATAGATTTTATATATTTATGCACATGTATATAAAATGTAAACATACATATGTGTTACATGCATATTTATCTTCTAAAATATAGATTTTATATCTATATGTAATATAGATATAAAATCTCTATATATTATATATATAATATATATAAATCTATATATAAAATATATAGATTTAAACATACACATGTATGTGTGTACATATTCACACACACAGTGTGTATATGCATATTCATTTATTTATTTGCTTAGACCTTAGTCCATGATTTTCATTGGTAAGGTGAACTCCCAAAGAAAGAATTTCCTCTGCCAATATATATTGACACCTTCTAATCTTAGAGATTTAAAAATCTCTTGAAGTATTAAAAGAGAAAGGGACTTATTTGCCCAGTGCAACATAGCCCAAAGGTAGGATTTGAACTTCCTAACTGAGGATATCCACTATGTAACAGTATAGGAAATGGAAAAAGGAAGGAAATAAATACTTATTGTGTAGCTCTTCCAGATTCCAGATCCTACTGTTCTATTTACTGCATCCTCCAGGACTGGGCATGTTAGTTAATTGGTATAAGGACCTTCCTGATAAATAGATTCTTGCTTCCAGTGTAGGTTGACACCTTTTTTGATACTTAGCTGCTTAAAAAATTGAGAGGCTAGTGATTTGTTTAGTGTTACCTAGCAAGTATGTATCAGAGACAGAATTTCTACACAGTTCTTCTCAGACTGTGGTTGGTTTGTGAGCTTCTCTCTTACACATAACAGGCTCTTAATTTTTTTTTCAAGAATAACTGAATGAATGATTGAGTGAATAACAACTGAGTAGGAATCAATGAGTAAATAAATTAATGCTTAAATGAATAAATGAATATTTGACTGAGTGAATAAAAGAGTGAATGAATGAGTTAATAAATGAATGAATGAGTGGGTGAGATTGAAAGGAAGTAAGTAGCGAGTGAATAGACAAGTAGGTGATGAGGTGAAGTTCAATAGGAAAGCTCTGTTTGAGTTCATCTTCATCAAAGAAGGCTTTCTCACTCAGTGAATGTCAGTCAGTCCATAATAAACACTACTGAAATGTCAGATATTGATTAGGAAGAAGCTAGAATAATAACTTAATGAGATTTTGTGACCACTTGAGATGCCTACCTTCAGGGTGAGCACGGCTAGGCAGTCAACCTAGAAAAGGAATTGTTGATTTGCTTTGTGTTACTAAATGAAAAAATCAATGGAAAAGGCATCGGCACAATTAATAAGGCCTTCATGAGGAAAACAAGATGTGAAAAATACCGTTCTGTGAGTGGAGTCCATTTGGAAACAGCTGAAATGATGCATAGCTGACAAGGATGCTAGAGATGCCCCAGATGAACTCCAGTAAAATCCTGTTTGGGAATAAATATGGGTGACCGATTCACTTCCTTTCCACTCACATTAAGTCAATTCAATACCAAAGTTTTGAAGGAACTGGAGGTGTTTAATTTGGAGAGAAGACTGAAAGGAGTTCAGAGTAAGCATGGTCAATGTTCAGAGTAATTAAAGGAATGAGATTTGTTTTATTCATTCATTGAAGACAGATTTAGAAACGAGTTAAAGTGACTATGAGACAAATTTAGAATTGATAGAAGGAAAAATTTCTAACCATCATAGCTGCCAATCATTAGAATGAGAGAATCTACACAGTAATAAGCTGTATCTTACTGAGAAGGAATATCATTCTAGCAATGAAAGAAAATTATAAGGAAATAGAATACATGAAAACACCTGTCTGATAGTGCAATGGGTTGTCTTGAAGAGTAGTAAGTTTTCTATCCTTAAAAGTATCTAAACAAGAGAGGAGGGAAGCTAGATGTCACAGTGAACAGAGCAGCAGCCTTATAATCAGGAGGACCTGAATTCAAATCTGAACTCAGACATTTGCTACTTATTAGCTGTGTGATCCTGAGCAAGTCACTTAACCTAAATTGTCTTTCAAAAAATATTTTGGGGGTGGGGCAGAGAGGGTGGGGCTGGTTCTTTCCAGCTTTGAGATTTTAAAATAATGCTTTGTTTACCATTAATGCTTAATAAATATATCTTGAAAGGAATTCCCTCCTACCTAAAATGTGTTCTTACCTCTGCCCAGCAGAATTTCTGTCTTCTGCAAAGCACACTCAAGTGTTACTTCTTACCCCGTTCTCCAAGTTGTCACTGTTCTCTCCTCTTAAAATGACTTCCATTACTTTATATGTTTGTTTGATTTATTTGCTTTGGCATGTAGAACGTAAGCTCATTAAGGGCAGGGATGGCTCCATTTCTATCCATGTATCCATAGTGCTCTGCATACTATCTTGTCTATAATAGGTTGCTAAATGAATTTTTGTTCATAAGATCATAGGCTGAGAAATGGAGGAGGCTTAAGATTTCATTTAGTCAAAATGTCTTATTATATAGATGAGCAAGTGAGACCTAAGGTCATATGGTTAGTATCATCTAGAAATACTGAATGGAATCTTGCAATTTATATGTGCCTAGTGAGAATCCCTCAGGGAGAACACAGGCTATCATCCTCAAGAGATGTGGGGACCTGGAAAATAGTTTTAGACTGAGGCTGGTGTTGGTTTTCTTTTTTCCAATTTCTTAAATTTCTTTCTTATTCTAGCTTTACAATTAAAAAATGTTAAGGAAACATTGGATATTTTTGTTTTGTGTCCTTCCATCTCCCCTGTTTTCTTTCTCAGACTTAAAATCAGATTTTTTTCATTCATTTATAAAATATTTTCCTTTTTAAAAAATCAAAGTGAGAATGATGGTTCAAACTCACTTGTTCAGGTATTTAAACAAATGCACTCATGTATTTTTCTCTCTCTGTGTCTCCGTGTCTCTCTCTGTGTCTCTGTTTCTCTTTCTCTGTCTGTCTGTCTCTGTCTCTGTCTCTCTGTCTCTCTGTCTCTTTCTCTCTGTCTCTCTGTCTCTCTGTCTCTCTCTCTCTCTCTCTCTCTCTCTCTCTCTCTCTCTCTCTCTCTCTTTCAGACACACACACACACACACACACACACACACACACACACACACACACACACACACACACACACATGCTTCTCTTATTCTAGAACACCAGGCACATCCCTTGCCCTAACCCCAGTCTTTGGGGACATTACTTATTCAGGAAGCACACCACTATTAAATGTGTCACTGTCCATCAGCAATCGCTTGTATCCTTCCTTTCCACTCAGCTTCTGAAATGCCTAATATGATTAAGAGTTTGCTTGAAGAGATATTTCCAAGCTTCCAAGTCTGGATGAATCTTTCTGAATGTTAATTACCTCACTTTTGACATGTGCCCTTGAACTGAAGTGTTTTAATTTTTTTTAATCCCCATCATTTATTGATAGATAGTAATTAGCATGAAGAAGTAGATGGCTGCTTTGCTTTGGACTATCAGTGAGGAGTACAGAGAAAGCCTCCCTCTCCTATGCTCTCTTCAAATCTGGACCAGCCCATCCATGATGGCCCAGGACAATTTCTTCTCCTCTTCCCAACAAGTCATCTTCTCTCTGGCCATTTCTCCACTGCAAATAGTTCTTCCTGGGATTGGTGAGTTTATTTCTTAAATTCCATTTAATAATGTACTAGTAGCAGCCACCATGTTCCCTTCAAACCTGTACCAGCTCTTGTCACTCCAGATCACAGTCATGTTGCTTAGGCATACATACCCTTCCTAATTCTCCCTTCTTTAGAATTCTTCCCTCAATGATATCAGATCAGGTACTATCTTTCTTTTGGCTTTTATTTATTCTTGGTGGTTGGCTCAGAATATGGTGCCTTAATAGGAGCTTACTAAATTCTCTGTGTCTCTCTCTGTGTGTCTTTCTATCTCTTTCTCTGTGTTCCTCTGTCTCTCACTTTCTCTCTCTCTCTGTGTGTTTCTCCTTGTTTCTCTATCTCTACCTCTCTGTCTTTCTCCCTCTTTTGCTGTCATCCATCCATCCATCCATCCATTCATCCATCCATTCATCTATCTGTCCATCCATCCATTTGTCTGTCTATCTCTAGATCTACCGCTCTACCTACCTTCCTACTATATCTGTCTATCTATCATCTATCTATCTATCTATCTATCTATCTATCTATCTATCTATCTATCTATCTATGTATCATCTCATTCTGCCCTTTCTCTAGTCTGTCTCTATCTTCTTGTCCACTGTTTGCTAAAGACATACAATTTTGTCATTTGTAAAATGAAGCATCTATACTCAATGGTATCTAAGATACCTCATATAATCTTATCCTATGCCAGAAACTCCCTGACAGAAGAAGGGGAAAGTCCATCCTGGGCTCTCTGAGGATAGGAGTCTGTTACTTCTACCACCCCCTTACCACGAGGCTATTAATACTATAGTCAGAATATTGGACTTTTGTCATGGTCCTCCAAATTTTGCTAAAATATTTAGAACTTTTGGGAATGATGCATCAACAGCACTGTGTGGTGCTCTATTTTAGCTTTGTGTCCTTGCTCTACCTGTAAATTTAGGGTTGTCCATACTCCAAAGCTTCCCATTCAATTTAGTCAATAAATAAGCATTTATAAGGCTTACTAAAGGCTTTGGCAGTATGGAGTGCACTGGATGGAGTGCTAGGGCTGGAGTCAGGAAGACTTATCTTCTGGAGGTCACATCTAGCCTCAAGATTTTACTAATTATGTGACCCTGGCCAAGTTACTTCAGGAAACTTCAGTGTCCTGAAAGCAAGGAAATGCTGAAATGAGCTGAAAAAAGCTGAAAAAGGAATGGCAACTTATTCAATTATCTTTGCCAAGAAAAGCCAAGATGAAGTCATGGAGAGTCATACATGATTGAAAGATGACTCAAGAAAAACAATCCCTCCCCCCAAAAAAATTGGGTTCAAATCCCAACTCTGCTGCTTACTGCTTGCTTGATCTTGAGCCACAATGGCCATTTCTGAGCAATGAGTTTTCTTAGCTATACAATAAAAAGGGTTTGACCAGATGAACTCTAAGGTAGTTATACCTCCAAATCATTTGATATTGAAACTTTAGTCTAGAGAGGGCAACTGATATTCCAAAGCTAATGCAGGGAACTAATGTCTGAGGTGCACCTAAGTCTTCATTCTTCCTCTTCCTCTAGGGTACTTCACACTCTTCTTCTAATAAATTTTGGGGGGAGCATATTGCCTTCTGCTATCTTCATTTTTCTTAATGAATCAGCATTAGAGGGGGGCATGATTTTATAGTGCAGAGAAAACCAGGAACTGTTCCAGGAGGGAATTTCTTAGGGAATCGTCTCCATGATTTTGGCAAACTACCCCTTTTCCTGAATACTTTCCCAAAGAGCTTTATATTGAGGAGTGCTTTCTGATTACAGCTTTGAGTCTCAGTGAAGAGCTGAGTATTCTATTCAATTGAACAAATACATTTTTATTTTTTAAATGAGTGGGGCAGTAGATAGAATGTTAGACCTATATTGAGACTATCTGTTCAAATCTAGACCCTTACTAGATGTGTCTCCCAAAGCAAGTAATTTAGCCTCTTTCTGTCTCATTTTCTTCACCTGTAAAATGGGCATAATAATGTCACTTATATTAGGGTTGTTTTTGTGAGGTTACAAGACACCATTTGTAAAGAGTTTTGCAAACTTTGAAAACAATGTATAAATGTTAGCAATTACTATTATTATGAATAATTCTTATTAGCAAACATTGCATTAGGTATTAAAATTATAATTGCAAATTATAAAATAATTCTTCCCCCAAGGGATTTATATTCTACTGGAGGGTGGAAGGGTGCAACATCTAAATAAATTTTATCCAAAATTTTTTTATATTCATAGAAAAGATTTAAAAGTTGTAATGCTTTATGCTTATGATCTCATTTGAGCTACATAGCAGTCCTGTGAAGGAAATACTGCAGATATTTTTGTCCCTATTGAACAGATGACAAAACTGAGCTTAGGAGAGACAAAGTGATTTGTCCATGGCTACCCAACTACTGAATATCAGAGGTGGGATTCAGATTCAGTCCTTTCCAGTTACTACTCCAACATTGTACTCACACTATGAAGTGGTACTCTTCTATACTTCAAGGGACACCAAAATAAACCCAACATGGTAAAAGATTGGTATTGAGGGAAGATCCCATGAAGAAAGTAGAACCTGAACAGTGCTTGAATGGAGATATCAGACATCTTGCATTACATAAGTTTTTTTTGGTTATATCTTGGAAAGAAGGACATAGATTTTTATTTAAATCTCTCTCTCTCTCTCTCTCTCTCTCTCTCTCTCTCTCTCTCTCTCTCTCTATATATATATATATATATATATATATATATATATATATATATATGTGTGTGTATGTGTGTATATGTGTGTATGTATATAAATATATAAACACAGATAGATATAGAAAAATGTTATCTATATATATTATCTATATGTTATCTATTATTATTTTATTTTATATTTCTAATATTTATATTTTATATATTTTGTTTTACTTATTTTATTTATTATCATTTATATTATCCACAGCTAGCTAATATAAATATTATCTGTATTTTATCATTATAATTATGTAATTTATTGTTCTTCATTCTCAAAGAGGACCCGAATCACATCACTTTGGAGTCGAAGTACAGTGTGTCTAACAGTGGTTGATTAGACCAACAAGAGCTGGGAAAACTCTCTGACAGCTCAGGCACAAATAGTCCAGATGAAAACTTGAAGTGAAAATATCTGTCATTATACACATCTCACATTTATTTTAGCTACTGCAATTCTGCTTCACTCATAGAGTTCAGTGCCTACTTTAATGCAGGCACTCCATGCTGGATGGTTCCATACCAGTGTTTCCCATGTCTCATAATCTATTTCAGAGTTATACAGAGAGATCTTGATAATGCCATTCTATTGCTTCCCCTGACCTCTTTGTGAGGGCCTGCCTTATTTGAAGTCTCCATAAAATAGTCTTTTAGGCAAATATATGTTAGGCATTTGAATAACATGACCAGCCCCTCAGACTTGTGCTCTTTGCAGTAGACTTCCAATGCTTGGCAGTTCAGCTCAAGAAAGAACTTTCTTGTTTGGCACTTTATCTTGCCAAGTGATCTTCAGAATCTTCCTGAGACAATTCAAATGGAAGCAGTTCTGTTTCCTTGCATGGCATTGGTATACTGTCTCAGTTTCATAGGCACATAACAATGAGGTCAGCACAATGGCTCTGTAGACTTTCAGTTTGATAGATAGTCTATAATCTTCTCTCTCCCATACTTTGGAGCTGCCCAAACATGGAGTTAGCTCTGGAAATACATGTATAAACCTCATCCTCTATGTGTACATTGTTGGAAAGTATATTGCCAGGGTAAGTGAATTTATCCACAGCACTCAAAATTTCTCCAATAACCAATGGTTCCACATATGGATGATGTGATGTTGCCTGATGGAGCAGGCAATTTTCTTGCCAGATGATCTGCAAAATCTTTCTTCAGTTTGCTTCTCTCCCTTACTTTTCTTCAGAGCATCCCAAGAGCTGAGCTAGCTCTGGCAGTGCTTGTGTCAACCTCATTATCAATGTATACATCCATGGAAATTATCCTGCCAAGATAAGTTAACTTATTCACAGTAGTTAAACTTCTCCATTTGCTGCAACTGATTCTCCCACATATGGATGATAGGGTGCTGCCTGATGGAGCTCCTGGGTTTTTTTGGTGCTAATTATCATGCTAAAATTAGCAAAACTAGCAGAAGATTGATCCATTCTTTGTGCATCAGATTCAGAGGCTACATTGAGTGCACGGTCATCTGCAAACAAAACAATCATGCACCAGCACTCACTCCATTTGAGTCTTGACTTGCAGACTTTTCAAGTTAAATAATGAATCTTGAGTGCTGGGGGTGACCTTGATACCACGTTCATCTTCATTAAAAGCATCCAACAACAATGCAGAAAACATCTTGCTAAAAAGCATGAGAGTAGGCACACAGCCCTGCCTCCCTCCATCGATGACTGGGAAAGTGAGAGAGCATCATCTATGTTCCAGAACCTGGGAAAGCACTCTGTCATGATACTAATAAACAATACTGATAAACTTTTCTAGGCAACCCAATTTTTATTACATAAAATTATGGATAATATGTAACTTGTTGTATATAATTAAATAATTTTAATTTATATAATGTATTTGTGTATCAAATATGTACTTAGAGGTATATAAATAATGTATTATTTCTATAGGAATCTCTTCCTTTTACCCATGCATGCAATGCATGTGTGCATGTATTGCATATTACACATATGCACACATGCAAATATATATACACATGCTTATATACATATACACATATATGTCTATACACACAAACATATCTTAGCAATGCACATATATATGCACATATGTGTATATGCTTATACACATACGGAAATGTATATAAACAGACACATATATATATGTACATGTATATATGCTTATACATATACATATACACAAACATATATAAGCAAAGCACATGTGTAGATACATGTGTATATATGACTATACATATACACACAAACATATGTAGATATAAACATGCACATATGTATATACACATATATACATATATATTCATACACACATATATACATACACACATGTGGAAGAAATCATAACAAGCAGACCTGAAAGAAAAAGGTTGGTTTGATTCCCATTGCTATTTTTTTTTCTGGGTTCCTCCTACCTTTGTTAATCTCACTTCACTTTTGCATTTTGTAAAATGAAGTATTTTCTCTCTTTTTCTCCTTTATGAAGATATTTTAAATACCTACACAATTCACTGTTAGCTCACCGTCATCTATTTTAATGTACAACCTAATGTCAGTTGTCCAGGCCAGGGTTATCTCACTATGGATGTCACACCGATGGCTGGGTAGACGGCAACCATTGAGAAAATGCTGTGAAGGCAGCTAACTCCCTGCCAGACTCTTGAGGCTGGGTTGAATAGAAGCCACGGCTAAAGGCAAGAGTTCAGCAGAAGCACTACTGGGTTTCATCCAGCCTTCTGTTTCCTTCAAAAGGCTGACATCTTGTTTCTGCTGGGTGTGGAAGAGCACAAATGAAAGGTCATTAATTTACTTTCAAAAACTTGAATGAACTATCATGTATGTCATGCTCTGTCAAGAAAAAAATGGACATAGCTTGAAATATTCTCTCATCAAATCTCTCTAACTCATGTCCCACACCCAAATCCTTAGAACATTAATATTTGGCTCATTTTGCTTTACTCAAATGGCCCCACAGCCTTTCTATAAGCATTTAATAAGAGGATAGCTCCTGTTTCACCACAGGATTCAAGGGCTATTCTATCAGGATTTTGCCTATAATAGATATTTTTCTAGGAGCTTGACTGGTTCAATTAATATCTAGCCTTAACTTCCTTCCTTCCTTCCTTCCTTCCTTCCTTCCTTCCTTCCTTCCTTCCTTCCTTCCTTCCTTCCTTCCTTCCTTCCTTCCCTCCTTCCTTCCCTCCTTCCTTCCCTCCTTCCTTCCCTCCTTCCTTCCCTCCTTCCTTCCCTCCTTCCTTCCCTCCCTCCTTCCTTCCCTCCCTCCTTCCCTCCCTCCTTCCCTCCCTCCTTCCTTCCCTCCCTCCTTCCCTCCTTCCTTCCTTCCCTCCTTCCTTCCCTCCTTCCTTCCCTCCTTCCTTCCCTCCCTTCCTCCCTTCCTCCCTTCCTCCCTTCCTCCCTTCCTCCCTTCTTCCCTTCCTCCCTTCCTCCCTTCCTCCCTTCCTCCCTTCCTCCCTTCCTCCCTTCCTCCCTTCCTCCCTTCCTCCCTTCCTTCCTTCCTTCCTTCCTTCCTTCCTTCCTTCTTTCCTTCCTTCCTTCCTTCCTTCCTTCCTTCCTTCCTTCCTTCCTTCCTTCCTTCCTTCCTTCCTTCCTTCCTTCCTTTTCATTTCTTCTTCCCTAATCTTAGCTGCTGGACTTCTACAAGCAGAGAGGAAGTTTAGGGGCAGAGAATATTTCCAATGTATCAAATAAAAGATTTGCGAAAGCTTCCAGTGTTACGAAGTTCTTGGAGTATTGTGTTGTAGAGGCAATCCAGAAGTTCAGCCTGGAGAGAGATGAAGACATGACTGGCCTTAGCGATTAAATCAAGAGGAGAATATAAGCATAGATTAGTATATACAATGCATGTAGGACAAAGAGTCTTTCTGTGATTTTGTTTCAGGGCACTCCAGGACACAGGGACCCCTCTATCAATGCAGATCAGCACTTCATCCACAACATATTGTTTTAGAGTTTCCTACAGCCCTGAGATGTAAAGTTACTTCCCTAGAATCATAAAATCAGTATGTGTCACAGGAAGAAACTGAACTCATTTCTTCCTGGTTCCAAGGACTTTATGCCATATTCCATCTCATAAAAATGAATAGGAATGAGTGTGTGTGTGTGTGTGTGTGTGTGTGTGTGTGTGTGTGTGTGTGTGTGTGTTTCATTTTGGGGAGAAAGAAATAGGGAAGGTCAGGTACCAGAAACTAATTAGGAATACGCTCAAGTGGAAAGTAGAGCTGAGTTTGGCAGGAAATGAATTATTATAAATTGTAGTCACATGGAGATAGCAAATCCCTGGCAAGGGAAAAATCTCCTGGCCAGTCCAAAGGTTGACATGGAATTGCAGCAGGACAACCAGAAAGCCCAGTTTAGCGGGCCCATAGGTTTCATGAAAGGTACTAAGGTATCAGGAGGCTTGTCAGAATCTATGCCTTCCAGCAAGGATCAGCTCAGATGCCCCCCGTGAGGTGAATCTTCCTTGATCTTCCCAGTTCTTAGTATCCTTTCATCCTCAAATTATAATTTGCTTGGTAAGGTATAATCATAGAATTTCTATGAAGATCATGACCATTTCATCTTTATCTTCCTATCCCCAGCACCTGGAATACGGTCTTAAATATGATTTTAGTAATCTAGGAAAAATACAGATGAGGAAGGCATGCTTATCAAAGCAGGCTGGCAGTACATATTAGAAAATGTTCTAGAACAGGGGTTCTCAAACTACGGCCCAAGAGCCAGATGCGGCCTGCTGAGGACATTTATAAGGCCCGAAGGGTTATGGCAAATGGGCTGAGGGGCGGAGACAGAGTGTGAGCTTTTGTTTTTACTATAGCCCGGCCCTCCACCAGTCTGAGGGACAGGGAACCGGCCTCTATTTAAAAAGTTTGAGGACCACTGCTCTAGAACAATGAGGCATTAAGTGACTTGCCCAGGGTCCCAAAGCCAGTATGTGTCAGAACACTAAACACAGTAGGTGCTAGACAGAAATGATTACTAATAGCCAATGATTTGGGGAGACCCAGAGTTCACCCTTTTACTAAAGTTCTCATTTCAAAGTTCATTCTCTGAAGTTTGAACTAATTTTCTTTCAAATCTTAGTCTGATACCACTCAGTTTGACAAGGAATTTAACCTAAAGGAATCCCTGCCTATTGTGTTCCACTTAAACAAGTTTGAGTGGAGATCAGATACTTTGTCTAGACTGCCCAAGGCTGGGGTGCTTTAAGTGTGGGGTGTAGAGAGACTCTCTCTGTTCAAGAGTGACATGATATCACTCCTTCAGTCCCTCCTTGGAGTAAACTTACTTCTCATTGTAATATTAATTCTCTCATTAACTGTTAACCAGGCAGCTGGGTGGCACAGTGGATAGAGCACCAACCCTGAAGTCATGAGGACCTGAGTTCAAATGTGACCCCAGACTCTTAACACTTCCTAGCTGTGTGAGCCTGGGCAAGTCACTTAACCCCAATTGCCTCAGTAGGAAAACAACAACACAACAAACAAACAAACCTGTTAACCAATCAGAGTTGATTGCTATCTTCTGGAACATCCACTTTGCCCAAGAGCATATAAGCCAAAAGCTCCCCACCATGAGCTTTCAAGAATGTGATTGACTTCTCTTTTAGTAAAATTCTAGCTTTATTAATAAAGTCACTAATTACTCAGAAATTATGTCTCTCAAACTTTGGAACATCACAATCTTAATTATTTCTTGCTGATCCAAGTTGTGAAGTACCCTGAATTTTGTATTGTAAATTGTATTGTAAATAATCTCATTTGACCTGTGATGTAGGTTCTACTATTCTCCCCATTATATAGATAAGGAAACTGAAAAGAGAAGTATAAAGCAACATATAGAACTTCAATACAGGCGTCTGCTAACAGTTCTTTATTGTTGTGGGTATCAATCTCTCATTTGTTGTTAGTCATACTATCCACATAAATAAGCTCTATCCAAGATTTCTATAAATAGTTAGGTTAAAATTAGGGGAAAAGAAAGGAAAAGAAGGAAGGAAGGAAGGAAGAAAGGAAGGAAGGAAGGAAGGAAGGAAGGAAGGAAGGAAGGAAGGAAGGAAGGAAGGAAGGAAGGAAGGAAGGAAGGAATTGAGGGAGAGAGGAAGGAAGCTGAGGGAGGAAGGAAGGAAGGAATTGAGGGAGAGAGGAAGGAAGCTGAGGGAGGAAGGAAAAGGAAGAAAGAGAAAAGGACAGAAAGAAAAAAAGGGGAGAAAAAGAGAGGGAGGAAAGAGAAAGAGAGAGAGACATAGACAGAGACAGAGACGGAGATAGAGACAGAGACAGAGAGACAGAGAGAGAATCTTTCCTTTAGGCTCTCTCTTTGGACCAGTGGAATCTTTCTGGTTGTTTGCTGGTGAGAAGGGACAAATGTTGAAAATATGCAAGAAACCAGCCAAATGTGCTATTGTGCTTTAATCAGTCTAGTGCCCACAACTGGAAAGATTAAAGTGTTACTGTCTTAGCAGATGGGAAAGTGTTTATTTCTCAGCCTAAGCCGGGGCAAGGGCTCCAGGCAGCCTTTTGTTTTTAGAAAGAGATTATCATTTTCAAAAGGAGCCTGGCAAATTTAATTACAGACTTTGTAGTCTCCTTTTCTTAAGGAGAAGATATTATTCTACATACAGGCTGCATTAGGAGGGGATGTTTCTTTTAGATGGAGAATTAAAGGCGGATTTTAAAATGCAAATTTGCTTTACATGAGCATCCACTAAATCAATTGTCAATTGTCTATTCCAGAAGAGGGGACTAGAAGCATAGAAACATAAGAATCTCAGAGCTGGCAGGGCCTTCAGAGACCATGGAGTCCAACCCTCTGAAATGTCAGTTAAGGCTCTGAGAAACTTCCAGCCACAGCAGCTTTGGGGCTTTCTCCTCCTTTCTTTTCTCTCCATGAGTGTCAGGGCCTTGGCTGCAGTATCTCAGTTCCACAATAACATGTATTAAGTACAGTCTCCAGTCTTCACAGGGCCTTGTGATAGTGGGATCCAGGAATGCAGACACAAAGGAAGTTACATTCTGCAGCGTGGGGAAGTGGGCAGGGAATGATATATGGACACAGACAGGCCGGGCCATTGATATAAGTGAGTAAATTTCTTCTGCCAATGTAGTTCAACCCTTCTCTGTAATTAAGAATTTTCGTTTCATCTATTAAAGCATTGAGACAGTAAGGGAGCTGTCCAGAATGGCTTAGATACCATGAGTTAAAGACAACTGAAACTGGGGCTTTCCTAAATCTGAAATTACTTTTTTTTTTTTTTTTTCCTCATGACTCCTCATTATCCAAAAAACCTTTACTTGTTTGGGTCTCAGTTCTCTTATCTATTAAGTGAAATAATAAAACCAGATATCCCTAAGATCTCTTCCCATTCTAGGTTTTACTATCCTCCGAATCTATGTATTGCACAAAACTGAGCTACAAACAAGCTTCAGAACAAACGACATAATTTTGGCAAATATTGAAATCAAATATAGATGATGGGAGATAGTTTGACAAAATAGATAGGTTTCTATACTGGGGATCAGGAAAACCTGGATTTAAATCCCATACCTGCTAGCCCAACAGAAAAAAGTGATTTAACCTTTCTGTGACTCAGTTTCTTCGCCTTTGCCTCAGTTGATTCATCTGCAAATGCTAGCTAGTGGTTAAGGAACTCAAGAATGGCCTAGATTTAAGTTTTGCATTTGAAACTTATTAGCTGTGTGGATGGTCACTTAAATTGTCTGAGCCTTAACTACTGAGCCTTAGTTACTCATTCATCAAACATTTGTATTTACTAAATCAGGATTGTTATCTCATGAAATAAATTCAATCAAGTCAACACTCAGTAATTAAGCACCTAATAAGTATCAGGAACTGTGTTGGGCATAGGGTTACATGTAGAAAGGATGAAGCAATTCCTCATATTCTAAAGAGAGAACAAAATACACAATGCTCGTGTGTGTGTGTGTGTGTGTGTGTGTGTGTGCAGAGATATTTCTCTTCCTTTATCTATATATCTATATATCAATGCATCCATGTATCTATCTAAGTTGGTTCTGTCCTTTCCCTTCCTTTTAAGTTATTTTCTTGGATTAAGAGCCTAAAATAGTCATTCTGTCTATTTCTATGTCTATGTGTCTTGTTTTATACACACGCATATAAACACACATATACTTAATCCATATATGCATATTTACACATACATATAAACACACATATAAATATATCTATCTTTCCTCTATCTATCGAACCATCTATCATTTGCTCCTTTCTATTCCTTTTTTTTTCACCCATATTCCTTTTCAAGTATTCTTCTTGGATTAAGAGTCAAGAATAGACGTTCTATACATCTATTTCTATATTTATATTTCTTGTTCTCATAGATCTGTAATACATACATACATATACAATATGTGCATATATACACAAATACATATACATACATGGACACATAGAGATATTTGGCTTTCTAGCTTTCTATCATCTATCTATCTATCTATCATCTATCATTTATCTATCTATCTATCATCTATCTATCTATCTATCTATCATCTATCTTCATATTTATATGAGGAATTGGGAAACTGAAGAAAATGGTGTCTGAGTTCATTTGAGGGAGAGGGATTCTATGAGGCAGTATAAGGAGGGTGTGCATTTGAGATATTGTGGTTGGCTAGTGCAAAGGGGATTGAGATGAAAATTAGAGGGCCAAGAATGAAGAATAAAGAAAAAATCAATTTGACTGAATGACTGGGGCTAGCTTGTATAGGATTTTAAAAATAAACAGAGGAACAGAGGAATTTGATCCTGGGGACAACAGGATAACAACACGGAAGTTGATTGAATAGCTAATAATAATGGTAATAGTTAATATTTATATATTGCTTACTCTGAAAGACACCATGCTAAGTGCCTTATAATTATCATTTCATTTGATCCTCACAACTACCAGAGAAAGAAAGTACTATTATTATTCCCATTTTACAGATAAGGAAGCAAAATGAGACAGAATTTAAATGGCTTACTGTGGTAGGTCTAAAATTTCTCTGAGCCTTCTCTCCTTCACCCCCAACCAAGGGGCTAACTAATTGTATCAAAGAAAGAATTAGTGAGTTCCATTATGATTAGATAAGTAGTTTAAAAGGTTTGGGTTTAGGGGCTAGCTGGGGCCAGCTGGCAGACAATTCATTGGATTTCAGATCCTCACCATGCAGTCTGGTGTGGCAGCCAGACTATTCAGTGGATCCCTGCAAAGATCCCTAAAAAGTTTCATGCTAATTGTAGAAATCAAACAAAAGAAGGAGGTACTACAAAGCATCATTTACATATGTCAATGTAAATTTGCATCATGCTTAGCAAGCACTTCTAATTTTGGGCTTGGGTTCCAGGGCTTAGGTGAGCACCTAGACACCCAAGATTATGTGGTGAGCATAGTGAAGATTCAGTTCTGCTTGCTGTGTCCTTGTTACATCTTGCTATAGCTTGCGTGGTTACATATCCTTGTTATGGCTTTCAACCCAACAGAGACCCTCCAAGGCTATGTGCTGGCCAGTTTGAGTAACTTCCTGGGCACATACAAAGTTATTTGTTAAGCACAGTGGCTTGTAATAGTTTTCATGCACCTTAGAATGGCTTTCACCCCAATATGATGTTTTTCACCCTACAGAGCTGTACATTTGGAGTCATCCATCTAGTTAAGCATCTGAAGTCAAATTTGAACTCAGATCTTCCTAATGCTTCATGAGGTAGTTCATCCTACTGCTAGAAACTTAAGTGGTTAAGAAACTTTTTGCCATATTGAGTCAAAATTGGTTGCCTAATAATTCAACTTATTAATAATAGTTTAATTGTAGGAGATCCAGGATTAAAATCCAAATGGGGCTGTTTCTTCCGTCTATGATTTTGGTTGGTTAAATTACTTCTATACTACCTCTGAAACTTATGACCTGTGTCATCTTGGACAAGATTTTTAGCCTTGGTGGGCCTCATTTTCCTTATCTGTAAAATTAGGGGACTTGGATTGGATGATTTCTGAGGTCCCTTCAGTTCAATTCACCAATGATTTAGTAAATGATTATCTATTTTGTGTCAAACACTGCTCTAGTATACAAATTGAAAAAGTCTTCAGTCTTAAGGAATTTACATTTACTTGCTTACATTATACCCTGAAAATGGGGAAGCCCCTTAAGGATAGAGACAGTTCTAACACAGTACGTGGTACTTATTGGACACATTAAAGGCTCATTGCGTTTTTTTCCAATACTAGGAATGATTCATGTGCATAAAGCATAAAACATACTCCCATTAATATAGCAACATTTCAAGGGAGATTGGTGAGAGAGGGGAATTCAGAAAGGGTTTTTCTGGAAGATAGGTTCCCAAACTGGGCTTTGAAGGAAGCTTAGAAATTCTTTGAGGTCATGTTAAGGATAGAGTGGCTATGAGAGATAACTTACAGAAAAGCAGTATAGAAAAGCACAGAAAAGCGAGAACTTTAGCCATGCTCATAAAGAACAGGAAGCAGTTTGGCTTGACTTGAATGGAGAGTTCATGATGCAGAATAATATGATATAAACCTTGATTCCTGTGAACCCAAGGCCTCAGACTCCCAAGATCTCTGTTCTTTCTACTTTAACAAACAAACACGATGCTCTATGAATTCTAACTATTCAATAAATATTTGTAGATGTTATTTCTTCCGATTGGATCTTGAGGATTTCCGTGCTATTCCAGTGGGATTGTAAGGGCCTTCTCCCCTTAATCTCTCAGCACCCCTTTCTCTTGATCTAGCTCTGCCTTCTAAGCCCCAGTTCTGTAAACACAATTTAATGCTCTATGCTGAAGGAAGAAAAAAAAATGCGGTTATGTAAAAGAGCAAACCAACATACTGAAGTCTATTCATTGTGTAGCTGCCGAAGTGATGCCTGGAGGGACAGCAGCATCTGCTGTGAAAATTAAAAATAAGAGCCTCTTTCCTTTTTGCTCAGAGAGAGACTGAACGTTTCAATCCCTGGTTCAATGCCTTTAAGGGGAATAGATCTGCTTGCAAAGTTGGTCTTTGCTCAGAAACAGTCTGATTTCATGTGTAGTCAGACTGGACTACAGACTGATCCTTGAACTTGACTTTCTGTTACTGCCTAAATACATTTGTATAAGGCAGCATCCATATTTCGAATGTACTGCCTGCTCCCTTCTGCCTCTGAGAATACTTATTTTATTTTGTGTCCTGGGGAGAAGGCTGACCAAGATTACAAATATTGTTCCCCATAATGGTATCTCCTGATGCTACTAAAAAATTCAATTATTTTATTTTCCAAATACGTAAAAATCAGTTTTTAACATTTTGTTTTTGTAAGATTGTGTTCCAGGACAATTTTCAGATGAAGAAATTAAAAACATTTCTAGTTGTATGAAAAAATGCTCTAAATCATGATTGATTAGAGCAATATAAATTAAAATACCTCTGAGGTACCACTATAGACCTCTCAGATTGGCTAAGATGACAGGAAAAGATCATGTTAAATGTTGGAGGGGATGTGAGAAAAGTGGGATACTTATACATTGTTGGTGGAACTGTGAGTGATCCAACCATTCTAGAGTGCAATTTGGAGCTATGTCTAAAAGGCATTCAAACTGTGCATACACTTTGATCCAGCAGTGTCTCTACTGAGCCTATATCCCAAAAAAGATTATAAAAGAGGGGAAAAACCTTACATGTGAAAAAAATATTTGTAGCAGCCCTTTTTGCAGTGTTAAGGAATTGGAAACTGAGTGGATGCCCATCAGTTGGGGAATGGCCGAATAAGTTACGATATATGAATGTTACCAAATATTATTGTTCTATTAGAAACCATATCAGCAGGATAATTACAGAGAGATCTGGAGAGACTTACATGACTGATACTAAGTGAAGTGAGTAGAATCAAGAGAACATTGTACACAGCAACAACAAGATTATAGGACGATAAACTCTAATGGACATGTCTCTTTTCAACAATGAGGTCATTCAAGCCACTTCCTTCCAATAGTCTTGTGATAGAGAAAGCCATCTATTTCCAGAAAGAAGACTGAATGTGAATCACAAGATAGTATTTTCATCTTTTTTGTTGTTGTTTGCTTGCTTTTCTTTCTTTCTTTTTTCCCTTTTTGATCTGATTTTTCTTGGGCAGCATAATAAATGTGGAAATATGTTTAGGAGAATTGCACATGGTTAGCCTCTACATCTAGAAAAAGGGTTGGGGGGAAGGGAGAGATAAAAATTTGGAACACAAGATTTTGCAAGCATGAATGTTGAAAACTATCTTTGCACATATTTTGAAAATAAAAAGCTATTATTAAAAAGGGAAATGAGAACTGTAGAAATAAAAGCCGAAAATTATGAAATGAAGGAAAAAAAACATTTTTGTTCCAGATTTTTCTCCTTCCTCTCTTACTTCCCCCATATGCAAGAAAGCAAGAAATCTGATATAGGTTAAATATTTGCAATTTTTAAAGCATATATATTTGTAATATGTGCAAGAAAAATCAAACCAAAAAGGGAAAAATAAGGAAGAAGAAAACGAAAAATGAGAACACTATTCTTTAATCCATATTCAGCTTCCATAGTTCTTTCTCTGGTTGTGGATGACATTTTCCATTCCAAGTTCATTGGAATTGTTTTGAATAACCACATTGTTGAAAAGAGTCAAATACATTACAGTCACTCATCTTGTTATTACAATGGTACAATGTTCTCTAAGTTCTGCTTCCTTCACTCAGCATCAGTTCATATAAGTCTTTTCAGGTTCTTCTGAAATCATCCTGCTCAACATTTCTTATAAAACAATAGTATTCAAATACCATAACTTATTCAGTCATTCCCCCCAACTGATGAACATCGATTCAATTTCTAGATCCTTGCCATTACAAAAAGGACTGCTAAAAACACTTTTTTTTTCCCATATGTGGCCCTTTTCCCTCTTTTATGATCTCTTTGGGATACAGACACATTACTGAGACTGCTGAATCTACAAGTATGCACCTTTTGGATATAGTTCCAAATTTGCTCTCCAGAGTGGTGGTGATGAGAGTTAGGAAAGGGGGAACCTCTTTTGGGTCAGCGCAAGGTTAGTCTAGTGATGGTGCAGAGTCCTCTGTAAAGGAATTTACAGGCCTGAAAACCAAGATTGATAAAAAAAAAAAAAGGTTTATTGTAGGAGTTTGGAAGTAAGGGTAAAGGTAGAAAGATGACAGGAACCCTTACATGGCTGGAAGGATACCATGTTTGGGGGGCTCCTGCAAAGAGTGGACTTCCAGGGTTCCCCTTTTTATAATCTTGAAGGTGGGTAGAGTCCCAGGCTCCTGGCTGTTTCAGCCAGTGTTAGCATTGAATAGAATTCAATGGGTTTTTAGATAAGGAAGAAGCTGTTTGTGGGAGTTGGGGAAACCTGAGCAGATAGTGGGGACTGGGAAAGCCCAAGTTCATTGTAATTCAAGAGTGCTTTTTGACCAGAATTTGTGAATCAGAGATCCTAGCTTCTTCAACCATGGCGGGTTGGCAATCAGAAAGGAATCTTAAAGGGACCTCAAGCCCCATCAGTGGGATCAGTTCACAGCTCCACCAACAATGCATTAGTGTCTCAGTTTTCCCACAACTCCTCCAACATTTATCATGATCTTTCTCTGTATTCTTAGCCAATCTGAGAGTTGTGAAGTGATACCTCCTAGTGGTTTTAATTTGTATTTCTCTACCTAAAAGTAATTTAGAGCATTTTTTTCATATGAATAGACATGGCTTTAATTTCTTCATTTAAAAATTGCTCATCTCCTTTGACCATTCATCAATTAGGGAATGACTTGAATTCTTAAAAATTTGAGTTAGTTCTCTATATATTTTAGAAATGAGGGCTTTATCATCATGCCATTTTTGTTCTGTTTCAATGCCAGAAAATGCTTAAGTGCAACTGTGTTATAGCCACTGTGCAACCAAAAGTTTAGAAAAGAGGGGACCTAAAGCTACCTAATATTCCTGTCCTTTTATGTATTTTTTAGGGAGAGGTTCATTGCATTGCAGTAGAAGTTCATATTAATGTACTAGGAGATAACTTTAAAAACCTTGACTTCAAGTACCTGTGATAGGAGATATGGGGTAGCCCACTATGTGTTCTTCTGTGTAGTCAGTTCCAAAAAAAATCTGACTATTGATTAATGCAGCATCTTTCCTGCTCATTACTATAGAACCCTTGCAGTCGTTTCCTTTCTTCTCTAAGACAACAATTCTTTTCATCTCTGAATTTTGCCCACAGACATTTGGTAACATTCCTCACTTCCCTTCCCAATATGTGGCAACATTCAAGCCTCAAGCCTTATGTGAATAAGTAGTTCAATAGGAATAAATAAAAGAATGATAAAATTGAAACAACAGGCATCTGTCTCTTAGCAATGGCAACCATTACTTTCCCTCTCTATCTCCTCTGTAGCCAGGAAATTCCTAATTTTTGATAATTCTTTTTAAAAAAAAGTGAGAGAAACTAGAAAGATTATGATGAACACAATCCTGCCAGTCTCGGCCAAATGCAGGGAGAAGTTCAGACATTCCTGGAAGTGTGGGCTGGTTGGGAGATAGACTTCTCACTTATTGGTACAGTGGATGCAAAAATCTTAATTTCACACTCATAGCACTAATGGCTTGTTCATGGGCTTGACTGGACAGGAATTCCTTTTTCCCTTAGTTATCATTGGTGTGATGTTCATACTTGTGAGATTCTACTGTTAGCTGAAGGGAAGAATGATTTCATGTCCAACACAGAGGCAGACCAAAGCATGGAGAGGGACCCTCCCAGCTTCCACTATACCCCAATAGGCAAAAAGCCTCTACCTTTTATCCTGGAACTGGTTACCAATGACATCTCTTGCTTAAATTCACTGGAAAATTGATTGCAGGACTCATATGCTTTAGGCCTCAAAACCCAGAACATGTCCTCCATGGGGAAAAACAAGCGGTTTCTCAAACAAAGGTTTACAATATACTTTTCTATATATAGATCATACTAATCCTCTTCTTGCACTCTGTAGTTAAATGAGTCTTTCAAAATCATAATATTCCAGATTAAATATATAAATTTTATATAAACCTCTATATTATATATATATACATATATATGGGATTAATAGAAAAGCTGGACTTTGAACCTATATTCTCTTCCTCCAATATTAATGCTCTTTCCATTCTCTGAATTTGACATTTTTTCTTGTCTCTTCATGCCCAAATACAAGCCATTCTTTAAAACTGGAATGTGGACTCCTCATCTCTGTCTCTCAGGAAACTTAGTTCAGTTGCTTTCTGCAAGAAACTTTCTCTCATTCTCCAGTTAAGTGCTGTCTCTTCCAAATTCTATTTAGTTCACTTCTCTGTGTGTATCTTGCATGCCTTTCATCCCCAGATGAATGCAAGGTCCTTGAGGACAGGGATTGGTTCATCTTTTTATTTTATTTTATTTTTGCTTAGCATAATGTTATTCCTATGGAAGTTATGTAATAAATGTTTTTTGAGTTGCTGGACTTAATTGAATTGGAAATTGGAGAGGATACTCTGTATTTAGCATAGTGGCTCTACCCAGCTGGATAACCACCATCATTTTAATCAATTTGTTGGTTTTTAGTGAGTTGTGTTTTCCTCCATGAGTTTGGCAAAGTATTTGGTTGGTTGCTCAGGGAAAAAAAAAATCTCATCACTGGATTTAAGGAACTTAAAAACTGGGCCATCTTGGGAAAAAGAAGACTGCCAACAGAAGGGGAAATGAGGATAAGGGAAATGTGATAGTAAAAAAAATAAAATAAAATAAAAATAAAAACCCCAGAGGCTAGGGATCTTTTAAATCCCCATAAAGTTTTGTTTGGACAGGCTCCCTCTGCCATGGATATTGGACATGATCTTTCTTCTTGTTTATTTCTGAAGACTTCCATACTCTATTCTTGTATCCACCCATTCACTCAAGTCCTTTTGAATGAGAAAACTTGACTAGAAGACAGATCCTTTCTACTGCATTTCAGAGAATCTGAAGTACCTTGTAGTCCCTTGACTATGACACACCAGAGGGTTGTTGTTATTGTTGTTGTTTGTCCAATTTTGAAGGAGACCAATGACATCAGGAAGGTGATGTCTTGACTTGCAAGATTGGATTGAAGAGAAGTAAGACTGTGCAGCATTTTTCTCTGTTTCAGAAACATCTGGATTCAGTGGCAAGCCTTAGATCAGAATCAATCTAAATGATGGCCCTTGATGCAGTGAGAGACCTTGACCTTTTTCAGTTAAGATCTTTCCTAGGTTTTAATCTGACATTCAGTGATTAAAACTAGATAAGTGAGACAAAAGATGGCTTTTTTTACATAAAAAAATCAAGCTTGGAAAGGAAGAACCTCAAGATTTCTGGCCAAAACAGACTGTTGTTTACACTCACTCTGAGCTATCAAATCAATGGCCAAGGGAGGCTTGGGCTGCAACCTATTGTTAGTCAATAAGTGACAGTCAGTGTGATTTGGGTTTAATATATTCCATACAAAACTAACCAAGTCACCACTATAAAAACAAACAAAAAGACTCCGAAAAACAAAAACACAAGCAAAACCACTTCTATCAATATAAGCAGTGTTCTATATCCTTATTCCTTTTTTCAATTCTACACCTTTACATCTAAAGCCAGAAGGGTACATTTTATTATCTCTTCTCTGAGAGACCAAGATCGCTTGTTATACAATGTGCAGTTATCATTTATTGTTCCTTCCCTCTGTATTGTAATCATTGTACATTGTTCTTTGTGGTCTTTTATTACCAGTAATTATAGCATAATAAATTTGTTTTTCAGTTATTTCAGTCGTATCAACTGTTGGAGAGCTCTTTCGACGTTTTATGGTTTGCCATTTCCTTCACCAGCTCATTTTACAGATAAGGACACTGAGAAAAATAGGGTTAAGTGACTTTTTCAGGTTCATTTACTAAATGTCAGAACAAATTTGACGTGTTCAAGGCCAAATCTGAACTCAGGACTTCCTGACTCCAGGTCCAATATTCTATCCATTGAGTTACCTGGCTATTTGAGTATAATGAATGCTCATTGATAGATGATTTATTGTTCTGTTTATGTTATTCTCTATTAATTCAGTTAAGTCTTCCCATTCTTCTCTGAATTCTTCATGTTTGTCATTTCCTACTCCATGATAATCCATTAAACTTATATACTATGATTACTTTAGCTATTCTCTAATCAATAGGCTTTCATTTTGTTTCTCATTCTTTGCAACTTCCCCCAAAATATCACTATGAATATTTTGGTATATTTGAGATCTGTCTTCCTGTCTTTGATTTCTTCGAGTAGATATTGAACAAATATTCCATAATCTTCCAAGGGTAGAGAATAGGAAAATAACCCAGTGGAACTGAAAAGGTAAGAAATGGTAAGAGAAAACAGGACAAAAGAGATCTTAGTCTTCAGTCTAGAGATTTAAACTTTTCTAAAGTTCCCTTGTTCCTGACTCTACCTTAAGACACCCTCTCAAACTTACCTCTTTTATAACCAGTGATTAGCATATGACTGGCACACTGTAAGTGTTTCATAAATACTAGACAGAGACTGACTTACTGAAAGACACAGAGGGAGACAGAGACAGAGGCAATGACAGAGAATCTCATCCTTAAAGAATAGAGAACAGGATCACAACCCTGATGTATCACACCTTGGAGACTGTTGGATGAAGATATTTCATTGTCCCCACATTTAAACCTAGGCAAAAATGGAGCAATAGAAGGAGGTGGTTAAGGGTAGGGGCAACACCAGATCTATGGCTCAATGATTTGGTGATTCTTTTATCTTTTTAACTTGGCAGGCTACCAGTAAGTGTCACTATGGTCCTGAGTATAGAAGAACTTCAGAAATGAAGATGACAGGCAACAGAGGGTATAGAGAAGGAGAAACTGAAGATCAAAAAGCCTGTGTGTCATTTCTATGTTACCTGTAATTGGATTCAGCTCACCCTGCGGCCTAAGTGCCAGCCTGCTTGCATCTTTTAACAGCAGAAGGCTTCAATGCTCATCTATACTAATCCCTCCACTTCAGAGGATTTTTAATTGGGGGGATTGAGGGCTGAGCCCTAATGATGGGGGTCTGCTTCTTATTCTTTTTCTTAATGAGCAGAATGGTATTCCTGGCATGGCTTCTTTTATAAGTCTGATCAAGAGGAGCTAATTTGCAAAGTATTTTTTTTTCTTTTTCCCTGCATCAATAAATTAGTTTTCCACACTTCCCTAGATACCAAAGTCACAACAAGTTTAAAGGAAAGGCAGCAAATCTAGAAACACAAATGAATACAACTGCTCTCCATGATGTGTACAAACACTTCAATCCAAAGACCACCACCGATACTTTCTACATCAGCAAAAAGAAGTATTCAAATGGAAACTGACTTTGGGAATGGGAAAGGTCAAGGTAGCATCTTGCAGTAGCTCATTGGACCAATGATCTTTTCAGATCAGGAAAGAGTCCTGATTCTCAACTCAAAAGATCTGGGTTCAAATCCTGGCTCTTCCATTTAATTATTAATGTGACTGTGGACAATACTTTTGATTCAGAGACTAACTGAATCACATTTAGGAAAATTTTTTTTTAAATTATTCCCTAGTTGGGGCAGCTAGGTGGTGCAGTGGATAGAGCACCAGCCCTGAATTCAGGAGGACCTGAGTGCAAATCTGGCCTTAGATACTCAACATGACCCTGGGCAAGTCACTTAACCCCAATTGTGTGCAATGTGTGTGTGTATACATACATACATATAAATATATATATATATATATATATATATATATATATATACACACATATGTGTATATATATACATATATGTGTATATATATACATATATACATATATATACATATATACATACACACACACACACACATATATATATATTCCCTAGTCCCTGGAAAAAGTTGTCTAACCAAATTTTTTAGAAGTCTGACATCTGATTTTGCAGAAAGATCACAGCTACATTTAGCATTTGGTTGAACTATTCAAAAGTCTTCATAACTGATTTGCCAAAGAGATATAGTCTAAATCTTCCCTCCATTAATCAATCAACAACAAATCAGAAAGCTTGATTAAGTACCTATTATGTATTAAATCCTGTCCTAGGCTGGGGATAAATGAAGTGAAACAATCCCTACTTTCAAGAAGCTTACATTTGAAAAGGAAGACAACATGTATATGTATGGGTATGGGTATATGCATATGTACAGTTCAATAAACATTTAGTATCTGCTATGTGTGAGGCATTGGTTTTAAAGGGTAGAGATATAAGTAAGAAAAAGAGACATCCGATGTCCTCAAGGAACTTACAATCTATTGGGGAAAATCAACAGCTGGCTAAAATGATTGGAGGGGAAAGTGATAAATGTTGAAGGGAATATGTAAAAGTTGAGACAGTAATTCATTGTTAGTGATATTATGAACAAGCAATCTGAAATTATACCCAAAGAGTTATTAAAGTGTGTAGACCCTTTGACCGAGCAATATTACCACTAGGTCTATTTCCAAAGATGATTAGGAAGAAAGAAAAAGAACCTATCTATTCTAAAATGATTATAGTAGCTGTCTTTGTGATGGCAAAGAACTGGAAACTGCAGAAATACCAGTCAACTAGATAATGGCTGGACAAAATGTGATATATGATTATGATATAATGTTGCTGTGTTATAAGAAATGATGAGCTCAATGATCTTGCAAAAAACATGGAAAGACCTCTACAAATTAATGAAGAGCAAAATGAGTAGAATCAAGAGAATATTGCAACAACACCAGCGATATTATATTAAGAAAAAACTTTGAGCAAATAAATCATGTTAGCTATTATAAAACTCAAATTGACTACAAAGGACATATGACGTAAGACACTATCAGCATCCAGAGAAAGAACTGATAAATAGAAGTAGGTTAGAATGATTTTACATATATACATATTTATGTATTTTAAAGGGATAATATGTTGTACATAATAGATTTGCAGTTTCAGCATTTTATTATACTATGATATGGAAATGATTGTTTTATTGCATACATTAAAAATAGAATAAATTTTTTCTAAAAAAAAGTAAAAGGAATTAGAAAGGTATTGCCATGCTTGCCTTGACTTAGAGGCATGATGTTCTATAAGCCTAAGCAAAAAAGAGGATGGACAATTCCTTATCAGTAGGTTGTAAATTCCCTAAAAAAAGGTTTTGAGAGGAGTTTAGGAGAAGTTTAGTATTCTTTCTCTCTCTCTTTCTCTCTCTCTCTCTCTCTCTCTCTCTCTCTCTCTCTCTCTCTCTCCATATATAACATACAAATATATGTGTGTGTATGTGTATATACCTATACAGACATATTTATGTACATATCTAAGGATTTATCTATATTTCTGCATCTGTGTATGCGTGTGTGTATAAATAAATATATTGACTGGAGAGCTCTGATACACTTACATATGTATATGCTGGTGACCAACAAATTAGAGGACAATATATATAAATATACATATGTTGATTTACCAGTAGGATGTGTGCTATGTTTGGTCTTATTTTGTTTTATGCCTGTTCCTCCTTCCATCCTTCCATTTAAATTCTACTTTCTTCATTGTCTCCTTTTGTACTTTAAATAAGAAAGCTCTTACTGATCCTTCTATTGATATGTTTTTCTTATTTTTTTAAATGTCTTCCCCTTTGTAGTTCTTTACCCTCTTCCATCCATTTTTGGGGAATAATTTATTTCACTCCCTATATCTTCAGCGGTTCAACTGTATGTTTGCCTTTCTTGCATTTCTCTTGTGTTAGGGAGGCAGTATTGCAAAACAAATGATCTGCTCATGACATTCTTTTAAAATTTTTTTTATATTTAAGATTCTTTTTTTGTTTATTCATCTTCTTTTTCATTGATGATTAAGTTCAGATTTGAGGAGTATGTCATCTTAGGTTGTATCTTGAGCGCCTTTGCTCTATAGAACACATTATTACAAGCTTTTCATCCATTTCTTCTGGGTACAAAATAGTCTTGTGCTATTTGAATTTCCTTTCCTTTTATTTAAAGGTCTTTCTCTTTGTAGTTTGCAGAATTTGTTATTTATCATTGGAAATGGTCAGTTGAATCAGTATGATTTTGGACTTCTCAGCATAGAATCTTCTTTCCTATTTACTTACTCCCCAATCCCAATCTGTGAATTCTTTGAAAAAAAATTATTTAATATTTTCTCTCAGTTACATTCAAAACAATTTTTTTTACATTTTGTTTTATTTTGATCAGGCAATTAGGGCTAAGTGACTTGCTCAGGGTGACACAGTTAGGACTTAAGTGTCTGAGGTCAAATTTGAACTCAGATCATCCTGACTTCAGGGCTGGTGCTCTCTCCACTGCACCAACTTGCCCCACAATTATTTTTAAAAAAATTTTTGTGTTCTAGGTTTTCTTCTTTATCCCCGCCCACAATTAAGAAACCACATGTAAAGTTATGCAAAACATTTCCATAAAAATCATGTTCTGAAAAAAAAAAATAGATCTTCCACCCAAATGAATGGAAAAGCCTTCAAGAAAAATTAAGTGAGAGTGAGGCAGAAAGAGCTAAAGAGAAAGAGAGAGAGAGAAAGAGAGAGAGAGACAGAGAGAGAGAGAGAGAGAGAGAGAGAGAGAGAGAGAGAGAGAGAGAGAGAGATGAGACAGAGAGAGAGAGAGACAGAGAGAGAGACAGAGAGAGAGAGAGACAGAGAGAGAGAGAGAGAGAGAGAGAGAGAGAGAGAGAGAGAGAGAGAGAGAGAGAGAGAGAGAGAGAGAGAGAGAGAGAGGGGAAATGAATATACTTCAACCTGTTCTCAGATCCAATCATTTGCTTCTCTTGATATAGTTAGGATTTTTAATCATAAGTCTTTCAGAGTAATTGTGGATGATTGTACTGCTGAGTAAATAGCAAAGTCATTTACAGTAGATTATCACAGAACATTGTTATTACTTTGTATATAGTATTATTTCACTTTGAGTTCATAGAGGACTTTCCAGATTTTTTTTTCTGAGAGCATCCTACTCATCATTTCCATAAAAATATACCACGGTTTATTGAGCCATCCCCCAATTTGTGGACATTCCTTTAATTTCCATCTTTTTGCCCTGAGAAGAGAGCTGCTATGAATATTTTTTTAGTACATATAGGCCATTTCAGACCTTTTACTTTCGTCTTCTTTAGTATCTCTGGGGTGAGAGATCTGAAAGCCACCAGTACTACCACTGATTCAGAGGTCAGCCTGGGGCTGGGGCTGCCCAGTATGGCCTGTGCCAAGATTGAACACACTGGACTCCCTCCCTGGTGACACAGACCATCATTGCTCAACTTCTAAGTTTCCTTCAGCTGAAAAATGTTCTACTTTCTGTTTTTTGGGTGTTCTGATGCTCAAAAATTTGTTCAGAGAAATTATTTAAAGGAATATGGAATGGTTTGGGGTAAGGTTGGGAAAGTTTCAGCCTTTACTCTGCCATTTTGGCTCCACCTCTCTATGAATTCTTTCAATTGGTACTTTATTTTGTATATTCAGAAGTTCTGGGATCTTTTTCTTGTACTATTTTTTAAATGTTGAGCTTTAGGTCTTTTGATTTATTATATTCTTCTGGGAGACCTCTAATCTTTAAGTTGTCTCTGCACACCTTGTCTTCAAAAGTAATATATTTTAGTTGTATTAGGATACTGCTTTTTAAAAACATTAATGCTTTTTGCTTCTCTTCTTCCAGAGTACCTTTTTCTTCTGTGTATTTGTGTTTTCAATGGGTTTTTCTCCCTGAGATTTGCCACCATGGATATCCTTCTTCCCCATTTTGCTGATTATTTCTTCCATGACAGCCATAAATTCTTCTTTTGCAATTCTTATTTTTGTCTTTGACCTTTTGTAGAAATTTCTTCTGCAGGTGGATGCTTTCTTGAAAATACATTAGGTCTTCTGCCTCATCAAGTGCAGCTGATTAATTTTCCTTTTTCCTTACTATATTTATTTAGAGATGTTTTCAGGGATGTACTAGTAAATATTTAACAAATGACTCTCCAGGAGAAAATAATTTCACATGACACATTTTAACATTCAATATGCATTATTAACAGTTTTTCTACAATTTTGTAACTTTAAACAATTCAGCAAATTAATATAATGAATTTCAATTTGTAGCTTTTGCCAGTTTCTAAGGTCTAAATGCTTACACTGAAAATTTCACAATCAGCTCTTTTCAGAGCTTAGATGATCTGGATATCTTATCACTGGCTATCTAAATTTATTTAAATGATCTATTATTAATATGCTTCCTATTGGTTTGTCAGTTTGTGCTCAAGGTTTTTAAATGAATTTTCTTCCTCCTCAGTTCTTAGACAAGTTCTGCCTTTTTTCTCTTATATTACTTTGCCATTCGTTTTCTGATTTCTTTCTCTTTTATGTTCACTAAAATTTGGAGAGAGCTATTTCAACTTCTTCCAATACTTGAGGAATTCTCTTTTCACTGGCTTCAGTTTCTTTTCCAGGTGACTTCTTGGAAGACAGAGTAATTAATTCACTTCTCATTCCTACAGGCCTTATGAACATACCTTACTTTAGTGCTTTTGATTTCTTAGTTTTCTGGGAAAGAACCATTACATTACATCAAGAATGCTCTTATTCCAAGCTTTCTTTCACTTCTGCTTCCTGAGAACAGATTGGGCGTATGGATGTGAATATAGTTGAACTATATTGCCTGATACCTTAGAATGGCAAAGGAAAGGAAAGAATGGGAAGGGTTGGCTGCCAAGGACAATAGAATAAGCCTGTGGGTTGAATAGTGATGCCCTATGTGAGCACCAGGACTGGTGTGATACAGGATGCTGATTGATTATGTTTAGGAATAGGAATTAAGTCTTCTCACCTCTTAATTCACTGGGTTGTTAACTTATTGGGATTATTGGGATCTGAGACTGTGGAGAAAGTTGAAATTGCTTTACTTCTCAGAAATAATATTTAAATTGGAAATATTTGAGAAATTCTATGTATATAGGAAAAAAATGATCCTGTCCTCCATTTTGTTGGTTACAAACATGTACATATATGAGTATAACAGAGCTTCTCCTCAGTAGAACTCCATTTTTAGAGCAAGTACAACGTGGTAGCTGACATGAAGTGAGCGAGGAAGCTTATTTTTATACAGGTATAATAAGGTGTGATAGAAGGATCCTGTTCCCTGATTGATTGCAAAGACACTGCCTATTTCCAGCCTGTTAACTATGTTAACAGACATCAATTATTGATTGACTTCTGAATTCAAATTAGGGCATTCAAAAATCACTAATTGACCAAAGCAAGAAACTATCTCTTTATTTGCCTTGCCTAACTCTATTGGAGTAAGGCGGTAAAATATGTTGCAATCTGCTGTCAGAGGAGAGATTTGGGACTTCATATTCCCACCTAGACCATTATGGTATGTGAGTGTATGAACATATTGCTATTTCTACCTCTGTTGTATCTATTTTTTCTGCTTTTACATGATCACTATTGGAGACACCATAATTTTGTGAGCTTTTAAAAGTCAGGAGAGTGAGCCACCAAAAGTCTAGGAGCTGAATTCCATATTGGGATTCGCCAGAAGGCAAAAAGTAAAGAACATAATTTTGAGAGACTTGTTTTTCCCAGCATGCATCAAAGATAGATGCTAGGGAGATACAGTGATTCATCTATCAACTATTCCAAATTTAGAAATGAGCTTGGTAAAGCAAATGCTATGCAGAAAGTAGTTTGTGTATAAGCTCATTCTCCCTAGGAATTGACATAGTAAAAGGGAAGATGTGATTGCAGATGTTGCAAGTAAATGTTTTATAAGTTTTCTTCTTGCTATATCTCCATAGTTAACATTCTTTTTTGTAATTCTAATTAATGTTAATTGATTAAATGACACCAGGGAACTAATCATTGTTGATTAACATTGCAGAAAACATAATAGAATGTAGGTTGCTGTCAATATTTTAAAGAAAAGTATCATCATCTACCCAGGGCAAACACCTAGAACTTCGAGAAAGAGATGCAGGACACTTTGCTGCAGTTACTGCATAACTAAGCAAAGTATAGAAAATTACTTGTATATATCATAAATATGTTTTAGGAAAGACACTAACAGCCTGAGGGACCAGGAAAAGTCTTAAGTAGAAGGTAGTACTTGAACTAATACAAAGGATTCTTAGAGGAACAGATGAGGAGGGAGAACAGCTGAAGTAAAGGCACAGAGATGGGAAATGATACATCAGCCTATGAGTGCTGCAAATTGGGTAAGAAATTGGAAAAACGAACAAAGCTTACTTGATATTTCAGCACTTAGTACAATGTCCAGCCCATGGTAAGCATTAAACAAATGTTTGTTGACCAAGTGCCTGCCATTTAGCATCCAAAACAAAACAAAACAAAACAAAAAAAGGAGGTCTCACAATGCAGAAAAATAGCTCAAATAGGAAGATTTCTATTCTGTTATCCTTTTTTTTTTTAGTTTGTTGAATGGTTTTAAATTGCGTCTGACTCTGTCTACTGGAGTGATTTATCATTTTCTTTCCCAGATTATAGAGGAAACTGAGCCTTGCCCAGGACCACAGGTCTAGTTAAATGTCTGAGGGCAGATTTGAACTTAGAAAGATGAGTTTTCCCACCTCTAAGTCTCATGCTCTGTGCACTATGACACCACCTAGCTGCCTTTCCCTTACTTAGAGGAGTTAACTCATTCAGTTTTAGATCTCAACAAGCTCTGAGCTGTTCTGAGCAGAGAGTGAGCCCTCTTTACTATTACTTTGAAATGGTATCAGGTCATTTTTACATACCATTCAGCTATTAACAGAATACCAGAACCTGTTCAGCTTTGCTATGGGCCCTACCAGTAGGTATATCCTCTCCATCCTTCTAAAACTCATCCTAGATCTGAGAACAACCACCAAATCAATAAAACTATTGCTACTGGAAAAGACAATGGATATATTGTCTCATGGCTCCTGTGACTATCAAAGTGAAAACTCTGTTTTTTGGCCACCTATTATCAAAGTTATATCTATCTAGTAAAATATAAACCCCCTGAATGCAGGGATTGACTCACATCCATATTGAGCTTTCCAGAAAGTAGCATAGAGCCTAGAAAATAGTAAGGGCTTAATAAGTGATTATTGATATAATTATTGAAGTCTCAGTTCTATCAGTAAGTAATTCTGTAAACTTGAGCCATTTTTTTCCTTCTTTGAGCCTCAAGTTACTATAAAATTGGGTTGGTGGTAAAACAAATCTTTCAGTGGTTCAATGAGAAATGTATTTTTAGTACTCAAGAATAAAAGGAAGCCACAACACAGAAAGATTGACAAATTTTACAATTTTAAGCTGTGTAAACAAGAGTTTTTCTATCTTTTTAAAGCCAAGGAACAGAGAGTAATTCTCCATTTTTCTAGAGGCAATACTAATAAATGATATTTATAAACCAATTTTAGGATTTGCAAAGCACCTGCCATACATTATTTCCTTTGGCCCTTATAACAGCCCAAAAAATTAGGCACCTAGCATTGTGATCCTCATGTTGGGGACTGAGACACTCAGACTCAGAAAGATGAAATCAGAATCATATATAATCATAGTTCTGTAGAGACTATAGACATTACCTGGGCCAATCCCTTCATTTTACAGAGGCAGAAAGTGAGACCTGAAGAGATCCATCCAGTGACATATATTTGGATCTATTAGTCAATAGTCCACTATAGAAATAGGTTTTGCGTGACTGCACATGTACAATTTTTATTGAATTAATTGGGGAGGGGAGAGAGGATGGGACTCATACTTGTTACTCAAAATTGTAAAAAAAATGAAGATTACAATTTTTTTCTGGATGTAATTGGGGAAAAGATATTATTCAATTATTTCAGTCTGGGATTTTCTTGATATAGATACCAAAGTGGTTTGCCATTTCCTTCTCCAGCTCATTGTACAGATGAGGAAACTGAAGCAAACAGGGTGAAGTGACTTGCTCAGGGTCACAGTGCTCCTAAGAGTCTAAAGCTGGATTTGAGCTCAGGCTCTAGTACTAGCACTCTTTCTTGTGCCCCTTACTCCCCCCCCCAAAGTAAAATAGTTTTAAAAGAGAAAAAATTTCATTAATTCAACCATTTTATTTTGTAAATGTGAAAATTAAGCTTAGAGTAATTATATTGAAGAAGGGGATGCCCAAACTCTGAAAATCCTTAAAGGAGAAAATCTCCTTCAACTCTGCCATAGTGAGGGACCCCAGTTTCATCTGTGTTATCTGGGTGGGGTAGGCTCAGTACTGAAAGGCTTGATAACCCAGATGACCCAGATGAAACTGTTTGTCCTTCTGGATGTGGTCCCTCACTGAGGCGGAGTTGAAGGAGATTTTCTCCTTTAAGGATTTTCAGAGTTTCTGGGTCCCCTCTTCAATATCACTTACCCAAAGTCACACAGTTATGAATTAAACCCAGATCTTTCCTGATTCAGTCCAAAATAGCAGAGATGCCTTCAAAGAAACCACCCTTGCTGGCTTAGGTCTGAGGAAGGAATGAGGGGGGTTTAGTCCTTTTGGATCATCCAACAAATATTTATTTAGAATGGATAAATCTATCAAAATCTATTTAGTAAGCTCCTACTGCATTCCAGGGACTGTTACACCCTGGATGTAATGAAAACAAAAGTAAAAACATTCCCAAGACTTCCACACTCCAGTCCACCTGCCTTCTATCTACTGAGTTCATAGCATAGCTAACAAAGTTAAGGATGTCAATGCAGTATGGCCTAGTGGGTAGAGTTCCAGACTTGGTGTCCACAAGACTTCAGCTCAAGACCCATCTCTGATACTTAATAGCTTTGTGACCATGGAATACTCATTTAAGTTCTTAGTTTTGATTTCCACTAGGGCTTTTAAAATCCTTTTCATCTCTAGATCTAGGATCTAGTGATCTAACTGTTCTTTGTATTTAGTATGACTTGGTGGGGGTAGTATCTGCCCTAAGTGATCTTAGGAACTTCATTGAGATTTTTTTTTGGTATTATGGCTTTGCATATATGAATTGTATAACCTTACTAAATTGTCATAAGGGCAAAGACTGGTGCCATTGTAAAAATGTGAAGCCTCCCAACTCCCACCCAAGGGCCTACTGTACTGTATTATTGCATATAATAGGCTCTAGAAATAGCCATTTGTCCAATTTTATTGAAACTGGCTTGTCCCACTTGTGCTTCCTTCACTCTCTTCTCAAGCTTCTTTGGATTTTTCATATATATTATTTCTTACAGGAGAGTAATCTGCCTTTACATTCTTGTACCACAGATTCTTTAATTACCCAGGATGATATTTATATAAAGTATGGAAGGAATATTCTAAATGCTTTTTAAACTTATCTGCTGATACATCTTCTAAGGAAAGACCCTCTGAGCCCCTTGAGAAGCAAAATGTCAGAGCTATGCTAATAATAATGCATGCATCAGGAGGCTGCTAAAATCTTGTATGTTTTTGGTGTCTGTTCTTCAATTTATTTTGCATGGCATTTACATCTGGAAAATGAAAAAGAAATCTTGGCCCAATGGTGTCTTGTTTTGTACATACAGAAAAACACGAGAATTGATTCTAGGACCCTTAAAAAGGGATGGAATGGGAAAATGTAAGGATTCCCCAGAAACCCTTTTGTTACAGTTTGGAGCTTTTTTCCCCATATCTTAGCTTTCAGAAGGGTCAGACTCAAGCTAGAGATTTGAAGAAAACAGCTCTAAGAACCAAAGGGGAGATAGACCTGAAACTGACTCTATCATTTTGCAGCTTGAGGAGATGTTGGATTTCAAAAGAAAACTAATCTCCCCTCAACTTGTCTCCTCACATCCCACAGAGGAGGAATGGAGGAGTGGAATTTGTCAAGGAGATCATTAAAGGGGATGAAATTGGGAGTAATTAATGCTGGAGTCTCCAAATTACTTTCTCTGCTTGGATTTCAGGGACCAGAATTCCTGCTTCTGCATGCTCACAAAGACAGAAATTTCTGTTGCATTAAGATAGAAATCAGCTGTGGCCATGCTGAGCAATAGATGATATTAGATGTTGATAAGAATTTCTTTCTGAAAATAGATCCAGGCCATGGCATGGCATTTGAATTTGCCCCAGATGGCAGCAGAAGTAGTAAAAGACTCATCAGCATTTCTTAAGGACTTAATATGTGCAAGTCTCTGTGCTAAGGGCTAGACATGCAAAGAAAGATATAAAAAGTGAGTTTCTTGTCCTCAAAGAGTTTACATTCCAATGGGGAAGAAAATAATTAATGATAAAATGAATATAATAAAGGGTTGTCAGACATATTAAAATGAGGGTTTTGAATTATGTGATATGAGCACCCAAATCTTGATCAAAGAGATATCAATTTCCATAACTGTAATGCAAAGATAAGATATGGATCTATAGAGAGATAGATATTTATCTACCGGGCCACCTAGCCACACATGATCACATTATTGCAGTTGCTTCCATATGTGAAAATCAGCTATGTCTAATAATGTAGCTATTAATGGATTGTGGAAAAGTCCAAGGATGCCCTATAAGGTCATTTGATGCTTTTTGTAATACAAGGTCTTAAAATCAATAACTGTCATCTTCTTGACTTTAAATCTGATCTCAAAAATTTACTAGCTATGTGACCCTGGGCAAGTCACTTAACCCTGCTTATCTCAGTTTGATTATTTGTAAAATGAAGTAGAGAAGGAAATGATAAACTATTCCAGTATTTTTGCCAAGAAAATCCCAAATCTAGTCATGATTTGAGCCATCCAATTAGCATATCAATGATAGAAAGCTGGATAACTGTGTTCCTTGCTTCTGTTTCTCTGCTAATTTCTTTTTAGAAATTCAAGCCTATTTTGTAATGTCATTACTTACAATATTTTTTTTGCCCCTTGACTAGGAAATAGATTCAAGCCTGCAAATTCTTTTGAGACACCTTGTGACACTGGTCTATGACCCCAAACTTTTGGGGACCCCTTTCCAACCTCAACACCTTCATGATGGTGGGCTCACAGTTTATATGTTCTTGAAAGAGTGGATGTTTTCTAAGCGTGACAATCAATTGGTTAATAATTAATGATAAAATGAATATAATAAAGGGTTGTCAGACATATTAAAATGAGGGTTTTGAATTATGTGATATGAGCACCCAAATCTTGATCAAAGAGATATCAATTTCCATAACATCCACATTTTCCTATACCTTTCTGAGTAAACACAATGAGCAGAAATCCACCCACTCACCTAAACTTAGAATTTCTTTTACTGTTTTTGATTGGATCTTTATCATCCTGTTTGGGTAAGTCTTTAAGAAGGGTATCCCACACTAGTGAATTTCTAGATGAGGAAGTAGAAAGGGGGAAAAATTTAATCAATATTCAGTAATTAGTTATTAATACAAGAGAGAAAAAAATCATCTCAAGGGAAAGAACTATAGGGAAGGAAATGGGGAGCAGGGCAGGGCTCTCATAGAAGTGGATGCTTTAGGTGTACAAGAAGATTCAAATTTAAAAAAGAGAGAGAGAAAGGAAGAAAAAGAAAATAAGAAATAGTATACTTCAGTCTTTAGAGATAAAGTCTTTATCACTAGTCCTTTGAAATTATCTTGGATCATTGTATGTTGAGAATATTAAAGTTATTTACAGTTCTTCATCATTCAATATTGCTGTTATTGTGCACATCATTCATCTGGTTTTGCTCACTTCATTTCACATCAATTCATGTAAATCTTTCCAGGTTTTTCTGAAATCACCCTGTTGGTTATTTTCCCCCTAGCATAACAATGTTCCATCACAATCATATATAACACCTTTTTTTAGCCATTCCCCAATTTATGGTCATTTTCTTAATTTCCAATTCTTAGTACCACAGAAAGTTCCTCTTATGATAATTGGAATTCTTACTGAGGGCAAAAGGGGATGATAGAGATTTACATATCAAAGAACTTATAGCAGAAGGGGAAGACTTATATCAGGTAATAATAAACTTATCAGCAAACTAAGGGGATTTAGCTTATATTTAAAGCTGAACTTTTTTAAACAGAGAAAGCATAAATTAACCAGATAGCACCAGAGATTGAGTTACATGCCTCAGATAAATTCTTCCAGCTAGAGATATGACTTGCTGTCTCAAGCAAATGGTAGCAATAGTAAAAATTATTTTATGACAATATATATGCCTGAGGCATATAGTTAAACTGATAAAATATAAACTGTTATAAACTGATGGATGACTATCCTCATTTCTAAAAGCTCCTTCATTTTACAAAAATGAATTCCAATAGTATTTAATAAGTAATTTCTTTGTACCAGATACTGGAAGGATTTCTGGGGATATAAAGGCAAGGCAAAACATAGTTCCTTCTCTCAAAAAATTTGAATTCTACAGGATTCAGGAGATTAAAGGGTTCAAAGGAAAATCAAAGAAATGAATTCATTACCCATGTGACATTGGGTAGTCACTTAAATTTTGGAGCTTCCTTTTCTTCCTATATAAAATGCAAATATTAGACTAGAAGATCGCTGAGTCCAGATCAGCTCCAGATCAAGCTCTGGATCTAGAACCAATATTCTCTCAGTGTCAAATTTAAGCACTGTTCTAATGGCGCATGTAAAGCACCATTCTGGAGAAAGGATTCAGTCTCACCAAATGTTCCTGTCCCATCCTTAGACTTGGAATTTTAAGACCTTGTATTATAAAAAGTATCAAATGACTTTATAGCGCATCCTTGGACTTTTCCATAACCCATTGATAGCTACATTATTAGACATAGTCGATTTTCACATATGGAAGCAACTGCAATAATGTGATCATGATGAATTTGTAAGAAATAGAAAGATTCTCAGCAGTTGGTAAAAGTAGCAGTAATACTCTGAAAGAGTTCAGCATGGTTCAGGGGAAATAATGTTGTATCTAGACCTGGAGGATGCAGGTTAGAATCCCAACTCTGCCATTAAGTAGTTGTTTACTCTATGTATTGATTTTGGATGACTCATCTCCCCTCTGTAGACCTTGGTTTCTTTTTCTGGAAAATGGGTGCGTTAAAAATTGATATCTTTGGTTTTTGTGTTGCTCAATATTTTCCAACATGTTCTTGCCTTGTCTGGGAAAGCCTTTGCTCATAATGAAAGGAGAAACAGAAATAGAGAGAGATAATTGAAATAGAGAGGCAGGAACATACAGAGGATGAGAGGCAGATGGAGAAACATAGACAGATAGATTATACAGAGACCTAGAGAGACAGAGAGATAAAGCAGAAGGATAAGAGAGTTGAGAGAGCCAGACAAGAAAATACACACACATACGCCCACACACTGACAGAAAGAGGAGGAGGAAATGGAGGGATGGAGAGAGAAAAAAATGGAGAGGCAGAGAGGGAGAGAGAAGAGAGGAGAATAAGAAAGAGACAGAGGGAGGGGGGAAGAAAAGAGAAACAGTCACAGATAGAAGAGAGGGAGAAGATAGATGATGGAAGACAGTGGAGAAACTGATGGAGACAGAGAGACAGAGATAAGAGAAAGACAAAGACAGAGAGAGAGAGAGGAGGGGAGATGGCGAATGATGAGAGAAATGGAAAGGGACAGAATTAGAAAGAGACAGATAAAGGAGAAAGAAAGAGATAGTCATAGATGGAGATACAAATATAGAGAGATGATGGAGGAGAAAGGAGAGACAAAAAGATAGAGAAAGAGAGACAGAGACAGACAGACCCATAGACAAATAGGCAGAGACAGAGAGAGAAGAGGGAGGGAAGGAAGAGCTCAGTAAACCAAATAATTTCTCTATGCCAAGTGCAATATTTTCATATTCAGTTCTAATTGTTTTAGTTTCCTCAACCTTTCCTGCCATCTACCTTGTTGTAGTCATTGTGTCTATTGTCTTCCTTGTTCTTCATAATTCACTCTGACTCAATTCACATCTGTCTGGTAATACGTCATTATAATCATCATAGTCTTGCTTTCTTACAATTACCTTTACATCCTTGCAACAGACCTTATCCATTTCATAATCATTATGAATTGACTTCATTGAAGGTCTTTGATAATACTTAAAGTAATATTTTAAATATTTTGGATTTTAGAGAATCTTTCTTTTTATCATTGATTTTCTTGATGGACATGCTCAGCAATGGAAGAATATACTGACATTTTGGACACTTAAAATAAACATCAAAAAGCTCCTTCATTTTACAAAAAAATGAATTCAACAAGCTCTTTGTACCAGATACCATAAGGATTGCTGGGTTTACAAAGACAAGGAAAACAGTTCCTTCTCTCCAAAAAATATCCTTCTTTCCAAGGCAGCTGGACCAATCCACAGCTTCACTAAACAATGAAGTCATGGAACTATTTTTCCATATTTCTTTTAACAGTAATTATTATTATTTATTATCACTTTTGCCAATTTTCTGGTCCTTTGTATTGCTATTGTTAGTGATTTGGCATATTCCTTCATGTGATTATATATAGTTTGCAATTTTTAAAAACTTTAATATATGATTGTTTATATCCGTATTTAAATTTCTTTTCAATTCTAAATCGTGTGATCCTTTCCACGAGCTCAGCTGTTTGGAGAAGCATCAGTCTAGCTCAGAGTGAAATGACTGTTTGCCAAGTCCTTGCTTTGAGGTCAGCAGACAGTAATGTGAGTAAATTGTCCTTATTCCCATTAATTTCTTCCTCCTACTCATTTCCTAATCATTTTTCTTCCTTAGGAAAGAAGACACATGCTCTTCAAACTCAACTTCTCTGGGCCTAATGAGATTATAGTTCACTGAATGACCCTTATTTGAAAAAGAAATTTCCTTTTTCTCCTCAATATCCTTTTACCTTCTGTTGCACTAGCAAAACAATTCCTAGGCTCACAGAGAATGCTGGCTAGGGCAAACCCCTCCTTTTCCTCTCATCCTTTTTGTTCATATCTGAGAGCATGTCATTTGTAAAGTCCCAAAGGTGAAAGATAATGTTGAAAGCATTTTCAAGCCTCTTTGCAAAATTAATATTCTCTATCTTGATGTGCATTTCAACTTCCTGAAAGTCACTTAAAGGGATTACAGGTAGGTACTCAAATGCCATCATTAATGCCAAACAAAGGGTGACCTGAACCTGGGCAATGGCAGTGAAAGTCATAGGCTCATAGAGACTTCCAAAGGCATTTAAAACAACCTCTTATTTTATAGATGAGGAAATTGAAACTTGGAAAGGTGAGCAGTAACTTGACCAAGGTGACACAGGTAAAAAGTGTCAGAGGAAGGATATTGATTCGGGATCTCTGACTCTAGGCCCAATATTGTTTCCACTGGGCCAGTTTTAGATTTCTATTACAAATTATCTTCTTCATTCTTATCCAGTGTTGCTGAATGGAGCTAGAGAACAGCATGAAAATAGATTCATTGAGTCCATTATCATTTGGGCTCTCACTGCAGCAAGGCAATCCTTTCATATCTCCCTAATGAATCCATTATCTTATTCACCATAGAGGTTATTCCAAATATTCTTATCTGTCCTCAATCTGTATCTCCCTGAAGCATTTCCTCCCTGTCTTCAAAGCTGAAAACATTTCCTCATACTACACACACACACACACACACACACACAAATTAAGACTTTGGCTAAGAGCTCCCTCTCCTCTCCTTCTTCTTATATCATAAAATTCAAATGTCTTTTTTCTATTATCTCCTCTTTCATCCCTGTCTTTTATAAAGAACTGGCCCTTCTCCTTTCTAAAGCAAATGACCCTTGATTCCATCCTTTCTCTAGACTATTTCCAACATTATCAATTCAATTTCTCTGCCATTTTTTTTTCTATAACTCTCCCATCCTGATAAACAAACATTTATCCCTACTAGCTATTGGCCTATGTCTCCCTTTACTTTTCCACCAATTTGGACCTAAAGTTTTTCAGAAAACTTATGGACTTTGTTCTTCTTTCTCTTCCCTCACATACTTTTGAACTCTCAGCAATTAGACTTCTAACCTTGTCTTTGAACTGAAATTGTTTTTTTCCCCCCTCATCCTTCTTTGTCCATCTGCTTTCTCTGACATTGTCAACTTATTGTTCTAGATATATTTCATCTCTAGGCTTTCTTCACCTTAATTTTCTTTCTTTCTATCTGAGCAATGTCTCAATCTCCTTTGCAAATCTCCACCTAAGTCATAGCCTCTAAAACATTGATGTCTCTCTTGTTCTGTCCTGGACCTTTCCTTCATCCTCTATACTATTTCATTTGGTATTCTCATTAGCTCCTATGGATTCTCAGATCTATAAATCCAGTCCTACTCTTGAATCCCAGTTTTGCCCAACCTTTTGAACATTTCAAATTGGATTTGCAATAATCATCTCAAGCATTGCATGCCCAAACTAGAACTTATTATCTTTTCCCCAAAACCCTTCTCCCATTCCAATTTTTTATAATTGTCTAAGGCACCATCATCTACCAATTATCCAAGCTCAAAACCTCAAAGGCATCCTTGATACTTTACTCACAATTACTCCAAACATGAAATCTTTTGCCAACTTTTGCCTTTTCTACTTTCACAGAATCTTCCATGGATATCTTCATCTCTTCACTCCTGATTCAGGCCTTCATAACATTGAGTCCAGACTATTGTGATAGCCTGTTGGTTGGTATGCTTGCCACAAATCTCTACCAACAACAGTCTTTCAACTTTCAAATTGATGTTCCTAAAATGCAGATCTAACCTCATCACACCCCGATTCAATAAACTTTAGTGTCTTCTTTCCATCTCAGGATGAAATATAAAATTTTCATCATTATAATAATGTTTAAAGTTCATCAAAACCTGACACCTTTTAGTTCTCCAGTTTTCTTATACTTTTCTTTCTTGCATCCCTGTACTCAGAAGCCCAGCTACAATGATCAACTTGCTATTTCCCATTCATGGCACTCTGTTGTCTGACTCTGTGTTTTCCTTGGCTCTCCCTTATCCCTGGTAGGCTCTCTGTCCTCATCTTAGCTTCCTGGTTGCTCTGGTGTTAGTTCAAATCCTTCCTCCTACCACAGGACTTTTCCAGTCTCTCTTCTACCCTCTACCATCAATCTTCTGACATTATCTATTTATATATGTGTATATGTATATGTATATACATAAGTGTATATAGACATAATAGCATACTATATATACACATAAATATAGCTACATAATGTAAATAATATGTTATATGTGCAAAAATATTTACATGTATAATTTATATTGTATTTAATGTTTATTATATATTATATTAATGACAAATATTTATGAACATATTTATCACATAGTATTTTGTTATGGGCCAGAACTCTGAATTTGAAACAAGGATTCTTACAAGGTGCTAATTCAGTGGAACTGGAAGACAATGGTTGTTTAGCATGGTGCTTAATAAGTTCTCTAGTTCAGTACATGTACTTAGTACTTAATATAATTCTACAAGATTCACATCTATGATGAGAGAGCATATAAGTTCAAACAAACTCAGCCAGAACCAGAACTACAGAAGACAGAGACCGACCATGGTGGTCCTCCTGCCTCCCCCACAGAAACCAAGATACATACATTCAGGAGGATCTCAAGAAAGATGGTCTGGGCCCCAGACAAGGAGATAATAAAGGATTTGGACTTTAACACCTGGCTACACTTGTGGTGATTACTGAACTGAAAGGAAGGCTGCTCCCACAGACCCCAAGAAAACCGAACCAACAGAGAACTTTATAGAGGAACATGTAAATCAATTCACCTCCCAGCTCTGATATTTGCTCACTCAGATATGTCACTAGGCCTCAGCTTGCTCACTTGTAAAATGAGGAGTTTTTTAAGTTTTTAAGTTCTAGATTTATCCAAAGGGTTAGGACTCAGTTTCCAGCTCTCATTTGAATAATACGTAGTTAAAAGAATGTTGGATTTGGAATCAGGAAAATCTTGGCAAAAACTCTGTCACTAAAAAGCTGTATCTATGGTTGTGAGCAATCCACTTGATGCCTGCACTTTCAGTTTGCTCATCAGTAAAATGGAAATAACCATACAACAATATTAATAAAGCGGATAAATAGCTGACTTTGTAGTAGGAAGATCATGTGCCTTTGTGTGTGTATGACTGTGGGTAAGTCAATCTCTCTGTACCCTAGAGAGTAGAGTGCATTAGGGAAGGACGTATATATCTTGCTGTCAGGGATGCAGAGCATTTCCATTTCTGTTTTCCACCTTTAATGTGTATCTGATCCACCTAATTCTCACATGTGTCTTCAAGAGGCTGTAACATGCACAGTGGCTACATCCTATAAACAATTTCAGCAGATGAGCTAAACAGGCTCAGAGTAACTGAGGGGTCTCAAACTTGTCATTGAATAGGGGGGGTGTTTACATCAAGCATGTGAATACTTCTGCTGGTGGAAAAGGAGGATGAGGACAATTGGTTCCAAAGACCATGGAGGCAGCTGAAGCAGGTGCTGTGGAGTGCTTATAACTTAGTTAGACATTAAAGACACCAAGGTCACCCACTGCTTCTCGAGCCATCACCCGTCATCTTGACTCTGTCCTGTCACTGAACTGTGACAACTCTGGAAGAGAGAGTGAAGATGATAGCTTTGTGCAACTCTGCTTCACTGAAATATAATCTGTGAATGACTTTAAAGATATCTTTCAGACCATTTTTACTGGTTTTACCCAGCTCAAAGTCCTGTGATGAGAGGCAAGTGATGAAGCATCAGGTGCAAATACAATGGGAAGTATAGTCACAACTTTACACACAGGTGACCCAAATTAAAGCATTATCTTCTCATTTGCAAGCAGCAGGAGGATTCAACAGTTCCCTTGTGGTCAAGCAGCCTTTTATGGACTCCATTGCTCACCTCTTGGTGTGAGAAAGGAATAAAAAAGGTGTCCTAAAATTGTCTAGTTACCCAATCCTGGACTGATTACCATGGCAGGTAGAGATTCCACCCTATAGTCAAAATACACACACACACACACACACACACACACACACACACACAGTGTGCAAAAAAATACAAAGATGATTCTGCTCATTATCAGTATATGGAATGTGATCACACTTATAGACAACACAAAATCCAATAGATCTCAAAGAAAAAAAGTTTTTGTTATGAAAGAACTCAGTAGGTATTGCATCCAAATAGCAACCCTGAATGAAACTAGCCACCTTACTGAAGTCTGAGCTGGATGCATATTTTGTGGAGTGACCATAATGAAGGGAAGCATGTGAAGTTGGTGTAAGTTTTTCAAACAAAACTAATTTAGTCAACACGGCTACCAAAAGGTGTGAACAACAGTGTCATGACAATGTGATTATGATTTGCAGGAAAATGCCATAACAACATCATCATCAATCACAGGGTTAAGCAGAAAAAAGGGTGAATAGGTTTCAGAGAGTTGGTGTGCAGCCCTGCATTTGCTAATCTGGGTGAGAACACTCACAAGCATCAAAAGTGGTTTGATGAAAATGATGAGAAATTTCAGAAATTGCTAAATGAGAAACAAGAACTCCACAGGGTTTAGCAGCAGGATAGTTCATTTATTTCTAAAAAAAAAAAAAAAAAAAAAACAGCATTTAACTCCATCAAAAGCAAAGTACAAGCAAAACTTAGAAAGACACATTATTCTTGGCTCAGTAAAAAGGTAGATAAAATTTAGTTTTATTGTTATAGTAACAATCCAAAGTGTTTTATGATGTCCTGAAAGCAATTTATGGGCCAAAGACAGGTGAATCACAATCACTTAGTGCTGATAGGATGATATTGATTAGTGCCTGGAAAGATGGGATGAATATTTTCATGGTATTCTCAAGAAATTATCATCAATAGAAACTTAAGCCCTTGACAATTGATCCCTGGTTGAAATGAATTCATCCTTAGATGAAGAGCTTTTGAATACCATCAGGATCTTTTTCTAGGAAAAAATACCTGGTACTGATATTATTCCAACTGAAATTTACAAGGTGGGGCATCTATTGCTCATACAAGCTGAATGAAAAATTCCAAATTATATGGCAAGAAGGGGTTACACCCCAGGAGTTCAAAATTCCTCCATTGTTCATTTCTATAAAGATGAAGAAAACCAAATGTCCATTGACAATCATGATGGTGGTAGGTCCTGTTATTAGAATCCTCCTCAATGGACTGCTCCTCCCCTTGGAAGATGGTCAACATGATTTTAGAAAGAATTGAAGAATAGTTGAATTGGTATTTGCTGCCCAACAACTCCAGGAAAAATGTTGGGAGCATAACAGAAATCTGTACACAATGTTTGTAAATCTGACCAGGGCCTTTAAAATACTATCAATTTTGAGAGTTTATGAAAAATTATGTCAATATTTGGTTGCCTGAAGTTCATCAGTATTGTATGTCAATTTCATGAAGACATGTTTGCTCAGATTCTGGATAATAATGATGATGTTCTTGCACTTTCCCAGTCAAGTGAAAGAAGGCTGGGTACTTGCTTCCATACTTTTCAACATGACGTTTTCAGCAATGTTGTCAAGTGCCTTCGATGAGGATGAACACAGCATCAAAGTTAGCTAGCACTCTGATGGTAATTTTTTTTCAATTTAAAAAGGCAAAAAACCAAGACTAAAATGGAGGAAGTGTTGATGCATGATTTCTTGTTTACAGATGATTCTGCACTCAATTCAGCCTGTGAAGTTGAGATGGAACAAAAAAATAGATCAATTCTCTGCTGCTTGTGCTAATTTTGACATAACAATCAGCAATAAGAAAACCCAGGAGATACATCAGAAAGCACTATATCTATCTATCTATCTATTTATCTATCTATCTATCTATCTATCTATGCACACACACACATATACACACACACATACATGTGGAACCATCAATTACAGCAAATGGAAAAGTTTTAACTACTGTACTTATCTTGGAAGTATATTGTTCAAGGATGCACACATCAATAATGAGGTTGACACAAGCATTGTCAGAACTAGCTCAGCTTTTGGGATTCTTTGAAGGAAAGTGTGGGAGAGAAACTAAAGGTTTACAGAGCTAGTGCTGATCTCATTGTTGTATGACTGTGAAACCTGGATGGTTTACCAGCACCATAAGAGGCAATTTAATTTCTTTCATTTCAATTGTCTTAGTGAAGATTTTCTGGCAGGATGAGATACCAGATATTGAGGTCCTTTCTTGAACTAAAAAGTATTCAAACTCTATTGCAGAGAGCACAACTCCATTGGAATAGTCACACTGTTCCAATTGTATGCCAAATGTACTCTTGTTAAAAAGACTATTTTATGGAAAACTCATATATGATAAGTGCTCATGAGGTGGTCAGGGAAAAGTGATACAAGGATACTCTAAAGGTCTCTCTTAAAGAACTTTAGAATTGATTGCATGAGAAGGAACACGCTGGCACATGACCACCCAGGATAGCATTTCCTCATCATAAAAGGTATTGTGCTCTATGAGCTCTAAGAAACTTAGAAAAAAAATGCAACAGCCACCATTTAGAGAATCCAAATGAAAAATATTTGTTTCTGACCTATGGTAGAGCATTCCAAAATCCTATTGGTCTGATTGGCACAGTTGTACCCACTCTAACTTGACTCCAACAGAGTGATTTCATATTGATCCTTTTTGAGAATAAAAGACAACTGAGGAGTTGTTGATTTGCATCTGTAGGAGGTTTTCTCACCTAAGAGTTTCCTATGTCAATGAATTCACAGTTCCATCATCTAATTCTTTTTCTTTTCTTAGAATTCCTGGAGACTCTGGCTCACTCTCCCAACTCATAAACTAATTAACAGGTTGTAGAACAATGCTACTCTTCACT